>NC_135501.1:84519648-84864648 GCF_052857255.1 Amblyomma americanum
CATCCCAGTCTAGAACATTGTAAACGCCAAAGCCTATGAAAAAACTAAACGCCGAGTTTTCGCTTTTTATATCCTGGATTAGCTAAGCTAATCCACAGCCTCAGGATGACTACGCAATTCCTGTTTAAGTAGTTAACAGACCGCTGCCACTCTTTCAGTGCTGTATCATGCATGGAGATGGACATTAGTATCGATTATATTTTGCAACTAGCATAGCACGCCTTTCTAGTTGAATCGCTGCAGATTTGCGCACTGGCTACGAATACATGGTGTAGCGAAGTGCAGAAACTGCGGCTCCATCTGAAGTTCGAATGACTTGCCGGGCAATGTTGCCATTCAGTATTCGGCTCCTCTACTCGCTTTAACACCTGGTCATGATAACAGCCGCGAACAGAGTCGTTGGCGCATCATTTGCCATAAAACTCTATGTATGCAACTGAGAAGTTCACAGCGCCAACTCACTGCATTAAGATGGCAGATACCCTGTCCCGTTCAAATAGTTTCATTGAGCTGGCACTGTGTCCGAGCACGGGGCTTCAGCCTCCATCGAACGCACCGTTGTCCGCGTTCTTGAGGTGCGTCTGCTCCTCTTCGGGATTGTTAGGTGTAAAGCGAAATTCCCTGCTTCTCGCAAGCCAAGCTGAAGATCAAATGACGCTTGGATTTGACCCCTAACTGGAGGCTCGCCGAGGGTGTGACTGTGACATTGAGGATGTGACTGTGACCAATCGACTTACCGCTCGTTCCTAGGCCAGCGCTCGCCGCCTAGACACCGCGGACGTGGAGTCAGAACCGGTCAACAGGACGAGTTCTTCCACTGAGCATTGGATGCGCCGGGCTGCTTCTAGCGATCCCCACGACAGAGAGCGACACGAAGTCGCGTTCGCTAGAGATAAATTCCGAAAGCGGCCTCGTCGAGTTGGTGAAACCCATGAACTGAAGGTATATTGCGCTCAATATGAGTTGCGACGCGCCGTCATCGACCGGACCTGGCTCCCTGGTGTGCATCTTTCCAACAATCGCTCGGAATTCTGGGAAGAACTGCCATTCTAGGAAACGACTAAACTCCCTCTCAGGAAACAACTTCCTATAACTGAAATGAATTCTATTCGACTGTGGTGTTCTATGCATCCCAACTACCATCGATAGTTGATTATATATTTCTGTTATTGGCGCAATTTACAATTCAAGACGAAATATTTGAAACTGAACTCAATTTCATGCAGTGAATTCCCTGAACACGTTTTGCTGTAGTGAAACGTTTCTCAATCTAGGCATGATGGATATAAAAAAATGATTTTAGAGCCCTCTGCCAATATGGCTGTCATAAGCTTCCATGAAGTATTCACTAATCATTCTCTTCACATGACCATGCTCATGCACAGACAATTATATTTCTACTTGGGAGGGACGCATACCGAACAAAATGGTTTTTATAGCCCTGCTCGGCTATCAAAATAGTGACGAACCAAGGCTTAGTCAATAGACACTTTTAGTTGGCCGTACGTAACGGGCTTACGTACGCAACGCTCACTACGTTGCGTACGGTACGAATGGCGCGTCCATGACACTTTTAGTTAGCCGTACGTTAGCGTCCTTCCGAGTGGACGTACCAAGCGCATCCTAAAATGCTCCGCTGTGCTTCTCCGCGCCATCTGGCGCAAGAAATGACAACTGATGTTTGAAAAGTTCCTGACATCAGCCAAGCCAAGCCTCTCGCCAATCCTCCTCCAGCCGTTCTCGCTGTCTTGTTTACTCGTGGTTGTGATCACGTTGTGATTCTCGTGTGCTCCGCGACTACCGCAGCAGCTTTCGAAATGCCGAGAAGCATTCTTTCGAATCCTTTGGTGATTTCTACGCTGCGGTGGGATGACATTGACGCCTTAATAATGCGCAATGTGGAGCGACGGCTCTTAGGGAGCAGTTTAATATCAGAAGAGATAGGCCATGGAATGCGTCAAGAATATTTTAGGTACCGTTCGCGGCACGGGCTGTTTGACATAAACAAGTGTGACCCAACGGTATTCAAGCAGATGTGCCGATTTGAGAAGAGCGACTTCGGTGAACTCTGCAACGCCCTGCTGGTGCCGCAAACGCTCACTACTGCCCAAGGGGTAATTGTACCAGGGCAAGAAGCATTGTGCCTGACGTTGCGCAGGTTGGCATACCCCAACAGGTGGTGCGATCTTGAAGAGATTTTTGGCCGGCACTCGTCGGTTATGTCAAGTGCGGCAAACATAATGCTCAGTCACATTTTGCACAACTTCGACCACCTTCTCAGTGATTGCAATAATCACTTGTGGCTTTCGCCTCCTTCGCTGCGGAGCTTTGCAAGGGTAAGTGAAATGTCAACATGCAACAGGCATGTAGCCAGGAATTTTTTTCTGGAGGGGCCCACGGTAATTTCTTCTAGGTGGAGGAGGAGGGGGGGTTTCTTCAGGCCCTCTCTTGGATACGTGTCTTACATGTAACCGTATCCGAAGTTTCAAAATAAGCTTTTATTCGTGTTCTGCATTTTTGTGTTTACTGTGTATGCCTGCTGATAACCTTTTAGGAGCCAATATTAGCCTAATAAATTTCTATTTCCTTCGTAGGCCAATAACAGTCTGTGGTAGATGTTTGTATTGAGATAGCAATATTTATTAGGCCCATATTGCTTTACAAAAAGTTCAAGCTGTATTAGACTCCACCGTGATATGCAAATCTCTATCAGTAGCAATATTAGTCATAGCTGTTACTTTCTTGTGTTGTAATAGCAGCCATCTGCATTTGGTATATTTGTTTTGGAACTCTCTCACTTGTCTAGTGGGAAGGGTAATAGGCATATGTTGTCAATTACTCTAAAACAAACTGTCACCTTTTTGATGAACAAGTCTTTTACGACTAAATGTTTGCAATGTGCCCATTAGTTCATTCAGGCTGATTCGCTGACCGACAGCTTTCCAGAAACACACAGGGCCGGTCTGATTGCAGTACAAATAGGCACTTTTATGCTCTAGTTTTCATTGCAGTGTTGTGGGTTTTCTGACACGTTAGCGTCCACACATTCGAAATGGAGAACCCTGCCAGTGTTTGCCCGCCGAGGGTACTCCACTGCACCACTACATGAATTGCTCATCAGATTTTCTATTGAAATATTTTGTTACACTTACAGCAAATAGGCTTTCAATCCTATTACGGTTTTGATTACAGTAGTCGTATACCTCAACTCGTGCCTTTTTTTCTCACAGGCTATTCAGAGCAAAGGTGCTCCGCTGCCAAACTGCTGGGCTTTTGTCGATGGGACAGCTCGTGCAATATGCCGGCCTAAAAGAAATCAAAAGCTGTATTTTTCAGGCCATAAAAGGATGCATATGGTCAAATATCAATCCCTGATGTGCCCAAACGGCATTGTTTGCCAACTTGACGGGCACTACCCTGGAAGTTACCATGACGCAAGTGAGTCAATATTTGCTACAAAGCTTCAACTTGCAACTCTCTGAAGCATAAACCATGTGTAACTAAGACAGAAGCTAGCAGACAGGACAACGTGTAGTGGGGCTCCTGTAGCAATCGTTGGAAGTCCTACCGATTGTAGGGGGTAAGACGAGAAATCTTACTTTCAGTAGGCTTGGAACACTGGGGCTGTGTTACGCTTGAGCTCTAAACTTTCGACAATGGCTCTACAAATATTTGCATTGTTTATCTTAACCCAGAAATTACACACAGAGTTCAAATTTCCATGCCTTTTGACAGAAAGCGTAGTGTTGCATTGTGAGATGCTTTTTTATGTATATTCTTGCTTTGAATACAACACACCCATTGAAATAAAAAGGGGGTGGTTATTGCATTGCTTAAACGTTGGTGCGTTTGTGGCTGTACTTTATGCAGGAATATTCCGAGAGAGCGGCTTGTACTCAAAACTGAAGAGAATCGTTGTAAATGAACGCCTGGTGATTTACGGTGACCCAGCCTACCCGCTCCGGCCTCTGCTAATGAAGCCTTATGGTGGCTGTCGTCGGACCCCAACCCAAGATGCTTTCAACTGCGGGATGAGCAAAGTCCGCCAGGCAGTTGAGTGGGGTTTTGGAAAAGTTGTGGCAGAATTCGCCTTTCTTGACTTAAAAAAAATCAGAAACTTTTGTGGCAGCAAATAGAAAAGATGTACAAAGTAGCAACAATTTTTGCCAACTGCCACACTGCTATGTACGGCAGTCAGGTGTCGGACTACTTTCACCTGGCACCACCCAGCCTACGGGAATACCTAAAGCCGCAGAAAGTGTAATGAACTCTTTGTGCACAATTTTTCCTTCATGTTTTAATCGTGTTTGTCTGAAATTGATTTCTTTTCCTTGATGTTTTCTTGCATTTATCATGTGTCTGTATTTACTTCCTTATTATCTTGTTTATCATGTTTGTATTTTGTTCCTTATTCCCTTGTATTTTTTGTGCTTTCACTGTACATGTGCCCCTTTACGCAGTGCTCCACCTTGGGAGCCTGTATGTTACACTGAATAAATAAATAAGAAAATCATTTTCCACGCAGAGCTAATGATTTATTTTTGACAGCAGTCCCTCAATGAGAGCTGTGAATGCCTGGCTCTCCTGTGCACGGGCTTTGCGCTCGTCTTCTCTATCCTGTTCACGAGCTTTGCGCTCGTCCTCTCGTTCCCTTGCGCGTGCCTGTCGCTCGTCTTCTCTTTCTCTTGCGCGTGCGTGTCTCTCTTCCTCTCTCTCACGGAGTTCCATGAGCGTTCGTTCCTTCTCCCAAGTCAGCTGGCTTTCCTCCAGAGCAAGCCGGCGCAAATCAACCTGAGAAGTTTTTTCTTTCATAATCATTTGGTGCCTCATTCTCTTCAGCAATAACTCATAATCAGCTTGCTCCTGTTTCCGTTTCCCTGCAAAATGGCAACAAGATTCCCAACATGAGCAAAGCATGCAAAATATGGCATTATTTAGGTAGAGTAAAAGATAGCTGTGCCATTTCCAATCATGGCTTACATGATGTTTGATGTGCACTGCAAAAAAAGATATGAGAGGACAGAAAACGTGGGACACAGTGCCAACAACTAGTCTTCATTGTAATAAATGCATGTACAAAAGAACAACGCCAAGCCGCAATTTCTGCAATACAGCCCAGGATGACATAAGTGAATTGGTGGTGTTGGAATTGTAGTCCACAAGCCCAGCGTTCAGGCATGGCGAATATGACCCACAAAGCATGTGTCGCACGTCGAAGAATAAAATGCACCAGATTTGACTAACATAATGCAAAGCTCTGCAAGCACAAACTCCAAGGGATAGAGAGATACACCTGAGTCAGCTACGCAACGTCAACTAGAGGGCTTTTGTCTGTCCCATTCTTGAAACTTTTGGTCAGTAGGCTGATGCTGTCCTTCATCCTTTGAGTCGGTACTTTGAGAACCATGAACTTGCCACTTTTGTGCGTTGAGCCGTTTTAAGTTGTTCTTGGTGCACTGTTTTCACTTTTCAGGAAACATGCCAACAGAATGGCACATCCCCAGCAAGTGACACAGCTTTACACTAGGAGTACTCATAATCTTGTTTTGGTGATGATTTATACTTATGGTTGTACTCATTAGCCAACATTGCATCTAATCTGTGTTCTGTGCTCTTGTCCCTGTTTTGTTTGTGTGCTGTATGCACAAACAAGATACCAAACCAAGCAGCATGATAAAACGGTTCCTCTTGATTTTTTTTTTCTTGTTACAATTAAAATTGTAGAGGCAGCAGCAAGTAGTGCAGGGCTGATGTTTAATTATAATTCAGAACTAAATTTTATGACACTGTTCACATGTATCGTACTGCACAAGTACAAGGGCTAGGTATTGAGGCTCTTAATACAACCCGTGAGTATTGGATTTGCAAACCTACCTCGCACTGGATGCCTTTGAGCTTCTCCACTGCTTGATTCGTCCCCTCTCGACTGCGCTGTGGGTGTGCTGTCTTGTGATATCGAATGCACAGGCTGGTCTTCATCAGGTGTGCTGCATGGCGTTCTTGAACACTGGTCCGACGTAACGGCTGCCCCCGACAGCATTGAAGCGAACAGTTGTTCAGTAATGGGCGTCATACTAGTGCCTGGAAAGAGGTTATGCAACTGTAATCAGGATGGAAAAAAAGTGCCAAGGTTTTAACTTGGTTAAACTGATTATAGTGCAAAAAGCATGGACACGTCTTCGACTTTATCATAGTCAACAGATTTTGCCCAGGTCCAAAAGAGTACAATGACCGACACATAGGCAAAACAACTTCAGTAACATCTCTGCAAAGCTGTTTTTTTTTGTAACACTATTTTCCATTAAGAATCAGGCTTGTAAGAAACTGGATGTTTGGTCAATTTCACGGAAATAACCATATGTTCCACCAGTGATACGAGAAACAGTCGGTGCAACAAACATCAGCAAACCTCTTGCCAAGCATACCTGACAAAGAGTGCGTAGAAACTGATCCTTCACATCTCGCAAGATGATGAACCAGTTAACTACTTCATGCAAGAATGAGTGCAATACAGAAAGGCCACCAGAGAGTTGTGTATCTGACTGGATGAATATGCTGGAGAAAATGACAAATTTGAATTGTTTTAGTGTGATCAGTTGTCTGTAAACCACATCACCTGTCTGATTCGACCAGGATGTATTTGTTTAGAGAAGTAAAGGCATTGAATTAAAAAACTGCGGCGATAGCCTAGTGCTTCCGCGCAGCGTCTTGCGAAGCTGCTCGGTTCGCGTCGCTGCGGGTTCCGCTTCCATACGTGGATATTTTTTTTTTCGCTGCTGCTAGTCAACAACACCAGATCCAAAGATAAGATTCTTGGCGTCGCTGTTGCTAGGCAACAGCACAAGATGCAGAAGTGACAAACTTCGGCGGTGGTGTTGGCGTCACTGTTAAAAGGCCCAAGATCCAAAGATGACATGATTCTTGGTAGCTTTTGGTGAGCCTATGAGTGCTTTTGCACTAAAACACTTATGTGTTGCATAACGGCCATACGTCGCAAGTACGGCGTACTTACACTGATCTCCGAGGTCCGCACCAGCGCTGTCACCACTTGGCTCTGTCGGAGCGTAGTGTGCAGCATGACCATCTCTCTCAGAGTTAGCGTCTCTGCGCTCTGCTGCGGCACCATTTGGCGCAGGGCACGTAGCCGGGCCGTTCAAATTTTCCTTGCGCCCATTCAGACCACGTATTTTGTATGCCGTGCCCTGCACCAAGCCGATTATATCCTGCAAAAGCTGGTCCCGTTCAGTGTACTCTTCCTCAGTGCCCGACCTATAAGGAAGCATTTCAGCGAGTTAGCTTTTCCACGACAATGCAGGGAACAAAACAAACTTACTTTTGCAGGTTCTTGCGGTCGTTCGCCGCATATCGCGACACCAGCAAATCGAGGCGTTCGCGCACCCCGCGCGAGCTGCAATTGATGCCCAGCGTTTCCCTCAGCCGCAGGGCTATCAAATCCCACTGCTCCGGGTTGCGGAACGGGTCACTCGCCTGAACTTCGAGCAAGAGCGCGATGTCCATTTGCAGTGTGTAAAACACACGGCCGCTGTTTCCGCCGGCACCAGCATCTTTTTTCTTGCGGCTAGCCATGTTAGCGGCCATATTGAAAGACGCTCTGGCCTGACACGAGATCTGCGAGATCTCGCGAGACCCTCCCACAAGCGGTCAAAGTACATCAACGCTGGATTGCAGAAATTTTCATCCGTAATTACTGGTAACAAAGCTGGCTGCATCGAGTCTTTTTTTTGTTCCAAGAAAAATTATGCAAGCAGAAGAAAATGAAATAATTGACTAATAGCCAGAGAAGTGCTCCGCCAGGTGTCGTTGCTACGAGGTAAACACGGTTAGGCCTACAGCTTGAAAATCGCCAAATTATCTGAAAAACAGGGGCTAGTTATCGCTTATACTTCTGCGTGTGGGCGAGAGTGTCCGAAATAAAAGCGAACGGCTACCATTTGAGCGAGCTATCCCGTCGGAGAATGCAGCGGCGACATGCATTTATTTCGAAGCGGGCGAGCTGGGCGCCGCCATCTTGTCAACGCAACCCGTAACGTTCCCGTAGCGCACGCACGCAACGACACGATGCGTGCGTACGTACGCAAGCGGCCCAGCCGTACGGAACGTTCTGCGCATGCGCTCTCGCGACCCGCAACGTTCTTGCGTACGTAACGCCGTTACGTACGGCCAACTAAAAGTGTCTATTAGCGACCGTAGTCACGTGACCGCGTTTTAGCACAGCGAATTATTTTTCAACCAGGCATCTTGCATATCAAAGTGAATGGGGCTTAAAGCCATGTTTGGCTATCGGGATGACAAGCTCGCACAATAAGCTCACTAGTGATTCGGGTCACGTGACCACTTTGAGCGTAGTGAACTCTTTTTAACCTTGCATGATACATAATAAACACAATGTTTTTCACAGGCCTGCTCGGCTATGACTAGACCTAAGCCGCATGTCCAAGTCACTAGTGACTATAGGCACTGAAAACCTTCGAGGACGATGACTTATTTTTACATGCAGGCATGTTGCATAGCAAACGACTCAGATCTTAAAGCTCTCTTGGGCTATCAGCATGACGAGCTCGTATGACCAAATCACTGGCGATTCCGGTCACGTGACAATGTTCGAGCGTAGTCAACTCTTTTTGTAACCAGGCGTGATACATATCAAACGAAAGGTTTTTCGAAGCCCTTCTCGGCTGTCACTGTGAGAAGACCGCATAGGCAAGTGGCTAGTCACTATAGTCCAGTGACCTCGTTCGAGCACTGGTTATAATTTTTCTACCCTGCATTTTTCATATCAAACGACTCAGGTGATAAAGCTCTGTTCGGCTATCAGCAAGGGGAGCTCAGGCGAAGCCCCAGGCGGAGCCCCAGCACTCCAGCGAGGAACGATGTGAGACGCCATCGAGGTTCCAGAGGCGGTTCGGCGTTCTCGCCCCGCCGGGCTGCAAAACAAGAGCGGTAGGCATTACAGTTCGTCTTTCAACGGAAAAAACATTTCGACAAGAACAGATAAGCCTGCCAATCAAAGGCCAATGCATTACTGCGGCAAGTTCAGGTAAACCAACAAACGCAAACACGGAATAATCTGACGCAAGTACAGACATTTATATGTGGCAAGATTTCAAAGCCACAAACAGCAATAGCATAATTTGGAAACGTTGTCATCAAAAGCATAAAGACAAAATTACCACTTCTGATGCACGTTTCTTGGATTTATAGTGTGACTGTGACAGTCAGTCCAATTTTTTTACGAACATTTCGGCGAAAGTTTCGGTGTAACTTCCCTCGTGATGATGTTCGACGGATTTTACAGGAGCGAAAAAATCCTTATTATTTACAACTAAATACCCTTGCACAGATGGGTGAAAAATAAAATTTTGTTTCGAGGAAACGAAATTACGCAGTAATTGTCTCCCATGTCTCGGTGGAAATCCGAACCGGGACGTAAGGAAGGGATAACCGACGGAGCGCAAGAAGAACGGAAGAATAGTCTCCGGAACAATTTCGGCCACATGGGTATCCTCAAAGTGCCCTGACATTCGACCATCGGGGGATTTAAGAAGTGCCCTGATATCGCACAGCGGCGCCTTTTGGGTTTCGCCTCCATCGAAACGAGGCCGCCGCGGTCGGCTTCTAAGCCCAAACCAGGCAAACGACTCGAGCTAGGTAACCTCTGGCCCATCTTCCTCATGTCTTGCCTAGGGAAGGTTATGGAGCACATAATTCTACACAGACTTCACACCCACGTAGACAAGGAGGACCTCCTCCCCCCTCGTTATTGGTTCCCGGGCTGGACTGTCCACCCAGGGCATCATGTGGCAGATACAACACGACATACTCGACCCGGGTCCCATCCGGGCCACGCGCACCATTCTCGTCCCCGACGTCAGTAAGGCGTTTGACAACGTGTCACACGCATCTATACTGACCAACCTCTTCCAGATGAATGTAGGAACCCGCACCTATTACTATATTGCTAACTTTCTCCACAACAGTACTGCAGAACTCCACATTGGAGACCTATGCAGCGACAAAATCATCATGGGCACCAGGGGGACACCACAAGGAGCAGTCTTGTCCCCGTTCCTCTTTAACATCACTATGCGAGGCCTCCCCTCACTTCTGGACACCATACCCCATATCAAACACTCACTATGCGCCGACGATATCACCCTTTGGACCAACTCCGGCTCGGACGGGGAGATACAAGACTTACTCCAACAGGCAATCGACACCGTCCATGCTTCCGTGCACGCGAACGGTCTCGTTTGCTCTCCCCCCAAATCCGAGCTGTTAGATATCCGGGATAGGTGGGTTAGCCGACCCATTCACGACCTTCAAGAGCCGATCACACTCCACATCGACACGCACCTCATACCTCCCGTGCAGACCATCCTCGTGTTAGGTATGCTGGTGCAGAACAACCCGCAGAATTCGGAAGCCGTGGCAGCCGTGGCCTAGTTGGTTGGGCGCCCGTCTCGGCTGCTGGAGGTAGTTGGTTCGAAACCCATCGCCGGACACCCACCGGTAAAAATGGATACAAGCGGCCCCCGGCCTGGCGCCCGGCTTCCTTTAGGGGTGTTCGCTTGGGAGAAGCTCCGTAAACCCCGCTGCGGCCCTCGCGGGTCGAGTTCTCGCCCAGCTGCGAACGTACACCTTCGACCAACGTGGTTAGAAGGTATCATCCAACGCCTCCGAGCCACCGCCCACCAGATCCATGGCCTTATCCGCCGCATTTCCACTCGCCGCAGAGGCATGCGGGAGACCAAACTCCGCCGCCTCACACAAGCCTTTCTTTTTAGAAGGACTGTCTACTCTTTCCCCTATTACCACCTGCGCCACAAACATGAAGAGGCTGTAAGCAGCGTCATCCGCTCGGCGTACAAGGCGGCAATGCGACTGCCCCAGTTCGCCAGCACGCAGCGTCTGCTCCAGCTAAGGGTATACAACAACCTTACAGAGCTTATAGAAGCACACAAGACTGCCCAGATACATCGCCTTTTTTGCACCAAACACGGTGGTTACTATCTCGACCGTCTTAACATCGATTCTACAAGTGATATCCACCTCACTTCTCTTCCAACTGGAGTCTATAGTCGGCTGATCGTCAAACCCATGGCCAAGAACATATTGCCCGGCCGCCACGATACGCGCCGGCAACTCAAGGCCCCCAGGCTCTGGACGACACGTACTCCACCGACGAACACACCATGTACGTGGACGCGTAGAAATGCGACTCCAACACATACGTGGCCTGCGTAGCCACGCCAACCACGACCCTCATCAACGCTGCCACAGTGCGCACACCCTCCCCCACCGCTGGCGAAGAGTTCGCGATCGCGCTGGCCATCGCAGAACCTGGCACACGCACGATTCTCAGTGACTATAAACGAGCAATTCAAAATTTCTCGACGAGCTCAATTTGTCTACCCGCTGCACACATCCTCCACGGCTGCACTCTCGACCGCACTGTAAGCTTAGTGTGGGTACCTGCTCACGCGGGGAACTCTGGGAACGAGGGGGTCGACTGTTTAGCCCGAGGCCTAACCAACCGGGCAGCGAACCCCTCGATCCCGGATGCTCGCGCCGAGGCCCCTCTATCCTATGCGGAAATCACCAACTTCTACAAAGAGACAAGACGCGTGTACCTCCCCCCCACCCCCCGAACCTCGACAGAGCTCAAGCGACCATGCTTCGCAGACTGCAGACCAATTCGATTCTTAGTCATTCTCGACGATACCTCATCACTGTCGGGGAATATGACCCTGTCTGTCCTAATTGCGACCACTGAGTGTTTGCCACTCAGGCACACATCCTCTGCGTATGCGAGGGTAACCCGCCCCCACAAACCTTACTGCCAATTCCCTCCTTGGAGGGTTGGACCCAACTTCTTGCAAGAGCAGACAAGAAGATACAACTCTCACTCGTCTCGTGGGCTCAAGACGTCGCCCCCACCTGGGGCCACACTCAGCCCACCTGCCCTTACTCCCAACCCTCAAGTGGCAAAATAAAGTTGTTCTCTCTCTCTCCAAGCCCGGGTAATACCGCTGAGTAGACGGGCGCCCCGTGCAATGAACCACCGCGGCAAATACGGATGGGTGGCTCTTGTATGTTTTTATATGCTTGCCGTCGAAAGATGAAAAGGGCTCTAAATCATTCAACTTCGAAACTGGCAACACTTTTGTAGCGCAGTCTCCTTGTCGGCGCCCTGCGTTTTGCGAACATTAGTGTTTTCCCGCCCACTTTTGGAAAAAGTAGACACCTTTTCATTCTGTGATGTGTTCTGTGGGCATATTAGGTACAAGAAGAACAGCGCGAAAAGACAAGGACCACAGGATGATACACAAAGACAAGCGCTTGTCTTTGTGTATCATCCTGTGGTCCTTGTCTTTTCGCGCTGTTCTTCTTGAACATGGCATACCAACTCGCCCAAGCATCAGTCCTAACATATTAGGTACGTCTCGGAGATACCGGTGGTTGAACTCGACATGCACTGAGCCCAGGAGCAGTGCGTTAGGAGCCGCGGCACGGACTGCCCGCTACAGCTGAAAGTGGTGATGCGTCCTTTTTTCCCAAGCCGCGCTTCCTGACTATGACCGCCAAGGAGTTCATTAAGGGGCGGGTCATGTGGCGCATCATGGAAGACGACGAGACCCTGTGCATGCTGTGGAACATCGTGTCCAAGGGGGCGCTGACACTGCCGCCGGGATTCGGCGAGTAGATGCTGCCCCGCTACTAACTGTGCCTAAGTTCTCTGTAAAGCCAATGTTAAACGGACAAAGTTGTCCAAAGACAATCCGGAATAAAATATTGGTAGTAATTTGAGAACCTTGCAAAGAGCAAAATTGTGAACTTACTGGAGAGCTAAATGACAGTCGAACGTGTTTCAAAACTCCTGACATTTCGGAAGGTTTGTCCCTGGAACTAGTGAAAAATTATTTTGTACAAACTTCTACAACCATTTAAACGCATTGGTTACGTGAAACTTCGTTTTCAGAAGTGAAGTTGATATAGAACTATATTTTGTCTTTTCGAGACAACAGACCTGAAGTGAGGCTTACTAGGTATGTGAAGAAACGAGCCCTTTGCTTTGTTATCGGTAACGTAAGCAATACTTATTAATACATCGGGAACACAAGCTGTGTGTCCTCATGGATGACCTATGAACGCCATCTTCACTCGTTTTCATTTCGTTGTATAAACAGCTGTTATATCTCGTTGATAGTATCTATAGTTCTCTTTAGCATTCTGTCCGCCCTCTCTTCTCAGTGCGAGCTGGTCACATCACCGCGGTTACTCGCTGTTGTCAGCGTATACTTCTCCCGGAGGCTGGGAACGTTTTCCGTAAGTATAAGTGGGACTTTTATTTAATTTTCGTAATCACATTATCCCCAGCGCCTTTTGGGCATTGTAGTGGTAAGGAAAAAGTTACAACATAATCATTAGACATACTTGCAGCAAGAGAACCAAAAATGTTCACTTAATATACAATACAGAATAATTTGGTACATAAAAACACAATCGTAAAATTGCAGCAGTGCGGCAAACGATTTATTCGGTCTAAATCAAGAAAGCAAAACAATGAAGGTACACGGAAATAAACCTTCAAAACTTGGTTTCAGTCGAAAAGGACGGACTAAGGTCAGAAACCAACAAGCCCAAGCATGTACCCTTATGAAGGTCAGTTTCCTTGAGATGGTCACCACAACAAAAAGGCTATTGGGTAGGAATTGCACTCAGTAGGAGTACAAAACTGTCACAGTACAGAAGCTAGAGGGGTGGTGAGACGATGGTGGGATTAAGTAGCACAGCTCTGGCCAAGTGTGTACAGAACGGTCTCGGAGCTCCACATCCTCGCCAGACGTCGTCTGCTAGCGTAACGCTGCTCGTTCACGGTCGTCGCCCTCTTTAGAGCACTTCACTGCTTTTTAGGACATTGACGCAAAAGCATGCATAAACGTCAGAAAAGTGATGTTGCGGCATCCGCGGGTATTCAGCGGCAGTATCATCGGTTAATTTTGTCAACACGGAGACCGCTTGATGCACCCACCCCTCGTTCAGCCCAACGCAACAACCCAATGATCACATGACCACTGAGTTTTTAGACAAACTTGCACTTTCTTATAACAGTTTCGTCATGTGAGGATCATGTGAGGTTCACGTCATGTAAGGATCAAGTGAGAGCCGCACGTGCGGCGAGCACAGTAAGGGGGTAAAATCAAAGCATGACTTGAGCTTAAGCTTTGCATGCTAGAAGCGATTTTCGCTTCAAAATTACCAATCTTGGAGGAGCAGACGCAATTTAAAAAAAGTAATGTGGATTCCGTCAGGTAATACAGGATACATAAAGCGAATCATGTGGGCGTTCGCTGTATTCTTTGGCGTTGGCTTTGCGTTGACAATGTTGTAGACGGCGATGGCTTTCAGGAAAGAAAGGGCGCATAACTGGCTCCCTGGATATGCGGACGCCTTATTCTTGTTTTCATACATGTGGCGGTGGTGAGAGAGATGTGGCCTGAATGTATTAGCGCCGAAAGCGTTGTGGCCGACTTGTGGCACAGCAGCAATAGCTAGGCCGCAACATTCTTTTCGTGATCGATCTCTCGCTATCAACAATACACTTCATGCCACCTCCCAGGGTGGCATGGAGGGCGCGCTGCCTATAGAGTGTGCGGAACGCAATCAAATCAGGCTTTTGCAGTTCGAGCCACGTACATAAAAGCGAGATTGAGGTCTCCACTGACCCACAGAACAAGTTGTGCGGCTTTCCTTTCGTGAAAATAAACGGCCTTTGCGAAGTTCTCAACGCCAATGAACTGTATGAACGCCGTCGGCTCACCTGTTTTGTTCGGTGTTTGAGGGAAGGAAATGGCACAGTAACCGTCTCACATATCTCGGTGGGCACCCTAACCGCGCCGTAAAGGAAAGGATAAAGGAGGGAGGGAAAGAGGAAAGAGAAAACTGAAAATTGAAAGTTGGATTTTGAGGAAAGGTGCGGCGCTGCGCAGCGGCGGAACACCTGTGGCTTTGTGCTACTAGTGGCGCATTCGCAGTAGTGACTTGGGAACGAGAGAGAGAGAGAAATATCCGAGATGAGGCTCACGTTGTGACGTCATGTGCCTCCTTGGAGCACCGCCACGGAGAAACCGCAAGTTCGCGGCCAGTGAAACATGCGCTGTAAAACGCGATCAATGGTGCGTTCGAGGGAGGCTGAAGCTCCGGGTTCGGGAGCAATGCGAGCTCGAAATAGCCAGTTGAACGGGAGAGAGTATTTGTCTTCTTAATGCAGTGAGTTCGTGCAGTGAACTTCTCAGACAGACAGACAGACAGACAGACAGACAGAGAGAAAAACTTTATTGGGCAAGTGAGTTTTAGACCCAGCTGGGTCCCTGGGCCACTGAGCGGTCCCGCACTGCAATAAGTAGGTCATGCCGGGACATGACGTCGGTAGCCCGAGTAACCGCAGCAAGCTGCGATGTCGGGTCTGCAGACATAAGCAGGACCTTCCAGTCCTCCCAGCTCGAGATGGCGTGCTGTCCACGCGGGGGAGGGTCGGCAGGGCAGCCGAAAAGGATATGGGAGAGTGTGGAGTGGGGGTCACCGCATAGGGAGCATGCAGGGGATGTGCCGAAATAGTGGGATAAAAGCTGAGGGGATGATAGAGAGCGGGTCTGGAGGCGCCTGAAGAGGATCTGTTGGGAGTGCGTAAGAGAGGGGTTGGGAGGAGGGTAAGTCCGACGGTCCAAACGGGGTATTTGCGTGAGCTCCGCAAAGGTGTGCGCCCGCTCCGTCGAGAATCCTGGATCGAGACGGTCCTGAGCCCGGCAAATCAAACCTCGGGCCAATTTATCGGCAGCCTCGTTTCCAGGGTTCCCAGAGTGAGCCGGCACCCACTGAAGCTCTACCCTGCGCAGTAAATTTTGGGTAGGGGTGTTCAACAATTTCCGGGCCGGGGCGTGAATCCTTCCCCTGGCAAAGTTGGACAGAGCCGTTTTGGAGTCGCTGAAGATGTATTGGGCGTCCGAATGTGCAAGGGCTAGGGCGATGGCGGTCTCTTCTGCCTCCTCAGGCGTAGAGCCCGAGGGAAGACGGTGAGTTAGGGGGTGAGGTAGGGTTGGATTGTAGGCAACTGCTACCGCTTCATGCGCTGTACATGCGGCGTCTACCCGAACGGCATGGTGGGCTTGCCCATAATACTTATGGAGGGCATTAGCGCTAGCTATGCGGCGAGGGATGTGATATTGGGGATGGACGTTTCGAGGAAGGGGTTTCACAACGAGAGGTGTATGGATGTGTCGAGGGATGGGTATAAGGGTTGACTGGTTAGCGGGTATGTTGATGCGAAGGGAGGAGAGTATATGGTGGCCAGTCGCGCTCGTGGCAAGTCTAAGGTACTGTGTCTGAAGGTGCGCGTCAACTAGTTCCTGAATGGTGTTATGCATGCCTGGTGCAAGAAGTTTGGCTGTGCTAGTGCTACGAGGTAGGTTTAGGGCTGCCTTAGTCGCAAGGCGGATCATTGCGTTCACGCGTTTGGTTTCCATGCGGTTCAATTTGAGATATGGAGTTGCGTATAGAGTGCGGCTAAGCGTAAATGCGTGCACTACTTTCATGTCGTCCGCTTCGTCTAAACCCTTGTTAAGGGAGGAAACTCTGCGTAGAAGGTGCAACATGGATTGCGTGGAGGCCTTGAGCCTTTTAAGGGTGTGTTCATTTCGTCCAGAATCCTGCAAGTGGAGGCCAAGAATGCGGAGGGCGGGTGTGATGGGGATAGGGGATCCTTTTAAATTGATTTGGATGGGCGAATTAGCGCCAGAGTTTGGCCTAATTAGGAAGAGCGCGGACTTAGATGGGGAACATTCGAGCCCGATGGATTACGCGTGAGAGGAGATGGTGTCTGCTGCTAACTGAAGAGTTTCCTCAATTTCCCCGTCAGAGCCATGAGTGGTCCATGTGGTAATATCATCAGCGTACAGGGTATGCTTTAGGTGTGGGATTAGAGCAAGTTTGTGAGCTATTGGGATGAGAGCAACATTAAAGAAAAGGGAAGAAAGGACTGCCCCTTGAGGGGTCCCGAGCTCTCCGAGTGTATAAGGGGATTTGGTAATCTGGTCTATGTGCAGGGAGGCAGTGCTGCCCGAGAGAAACGCGCGAGCGTAGTTGTAGGTTTTAGGGCCTACCTGTAGAGCCTGCAGTTCCCGTAAGATGGCAGCGTGTCGAATTCTGTCAAATGCCTTGGTGAGGTCAACTGCCAGGATGGCTTTAGTGTGGTGGGGGATGGTATCATCAAGCTCGTCATGCGTAATTTGAAGTAGGGCGTCCTGCACAGATAGATGCGCACGAAAGCCGAGCATACTGTGGGGGAAAAGGTGGTTCTCTTCCATGTACGTTGTTAGCCGAGCAAGAATTATGTGCTCGAAGGCCTTGCCTAGGCAGGATGTAAGAGAAATGGGGCGGATGTTGTCTAGGGTGATAGGCTTGTGGGGTTTTGGAATAAAAATAACTATTCCATGCTTCCACGAGGCAGGGAGAGCACCTGCCTCGCAACATTCGTTAAAGTAGCTGACTAAGTCAGAGATGGAAGCATCGTCAAGATTTCTGATAGCTGCATTGGTGATTTGATCATCTCCGGGAGCGGTATTCCGTAATTTCAATAGGGCGGCGCGAAATTCTGATTCTGTAATAAGGGCGTCAAACTCGGGCTGGGGTGGGCCTGCATAATCAGGATACTTTCAAGGGAGACCGGGGGTTGTATAGGTGCATTTGACCTGGGCGAGGAAGGCGTCGGTGTCCTGTCGATGGTTGTGAGCGAGGCGGCGAATGCTAAGGCGCGTCTGAGATTTGGATTGCGTGGGGTCTAGCATGTGCCGTAACAGATGCCAAGCGCGGGTTGTGGAAAGGTTGCCGCGGAGACCGTCACAAACCTGAGCCCAGTTAGCTTTGCAAAGAGTGGCACTACATTGTTCTATTTGGGATTGAATCTGGGCAAGTTTGAGTTTTAGTCTCCTATTGTGCTTCCGAGTCTTCCACCTTTGCGTTATGTTGTCCTGTGCTTGGAAGAGGTGGGCGAGCTTGCTGTCAATAACAGGGGTGTCTGGCGTAGAGTCGAGCGTTTGAGTGTGTTGGCGAATGTCTTTTTGCAACTGAATAATCCAGGTGTCAAGGTCGAAGGGGGCCTGTGTTGGCTGCGCTTGTCTAAATTTGCAGAGCGCGTCCCAATTAGTGTGTTTAACGGTAAATTTGCGCTGAGGTCTGCGATAGTTTAGCGTTATTCAAATTAGATGATGATCGCTGCCTAGTCTGGAAAGCATTCTTTCCCACTGCAGATGGTCCAAATTTCTACCAATCCGCGTAGGTAAGCTGAACTTATTAAAGGTGGTCAGGTGGAGCGCCAGAGTCTCATTGTATAAAACTGTGCCTCTGTGGTTGGTGCGCCGATAGACCCAGTCCACGTGAGCGCAATTAAAATCTTCGGCAATAGGTAGGGGGTTTGATCCGGTCAACTGGGTTGTGGATTTGAAAAGTGAGGGGAGTAAGTGAATTGGCTGACGTGGGAGAAGGTAGCAGTTAAGAAAGAACAGGCTTTATTTTGCAGGGGTGGGCATTAAGACTTCAATAAGGCTGTTAGCGATAGGGGAGGTAATTACGTGCTCCACGTAATGCAAGGATTTACTGACATATGTGACCACCCGAGGAAGATCAGTGGAGTCTGAGGGGATAAAAGCCTATCCTGGCAGCTGCCTGCAAACATTGGCATCCTGAATGGCGATAATGTCTGGTGGGGATGACGAACTTGCGATAATTTGCGGCAGAGGATCGCGCTTTCGCCGAAAGACTCTGCAATTCCACTGAATAATCTGTAAAGAATTAAGGCCCTTCGGAGGAGCCATGTTGTTTGGTAGTGAGGGGAAGGAGGGGTGTGGAGAGTGGGACTGTGGGAGGATAGTCCGTTGAAAGTCCAGGAGTGAGGCGAGTTAAGCGCTCCTCTACCTTGGTCATGATGCTACATATGACACTATCCATTAGACGGGTAATGGTAGACTCAATCATAATCTGGCACTGTGCAGTGAGCTGCGCAGTAATGCGCTCTGTGAGCCTGGCTTCCAAGTTTTGGGTGAAGGCCTGAAATTTGGCGTCTAGGTCTATTGGTTTGACTGGGCTCTCATCAGGCCTTCTTTTTTTAGGGGGAAGTTGGGCGGGTTGGGTGGGTGAAGGGGAGGGGGTTGGTGGATGGAGAGATACAGCAGAGGTGGCGGTAGAGAGGGCTTCCCTGAGCTGCTTTACCTCCTCTCGGAGAGCCTTCACGTCCGGCTCCTGGGAGGTCCTGGTGTTCGTCCTGGCAGCCTTGGAGGCCCATGTTGCAGTGCACGGGAGGGTCGTTTTCAGCGGAGGAAAGTTGTTCTTGTTCGTTTGCAGCGGAGGAAAGTCATCCTTGTTAGGGGGCTTTGCCTTCTGGGGCGATGGGTTGCGTGGTTGGGAGGTGCGATTTCTAGCCATGCACGAGCCGGTGCCCGTGAGGTGCTGTCCTCCACAGAGAATGCAGGTCGGGATGCAGGAGGGCACATCTTGCGGTTCATGCTTGTCTCCGCACCGCGGGCAGAGACCCGTCTTGGGGTGCGGGCTCACGTCATACCTATGCCCGGCCGACGACAGCTCGTGCACGCGTCTGGACTTCCCTTGTACGGCGTGCATCTGTACACTACACTCATGTAGCGTATGGTATGGGGGACTGGTCCGTGCGCGCGCAAAGGTGATCAGTACGAAATGAGTCCTACCTATTCTGCGGGCTGCAATGATATCAGTGTACGGGTTACGGGTCTAGAGGTCCCGTAGCATCTGCTCCGGCATCTCCTCCCAGTAGGCTTGCGAGATGACTCCACGCACAGCAGCCGCCGGCGGTGCAATGTAGGCTACGGCAGGGTAAGCGGTCTCTTGGAGGCCCACTTCCCTGAGCTGGACGAGGTGAAGGGCGGTTGCCGCGTGCGGGGTAGCGACCGTGAAGGGGTTATTCGTAGGGTGGATCCTCACGTGAATATCCCCGAGGTCACGGCCAGCAGCGCTGACTTGCAGGGCTTGCAGGAGTGGCTGCGCCATGGTGCCTTTCAAAGCGAGGCCTCCTCTTGGTCTGTAAACGACCCGTATAGTACGCGGAGGGAGTGAAGCAAGTTGTTTGCTTCGGTGTGCGACTGCGTGCGTTGCGCGCAGCTGTTCTTGTTGAGGCCTGTATGTAGGCTTCAAAGTGGCAGGGGTAGCGGACGCGGACGCCGTAGGCGTAGATGGAGCAGACGCTGCTTGATGGGATATGGCCAGCGTTTCCGCGCTTGAGATTTCACCCTTGTACGCGCGGAGTATCGGGATCCACTCAGTGGGACGAGTGTCTTCCCTCTGCGCTTGCACCTCCATGGCTGCAGGAGGTAGGTGCGCTGCCCGTGAGTGAGGAACGCAGCGCGCCGGCGAGGCTCGCCTCGATGAGCAACTTCTCAGTTGTGTTAAAAAGTTTCATGAAAATGACGCGGCTGCTAATAC
Source organism: Amblyomma americanum (assembly GCF_052857255.1). Classification (NCBI taxonomy): domain Eukaryota; kingdom Metazoa; phylum Arthropoda; class Arachnida; order Ixodida; family Ixodidae; genus Amblyomma; species Amblyomma americanum. The sequence continues at coordinate 84,540,175 of NC_135501.1, forward strand.
GACCCGGTAAATAGAACACTCGCGAAAACTCTAAAAGTGAACAGCGGCGATCACATGCGCACAGCGGATGGAGCCACTCTCTCTGCACTTCGCTACACCACGTCTTCGTAGCCAGCGCGCAAGTCTACAGCGAATCAACTAGAGAGGCTTGATAAGCTAGTTGCAAAATATAATCGATACTTAATCCAACTGCACCCATGACGCAGCACTGAAAGAGTGGCAGCTGTTTGTTAACTTTTTTAAATAGCAATTGCGCAGTCAACCTCGGGCTGCGGATTATCTCAGAAAGGAGAGGATATAAAAAGCGAAAGCAGTCGGCGCGCATTGTGATCATTGGCGTTGATTTTGACAACGTTCTAGGCGCCAATAATTTTGAGCAAAGGGAGCGACCATAATTGGCTTGGTTAGTGGAGGCCTCAATCGCTCTTTGAGGCACTTGGAGGTGGTGAGAGAGGAATGTGGGCTGTATGCATTAGCGCAGACAGCGTTGTGCCAGACATGCTGCACTGAAGCAATAGGCTGAAGCGTTCATCGGGTCACCAACATCTGGCAAACCACCATTAACTGCCACCTGCCACGGTGGGCGCTCTGCCTACGTTACATACACCATGCCGATTCTACTTGCCCGATACACCATTGCTTTCGTTCTGTAACTAGGTTCAGCACAAGTTAAATCACAGCGAAGCTGTATACCTGTACCGTCCAAGGAAAGTTTCATGCCGTGGTCAGCAAAAACCCCCAGGAGTGGAAAAAATGCCCAAAATCATTAAAATAGCATATCATACTGATCATAAAAGAGTGATATAAAAAGTGTAAAATGTGAAGAAAACTAAAAATTGAAAACAATAAAATATAAACAATAAAATACAGCGCCTAGAAATCGTACATCATACTGGTATTAAAGCAGTATTGATAAAAAAGGGAAGTGATATATATATATATATATATATATATATATATATATATATTCACTTTTCTGGGTTATGAAGAAATTTCTGCGAGCTTGAAATATATATATATATATATATATATATATATATATATATATATATATATATATATATATATATATATATATATATATATGCTCGCATATATATGCTATTTTTTCAAGCTCACACAAATTTCTTCATACCCAACGCCGTCCCACTCCTATCTTCCCAGTTCAACTACCTTGCCGAGCGGGGTGCAGTTGAAGAACCATCGCTTAAAGGCTCCCGCCATTCATATTTTTTTATTTAAATATACTGTCAATCCCCAGAGGAATTGTAACAGGGGTGGGTATAGAAAAACAATTTTACAGTATTATTAACAAAGAATTATACCAGAGAGAGCGGCACAATCCACTTGTTACTTTAATACAGGACGTGTCAAGGGATATGTACAAGGAAGTCAAGAGGCAACACAGAAAACTTACTGTGTTTCAAAATACATAATTAACAATGGTAACTACACAATTTGTAAAATTAGGATCATAAAATACATGCCAGTAATGCAGCACAAAACAATGAAAGCAAAATGATCAATGTGATAATAACACAGATACCATACAATGAAATCTAAAGTCTGACGAAATCTCGTCTGGTCGGGTAGAAGATTCATGACTGAAGAAAAAGGGAACGCCGACCAAAAGGTTGTTGTTTAAAACGAAGACGTTTCGGCTTCCATACGGAAGCCTTGATACCATACAATAGTTTTACTCTGCGTTTGGCCACAATAGTGTTTCTTCTACAAGCTGGGTAAATTTTTCAGGCTTTGTTGTGCAATTACTGGATCAAGTTTGTTGCACTCGCGCACTGCGAGAGGAAAAAAGGAGTAGAGAAGGGTGTTGTTTTTACACGAAAATTCCTTAATTGTGAGAGCGTGTTTGTGGCGTGTGTTTCTAGAACGGTTGATACTAACAAAGGCTAAGGAAACAATCTTAAAGGAATTGTTAAGCAGTTCAAATAGGAACTACAAGCGGTGTACCTTGACTCGGTTAGTCAGCGTCGGAAGGCCTGCGAGATGCAGTAGTTCAGTTGTGGAATCGGTGCGGCGGTATCTGTTGAGTATGAAACGAACAGCCTTGCGCTGCACGCTTTCTAACATGGTCACATCGTTTTTCACGTACGGAAACCAAGCTATGTTGGCATATTCAAGAACTGGACGAATGAAGGTGACATATGCGAGTTGCTTAGTGCAAGGAGCAGAATGACGCAGCATACGTTTGAGAAAAATAGTTTGTTCGTAGCTTTTTTTGTGACGTTTCGAACGTGCGTTGACCAGTTAAGATCTGATGTTATCGATACGCCCAAGTACCGATACTCCTGCACTTTACGTAGTGGGACGTTGTTGAGGCGATATTCAAATTTTAATAGTGTCTTTTTCTTGCTAATTGTCATGGAAACTGTTTTGTCTGGATACATAATCATCTGCCATTTATTGCACCATTGCGCGACACGATTCAGGGCGTTGGTAAGGTTTACTACGCCATTTGCATTCCCCCCAAAAACAATTATTACTGAATAGCCTCCAACCTGCGGCAACGCATGTTGATCCGCATCTGGATCATCTATGGGAGGCAGGACAGGTACTTATCAAGCACTGGCGTCATCATCGACACAACCATAAATTGAGACTCTGTATAGCCGCTCTCACTCGTGAGGCAGAAGAATACGCGAACACCTTAGCCCGCGCAAACTGGGCGACCTTTTGTAACGACCTCAAGGGTACATTAAGGATTCAACGCATGTGGTGTCTCCTTCGCGCTCTCTTAGACGCAAAAACCACTAAATCTGAGACACAAGTAAGCACACAACGTGTAATACAACTAGAGCTTCAAAAGGGCACAGACGTAATTGGCCAACTACGGGACACTTATATAGCCCCATCCCTTCAGTCAGCAGATCCACCCAATCTACCTCCACCTAACCCGGAACTTGAGGCCGACATTGTCTTAACCGAAGTCCGCCGAGCACTCTTTAGTATTAACCGCTCTACTGCGCCGGGGCCGGATTGCATAACGTACAAGGCACTACTCAATCTGGACGAAATCTCACTTCAGGAACTCACGGAGTTCTTTAATAACCACTGGCACGCTGGGACGCTCCCATCAGCCTGGACCCATGCCAGCATGCGATTTACACCCAAACCGGGCAATCCCCTCACCCTTCAAAATGTTAGCCCCATCTTCTTAGCGAGCTGTGTAGGCAAGCTCCTTGAGCACGTTATTCTCAATCGCCTGCAACCGTTCCTAGAAACAACAGGCTTCGTCTCCAACGTTAAATTTGCCTTCCGTCCAATCATCTCGGCGCCTGACGTACTTCTTGCTTTTAAAGAGTCTCTATTTTACACTAAGCGCCGTACAGCATCTACGCGAACCTTACTGGCACTGGATATTCATAACGCTTTCTACACAATAAGCCATGACCATATCCTGACGACATCAGCCACCACCGGCTGTGGCACCCGCATATGGCAATATGTTCGCGCCTTCCTTCAGGGACGCACAGCAAAACTCTATCTTGGGGATGCCGCCTCCCAGCCCTTCCCTCTACCTCACCGGGAACCCCAAAAGGGGCGGTCCTATAACCTTTACTATTTAACATTGTCCTAGCGCCACTGGCAAAGGCCCTTGCTGCTATCCCTGGGCTCCACACAGCCATATACGCAGATGACATAACCCTCAGGGCAACGGGACGATCCATTGAAACAGCCCAGGATATCCTGCAATCTTTCATAGACATCACCACAACCCAATTAGCAAACACAGGCCTCCGTTGCTCTCCAAATAAATCGGAGCTCTTGCAGCTGAAACCCCTGCCCAGTGACCCCACCATTGAACTGCAAAAGTACGGAAATCCAGTGCCTATCGTGTCTCAGATGAAGATTCTCGGCCTTCTCATTAACAACACACCCGATGCTACCGCCACCCTTCAGCTCTTGCAAAGACAGACCAAACAGGTGGCTGCACTAATCAAGCGGGTGGCAGCACGCAATCATGGGCGGTATCAACGCGAGACAAAAGAATTAATGATCATTCGCATTACATACGACCTCCCATACCACATACTCACTCAGCGCCAAACACAACAGGCAAACATCCTAATACGCACGGCTGTCAAATCCGCCCTACGTCTTCGACGGACGGTTAGCACGGAACGCCTCCTGGCCACTGGTACCCACAATACCGTGATTGAAATAATAGATGCTCAACGCACCAACCAATAAGCCCGCCTGGGTCGCACGGAAACAGGACAAGGCCTACTGCGAGAGCTCTGTCTCAAACCACCTATTCCCACCTCAACAAGTCCTGCACCGTACATGATTTCTCTTCGCACGCAGGATCTTATATATCATGAGCCCCTACCGCGCAATACTGAGCGCTAGCCTTCATCCGGGTAGGTGGCAGGCTCGAGCGAGCTATTGCATCAAAACATACAGCAACCGCTCCGATATCCTTTATGTCGACGTGGCAGAAAATTCTAAAGTAGGATTCTTCACGGCAGTCGCAGCCTATGAAGACGGTACTGTGGGGTCGCCGCCACTACCGAGCTAAGTCACCTGCAGAGGCGGAAGGAGGCGCCATCGCACTTGCGCTTGCCCGCTCCACCATTGACAAAAAATTGGGCTGAGGTTTAGCTGAGTTGTAAGCCTGGATGTCTGGAAGCGAAAAGCTTTGTGGCGATGCTCGTGGTTTAGCTTAAGGTTTCATACATGCTGCTTTTGAGCCAACTCCCACGCTACCACTTTTGGGTCTTCTCCTTCCATGGCGAAAGGTCAGACCAAGGAGGCAGCGCGCGGCTGCGACGACGGCTGCGGCAACAGCGGCCACCTGCGCTCCGCGTGATGTCACTCGGTTTCGTGCATGCGCAGCTGTGGCTAATCTGTACTGTGGCTCAAGCGAAGCCCGGTGTTGACGAGCCTATTGAAGTTTTCCGCTTCCAAACATAACCGAAATTTGCACATATTCCCAGGCCGCACACCGCTACTACCTAAAAGGCGTGGCGACGCCGGCTACACACCGCATTCTTGCCACCGCCACCTCTCTCAACCCAACGGTTACTCTGTCGTGAATCCCTGGGCATGCCTCGATCCCGAGTAATGAGAGCCTTCTTGCGCTCATACCGCATGAACGCGATATATATATATATATATATATATATATATATATATATATATATATAATCTTCAGCCCCAAGAGCGGACCGCGGCAGCGTGTTGCAGCGTTGCCAAGGGGTCCACCGAACGCCATCATTCGTTCGGCGCGACGCTTTGCCCGTTGGACAATCTATGGAAAAGAATTGACGCCTGTCGCACACATCTTGGTGGACACCCGAACCGCGCCGTAAAAAAATTAAAAATTGGTCTTTTGGGGAAAGGAAATGAGGGAATACGTTTCACATATCGGCGGACACTTGAACCGCACCGTAAGGGAAGGGATAAACGATGAAATTAAAGGAGAAAGGAAGGAAGAGGTACTGTAGTGGTGGGCTCCGGAAAAATTTCGACCACCTGGGGATCTCTAACGTGCACTCATTGACGTCGCACAGTACACGGGCATTTCGCTCCGGATGCATGTTCCTGGGAACAGGCTTGACGTGATGCCACTTGCGGACCTTCAAGGGAATTCCGACGTTAAGCTGCGAATCATCTCCTGAGGAACAGCTAACTCTCTCAGCATCTGCGGACCTGCGCTAGTCGCAACAACTGCGCTCTCTCCTGAACCTCAGCTATCTCATCCCAGCAATTATGAATTCCCAGCTGGGTGGGGAAGCCAGTTGTTGCTAGTGCACATTAGCACTCCCAACACATTCTTGGTGATCTTCCTAATTTGTGTGTCAACCTTTTTCTTCTTGTGCATGCTCGCCACATAAGTAAAGCGACACGATACAAATGCGTGCATAAGCCTAATCGGACTATCCTCATGCAACCCCGTCTGCCTGTTGGCCGCCCTCTTTACTAGGTGTACCGCATTTTCTGTCATGGAAATGATCTTCTGGATCGCCAGCGTGTTGGCTCTGTTAAACTCAATCAGCATTCCCAAAACCGTGATCTTATCTATCCTAGGCATGAGATCGCCATTTCTTGTGCGAAGCAGAATGCTCATCTCTTCGACGGGCATCCATCTCCTTGGCTTGGGTCTCTTTTCAGTGGGACTGTACAGCAACAGCTACGACTTGGAAGGGGAGCACCTTAACCCCGTCGGGTCCAAATAAGTCTGGATTAAATCTACTGCTTCCTGCAGAACACTCTCAATATATCCCTCTCTACCACCGGAGACACCATATGGTCACGTCATCTGCATACGTGGTGTGCTTAATCCCCTCAATCTCTAAGAGCTTCTTGGCCAATCTCACCATGGCCAGATTGAACAATGTAGGAGGGATGACGGCCCCCTGCGGAGTGCCCCTGTCTCCAAGATTTAACGCCTTTGGCACCAGCTCCGCAAACCTCAAGGTAGCTTTCCTGCCTGACTGGAAGGACCTGACGTAGTAATGAAAGCGCGCTGAGGCCAAGGTCCGAAACGGTCTTAAGATTATGAGTGCCGAACGTTGTCCAAGGCCTTCTCCAGGTCCAGCCCTAGGATGGCCTTAACGCCCCTTCCATCTCCTTCAATGACCTGATGCTTGATGAGCTCATCGCGTCTTGAGTGGACAGCCCGGCCCGAAAACAAATCATAGTGGGGGTAGACCTCGTTTTTCCCAAGGTACCTTGTAAGCCGATTAAGCACCGCATGAGCGGCTACCTTGTGCAAACACGAAGTGAGCGAAATAGGCCTTCAATCATCAATGCTCGGAGCTTTAATAGCCGTGGGAATCAGCACTGTGAGAGCGGTCTTCCACTGCTCCGGAACCGCGCCATCCCTCCACATAGCATTAACCTCCTTGGTCAGGTATTTGATCAACCTATCGTCCAGGTTCTTCAAAAACTTGTTTGAAATTCCGTCCGGTCTAGGAGCTGACTTGCTGTTAAGGCTATGCAAAACCGTGCGTATCTCATCCACAGAGAAGGCTTCGTCTAAGGGAAAGCTGTCCTTTCCCGTGTAGACCTGCTCCGTCATAAGAGCATACAAGTCCGCCACAGGAAAGAACTTTTTGGCCAGCTTCTCAACCAGCTGTTCCTCCGAGGCAGACCCCACTGCTTCGTGTACAGATCTAGCAAGGACGTGCCCCTGACTAACACTCGTATTGGAGTCGTTCAGCAAATGCTTAAGCAAGGCCCAGAACCTCCCGTTGCATTCCTGCTCGTCCACCGAGTTGCATACCTCAAACCACTGTTGTCTAGAAACAAGCGTACATTGCTTCTCAACCAGCGTATTCAACTGTGAAATCTTGTTACGCAGCCTGCGACTAAGCCGTTACCCCTCCCACCTAGCCAGCACAGACCGTTTGACTTCAATCAATGGGCCAGCCTGCTGTCAACACTGTCCACCCCCAAATCCGTAGTGATTTCCTCCGTAGCCTCCTTTACACCCTCCCTCACCTGTGTGGCCCATTCCTCACGGGACGGCCGGTAGAGGCGTTCGAATTCCTTTCCCGTTTTTCCGCTCTCCTCCCGGATGATCCGAAACTTATCCCGGTCTATAAACTTTAACGCCCTAGAGCGCCTACCCTCAACCTCAAAAAGAGCTTGTTAATATGATGATCATTGCCTAGGTTTTCGGCAAGATTGCACGAACTTGGCTTGGTGGTGGTGGTGAAAAGCCTTTATTTAATGAAAGAGGTGAGGCTCTTTAAAGAGCCCCGCAATGTGTGGAGTCCTTGTTCCGGGACCCCATTGGTCGAAGCCGCCAGCTTAGCCCTCTTGACCAAAGCCTTTTGGGACTGAAGGTCCGAACAGCCAAGCAGGGCCGCCTCCCATTCCTCTCTGGTAGGGTTGGGGTGGGGGGAGAGAATTGAGTTGCGCTGGCAAGCCCAAACCATGTAATAGGTGTCAGCCACCTCTCCACAGTGTTTGAACCTGCCAGTGAATGCGGGATCGAAGTGTTTTAGTACTGCCGGGCACAGCATTGTGTTCGTGAATAATCGGAGTGAAACGCGTTCGTTTGCTTTCCCCAGTCCCTTGGCAGGGGCCGGGTAGAGGCGATGCCTATTCTTATAATAGGATGTGATAGCTCTGAAGGAGAGTAAGTAGCTACCTTCAGGTTCCAGGTGCTCAGGATCCAATGGGAACGCCCGGTGAATGAATGCGCGGGCCGCCGCGTCTGCAGCTTTGTTTCCTGCTATGCCCTGAATGCCCGGAGTCCAAACCAGGCAGCGGGGTGTAGGATCGGTATCCTGGCTGCAGTTCTTTAGTATTCGTTCAGCTAGTGGAGTTATCCAGCCAGCCTCATAATTGCGACATGCCGAACGCGAGTCTGTCATTATGTGTTTGGATTTTGAATCAGAAGCAGCTAGGGCGATGGCAACCTCTTCAGCTTGTGTTGTGCCTGGGGCTCGATAGGAAAGCGCATCCACCTGTATTTCTTGATGTATGACCACGGCCGTATACCACTCCCCGTGGGTACGCCCAGCTACATCTACGTAAAAGACGCCATGTTTGTTGCCATAGTGGTGCGCTAAGGCTTCCGCCCTAGCCTGACGACGCCCACTATGATCCTCCTTGTCCATTTTAGTGCGGAGGGGTCGAACTCTGATGGCGCGTCTCCAGAGTTCGGGCACTCGGACCCGCTCCTTATTGTGAAAATCATGTTGGATGTGAAGGCGGGCTAGCAAGTGCCGACCCGACTTCGTTTGGGCTACCTCGTGTATTGATTTGTGAGATGGGCTTCCTTGAGTTCCTGAAAAGTGTTCACCACTCCCAATGCAAGAAGTCTCGCATTGGAGGTGGACACAGGAAGGTCGAGTGCCTCTTCATCATTTTGCGGAGTATTACCTCAACTTTGTATTCGTCGTGTTTCCGCAAAGGTAGATAAGGGACCGAATAGAGGATTCGGCTGATTACGAAAGCATGGGCCAGCCGCACGGCATCCCTGCTTCGCAAACCCCCTCTCTTGTTGGAGACGCGAGGGACCATACGGCCTACTTGGTCTCCAACTTTGCGGAGTTTGTGCAGTGTTGTGTCTAATCTTCTTTGGTTATGGATGAAGAGCCCGAGTATTCGAGTCTCCTTGGCCTCGTGTATGGGGCCACTTGATAAGGAGAGATGTATTGGGTAGTGTCCTTAGGGGATGCCCTAAGGTGCACAAATTCACTTGTTGGGTGAGCATTGGAGACCACAGTGCCCTGCGTAGCGATCCACTACGTGAGCGGCTGTTTGCAGGCATTCCTCCATGCGCCCTAAGTTTCCCTCTGTGGCCCAGATCGTGATATCATCGGCATACAGCGCATGCCGTATGCCTTTGATGCCATTCAACTTGTCTGGGAGATGGAGCATCGCCAAATTAAAGAGTAGGTGGGATAGCACGGCGCCTTGTGGTGTCCCCCGCGTACCCATTTGATACGGACCAAATTGTTCCTCTTGGATTCTGATTAGTGCGGCTCGATCGGTCAGGAAGTCTTTGATATAGTTGAAAGTGTTGCGGCCACAGTTGGTTTCATTGAGGTGTGTCAGTATGACGCTGTGTTTGATGTTGTCGAAGGCTCCTTTCAAGTCCAAGGCCAGGACGACCTTGTCATTGTGTGGGTGTTCGACTGGTTGCATTATGTCTCTGTTGAGCTGGAGGAGTACGTCCTGTGCCGGCTTTTGTGGGCGAAAGCCGAACATAGTGTCTGGAAACGTGTTCTGTTGCTCCAAGTATTCGGAGAGCCTATCCCGCACCATGGTTTCCATCAGCTTGCCCCCACACGAGTTGAGCGAGATAGGCCTCAAGTTGTCTGCGTTGATTTCCTTTCCCGCCTTGGGGATGAAGGTTACTAGGGCTGTTTTCCAATCAAGGGGAAGCGGGTTCTCGCCCTTCAATATAGTGTTGATGTATTTCAGAAGGGCCTCATACGCCTGGTTAGGGAGATTGGCCAGCAGTTTAACTGTGACCTTGTCCCGTCCAGGCGCAGTGCCTCTCCTCATTTTGGTCAGGGCTGCCTTGAGATCAAATTGGAACGGTTGGTCCAACTCAGGATTATCTTTGCCTGCGTAAAGATACTCCTGGCCGTCAGGGTCCTGTTTGCAGCAGAGATACTTGTCCCTGAGTGTCTCTGCAAGTTGTGTTTTGCTGCCCTTGAAATTATGGAGTGCTCGTTGTAATTGGCGCTGTGTTTCACCCCGGGTCGGCGCGGGGTCTATAAGGCTGCGGGAAAGCCTCCAAGTGTTCTTGCCGGACATCTGTCTAGCAGCCGTATTACAGCGATCTATCCAGTTGGCGTCAGCAAGCTGCGAGGCATACTGAGCTGCTTTGTGAGTGAGATCTAGGATGCACTTCCTGACTATTCTGTTATGTTTCTGTCTTTTCCAACGTTTGGTTAGGCTGCGGCGGGCTTCCCAGATATGTAATGGATGGTTGTCCACTGCCGGGCAGTCTTCCGTGGTCTGTATCTGTGTTTTGTGTTGCTTGAGTGTGGTCATAAGTGTTTGGGCCCACTGATCGCATTGATCTTTAATCAGGTTGGCTGAGGGCAGGGACTTTCTGAATGCCTGCCAGTCTGGAAGTCGAGCTTGTTTGAGGGGCTTTTTGAGGGGTCGCGTGTGAATAATTGTGTTAATGATGCAGTGGTCACTGCCTAGTGTCTCTTCCGTGTTGTTCCATTCCACGTGTTGGATGTGTTTGGAAAGTGTGAGATCAGGACACGTGTCCCGAGTCACAGAGTTTCCCATTCGTGTGGAATGCGCTGGGTCGGTCTGGAGGGTGATGCCTAGCGTAGAGATAAGCTCCGCTAGCTTTCTACCTCGCGCCTCTCCCTTTTTGTAGCCCCATAATTGGCCGGGGGCATTGAAATCTCCCACAATCAAAAATGGGTCCCGACCCGCTATCGTCAGTGCCCGGCTGAAGATATCTGAGAAAGTAATATGTTTGAGCTGGGGCGGACAGTATATGTTCAATATGTGTACAGGGGGGTCAGAGCTTTGCAGAGGTAAAACGGTGACCATAGTCTAAGAGTATGTTATCTCTATGTCGAGGTCTACCTCCTGTGCTGTGTACGACTTATGTACAAGAATACAGGTGGATGGGTCCCGCAGAAAAGTGTTGTATCCAGAAATTTTGGCCGATGCCCCAGGTTCTTGAAGCGCGACAATGGCGGCATGAAAGTCCAATGTTTCAAGGTAAAGGCCTAGGTGTGCTCGTTTCGCGCGGTCGCGAAAGCCTCTACAATTCCTTTGTATTATGCCCAAAGGTTCCGGCTTTATTTTACGAGGTGTCCTCTTAGTGCCCTGAGCCATGATGTAGGCTAGAGGCTGGCTGGCTTGCCCCACCCACTGCGCTGTTGCCCTGCATGGTAGCGAGGGGGTTATCCTTATTTTCTTCATCAATAGTTTCGCGGAAAATTTTGGATGGACGGCCTACTTCCCTTACGGGTCCTGCCCGCCTAAGCAATTTTGGGTTAGCCTGTATCCAGACTTTAATGTTTTGTGTGACTTGCTGCGTAACGGACACAGTCAGTTGCTGAGTAATGGTTGTTACCAGCTGCTGCATTTGTGTTTGGATGACTTGTGTAATAATTGCTGGCAGTTGGGTCATGTGTTCAGCCACATTTTGCTCAATAGCCGCCATGCAGCTTTCCAGATTTGCAGTGAGCGGAGCACCTGACAACGGAGCGACGCTCGAGCACTCAGACGCCGATTCATCAGCGTCCTCCATTGTTTCCGATGGAGGTGGCTCTGCCCTAGCGTTTTTTAGTGCCTTCAATTTGGATTCTAACTGCGCGTTCTGGTTTTTGAGAAACGCTAGCTATTTTCTCAACTCAAGTTCGAGGGGGGAAGGGGAGGGAGAGGAAATAGAGGCGACGCCCGCCCAGCTGCTTACCTTTGATGTTGAAGTTGGGCTGTTGCCAAGGGGGGGAAGATCCCCGGCTTGGAAAGCTGGCGGCTCGTCACCGGTCCCGAATTTCGCCTTTTTGGAAGCGAGAGGGGGTTGTTTCCTGCTGCCTTGTTTCCCAGCCGCTTGGCCGGACTTGCCCGTCTTGTTCCCAGGGGACTTGGCTTGGCAGCGTTCTTTACAATGGAGAGGTCAGGGGTAGTATCCCAACATGTCGACGTCCCCATACGGGTCGGAAAGGCAGCGTCAGTGACCAGCGTAACGTCAAACTCCGCAACATTCTGCCAGAGGACTCTTCATTTAATTGTGGGATGCTTGTACCCCCACACGTTATACGGAGCATTAAAATCCCCGGCTATGATCAGCGCATGGTCTTCGGCAAGCTTAGAAGCCTTCTGCAGAAGCAGCTTGAATCTATGCACCCTGTCCCTCGAGGCACCATGCACGTTCAGAATAAACAAGCTTTTCTTATTCACCCGGTTAGGATTCACCTCAATCATGACATATTTTAGGGAACTTAAAGGCATCTTAAGATCATGGACCGACTGCTTCAGTTTACGGTCCTACAGAATGCAGGTCACCCGAGTTTTGGATTCCCAAGACGGTTCGGTAGCCTGTAAGAGAAACTTTTTCCGTCGCTGTCTCTCGCAGCAGAATTGCTGCGGTCTACCCTTACACGAGCGAATATACTGCAGTAGAGGCGCCCATTTACGAGCATACCCCCTACAGTTCCATTGACACACACAAAAAGTCTCATTTTGTCACGCCATATTGAAGCTGTTGCTGCGAGCCATTATTGCTGAATCAGAGACCTCCCCACCGAGGAACCAGCTGACTGAGATCCCGACCTAAGAGGGGGAGAAGCACTCAGACTGGACTTGTTTTCGATCACCTCTATTCTACATTGCAGCTCCTTGAACCTCCCACCGAATGAGCAGATTGAATCTTTCAGATGCGTATTCAGCTGCACCACACCATCGTTTACCTGGTTCACACTATCCACAACACTCGACATCTCTGTCACCTCAGATCTCAAGTTTCTCAACGCGGGCTCCACCTCATGGGAGATAGCCTTCCTCTGTGAGGGACGCGACCCATTAGCCTCACCTATATCGGCAAAATCCTTGCTCTCTATGGGCGCAGGGATTGCCCTCTAGGCCAGTACAGCTCCTGCCACACCCTTAACTGACGAGATTTCTGCCTTAAGCAACCTCACCAGTTCTCGCTACACTGCGTTTTCCTGCTCTAGACTCTTGAATCTCTCCCCTTTCTTGCTCTGCCCTTAAAAACTAGGCATCTGCATTCGAGCACTTGGATGCTCCGCCCAGGTAGTGCCACTGGCCTCTCCGCCATGTCCGCTTCATCGTAGACACTGCAACACACCAAGCTTGCACGCACCCTGTCCCTCGGTCCCATTGCGGCCAGGCGCACTCTCAGTTCCAAACTGTCCGTCCAGCCTGAAGCGCACATTAGACGCCGATGTGCCCCCAGACCGTCCACCGGAGCGGCAGCGAGATGCTCTTCCTGGTGTCTTTGTTGATCTTGAGCGTCGACACCCACGATCCTGTCGTTGCCAATCCTCCAGCGGCTTCCCCAACGTTGGGAACTGGCTTTCCGCGTGCCTGAGGCCTCCCTGCTCTTCAACCTCCGCCTTTATATCTGCCATAGCCCACTCAAAACGGTGGCGCCGGATCCCATATGGTGTATGGAACTGCTGCTGGCACTCCTTGGCAGCCGGGATATGCTCTCCCCCACACAGTTCACACTTGGCCGTAAATGGTTGGCCTCACCGGGATTGGTTGAACCGCAGCACCTGCAAACCACTTCTTCCGGCGAGGGGCAGATATCAGTGCGATGCCCCAGCTTTCCGCAAGCAGAACAAACATCAATCTGCTTGTGGTAAAGCGTGCACCTAACCAGCGCGTTACCATACCGAACGTAGCTCGGCACCTTGAACCCATCGAAGGCGATGATGACCGTAACCGATTCCTTGATGCGTTTTGCCGCCAGGGCCAGGGGACTACACGGGTTAACAATCTTGCGACTGAGCGCGTCCCTCTCTGAGAGGAACATTATGATTCCCTTGAATGTTTCATGCGGCGCCGCACGATATGCCGCAGCTTCATGCGTGTGCCCATCAATGCATAAATCCTTGACCCTCACGTACTTCGTAGCATTTTATTCTTCCGGCGTGCAAACCAGCACAATATTCTGCTGATAACTGAGGCAAATCGTGTCCGCTTCTCGTTCACCTCGTCTACGCAAGGAGCAGCCGCGATTGCATCAGCCACCGCGGCCGCACAAATTTTAACAATATTTAGACCTCCCCTGATGCTGACGACAATCTTGATAACATTTTTCTGCCGCAGAGGCATTTTACCGCGCCGGATGATACCCTTCTTGACGCCAGCAGGCGAGTTTGTACTCTGCCGTTCTTGGGTCCTGGCCCGCCGTTATGGCTAACAGCGTTCACTCCGTATGATAGCCTTCCCTTGGTCGTAGAACTCTTCTGGGTGTTAATTTTCCAGCCAGCATCCTCTGAAACGTCTCTCGGAGCAATACTTTGCCTTTCACAGCGTATTCCATTATGACAAAAGCGTCAGGGGGCCGGGGACCCGGCGCGGCTAATGAGCATGGCGGCTTCGGCGATAAGGGTTAACACCTCCGGCGGCATAGTCTAGACGAGAGAGGCCGTAAAATCAAGTAGGGTCCACGCACTAAAAAAAAAAACGTCCTATATTTCGGTGTAGCGTGTACCTTCGGGGATCTTTTTTTGCACTAGACTAGGCACCGAAGAGAGAAAAATCCCGTCAGAACTGCCCAAAACGCGCCCTTTTAAATGAAAAGGACGCGCGTCGCAACTACCACGTCCGCCATCCATAATAATAATAATAATAATTGGTTTTTGGTTAAAGGAAATGGCGCAGTATCTGTCATATATCTTTGGACACCTGAACTGCGCCGTAAGGGAAGGGATAAAGGAGGGAATGAAAGAAGAAAGGAAGAATAGGTGCCGTAGTGGAGGGCTCCGGAATAATTTCGACCACCTGGGGATCTTTAATAATAATAATTGGTTTTTGGTGGAATGGAAATGGCGCAGTATCTGTCTCATATATCGTTGGACACCTGAACCGCGCCGTAAGGGAAGGGATAAAGGAGGGAGTGAAAGAAGATAGGAACAAATAGGTCCGTAGTGGAGGGCTCCGGAATAATTTCGACCACCTGGGGATCTTTAACGAGCACTGACATCGCACAACACACGGGCGCCTTAGCGTTTTTCCTCCATAAAAACGCAGCCGCCGCGGTCGGGTTCGAACCCGGGAACTCCGGATCAGTAGTCGAGCGCCCTAACCACTGAGCCACCGCGGCGGGGCTTTAACGTGCACTGACATCGCACAGCACACGGGCGCCTTAGCGTTTTTCCTCCATCCATAAGCGAAGGAAAATGAAATGCGAATTGGTTTTAAGGAAAGGAAATGACGCCTGGCTCACAATTCTCGCTGGACACCAGTACCGCGTCGTAAGGGAAGGAAAAGGAGGAGGCGGAGGTGTGCGAGGAGGAGGATTTTTCGCGGATGTCCTAAGGCGCCGGTGCCAACACCGGCTTTTCTGCGGTGCCTCCTATTGTGCCTCCTATCCAAGCTGTTAAGGTGGTTGCGCAGAGAAGCTATGCGGTTTGCATTCTATTTTTAGCTTGGCGTTTAATGCTTACGACAACGACACGAAAACGCAGCCGTAATCTTTACCGGGAAACATACGCAAGGAAAAGGAACGCGCTTCACATTGCTTGCAGGCGCCGTTATAACACATTGTGCGGGTTGCACTTCACACGAGAACATCAAATGACGCCAAAACCTTTCGAAGCAGCTGCAAATCTAATGTTTACCGGAACGCGTAGTTGTAATTGTCGCGTCCTGGGCATGCTGGTACAGATAAATACCCACAACTGAGAAGCGGAACAGCGCCTCTGCACCACAGCTCACCAATTAACCGGCCTTATCCTCTGCATCTCCATGCGGCGTAGACACATGAAGAAAGACGACCTCTGTCGGCGGAAGGAGGCATTTCTCATCACCACGATAATATACTCCTACCCTTAATACGCAGTGAACAGCATCATCCGCTCGGTGTACAAGGCTGACCTTGGGTTGCCACAATACCACAGCGCACACCTCCTCCAACTTGGCATCTACAATACTCTTACGGACGCAAGACAGCCCAAATTCATCGCCTCTCCAAGACCAAGCACTGCCGCCTTATCCTCGACCGGCTAAAGGTCAACCCAATAGGCGATCCTACAGCCCCCTCCCGACAGGCGTACATAGCCACCGCGTTGTCAAACCCCTACCCGAGAGCATGCTCCCTGGCCGACACAATGAACGTCGTCAGCACAAAGTTCGAGCATTGGATGATTTCTATCCTGCCGACGGACACGCAGCATACATGGACGCGGCAAGGCAAGATTCAACAACTGCATGATCTGTGCAACCACGCCGCAATATACCCTTATCTCCGCCGCCACGGTGGTGCCCCCTCCCACACCGCAGCGGAAGGGACGATTTTTCTTGCCTTACGGCGTGAACCAGCCGCGGTGACTCAGGGTTTAGGCGCTCGGCAACTGATCCCGAGTTCCCGGGTTCGAACCCGAACACGGCGGGTGCGTTTCGATTTATGCGAAACGCTAAGGCGCAAGTGTGCTGTGCAATGTCAGTGCACGTTAGAGATCCCCAGGCGGTCGAAATTATTCCGGAGCCCTCCACTACGGCACCTCTTTCTTCCTTTCTGCTTCCCTTCCTCGTTTATTCCTTCCCGTACGGTGCGGTTCAGGTGTCCGCTGATATGCGAGACATTTGCACCATTTTCTTTCCCCAAAAACCAATTTTAAATTTTTCTTTAAGGCACGGTTCGGGTGTCTACCAAGATGTGTGCGACAGGCGTCATTTCCTTTCCGTAAATTGTCCAAAGGGCAAGCCGTCGCGCCGAACTAACGATGGCGTTCCGTGGACCCCTTGGCAACGCTGCAACACACTGCCGCGGCCCGCTCTTGGGGCTGAAGTTTGTTATATATATATATACAAAGTTAAGAAACGCTTCGTTTAGCAAAAGATTTATTTTGAGTCGGCGTTTGGGACAGAGCCTCTGCTTTCTCAAGACTGCAGTTACAGCGATCTTCTTCCTCTTCTTAAGGAGTTGGCATTGGCACACATGTCCGACACATGAACACAACTACAAGCAAGCGGATGCTGGAAAGAAGATGGGAAGAAAAGAAAAATACTAGAAAAGAGGGAGAGAGAGAAGGAGAAACTTATACAAATAAAAGTGATAAACGCGCGGTCCCCTGCCGCTCACCCTGGTTGCGGCGGCCACCATCCCCGCCGCCCTACGACTGCACAGCCAGCAACACGCAGCCTTCCTGGGCTCCTCCACCACGGCGGTGTTGATGGGGATCCGGCTCGGGCTGATCCTGCTGCTCACCCTCGGCCCTCCGCCGCCCAGGAGTGAACTGCTGTGCGACTCCCGCGCTGCCCTCAGCCTCCTGCAATCTAATGGCCGTGGTACCCCACTAGTGCGGGAAATTCGCTCGCGCATCGAGTGCCTCGCGCAGAGAGGTTGTGCCGTGCGTGCACAGTGGGCGCCCGGTCACTGCGGCATCGCCGGCAACGAAGAAGCTGACGACCTCGCGACCGATGCACACAAACTACCTGCCAGCGATATTCTCCTTGCGCTGGGGACGTGCGTGCGGTCATCCACGACCATCTCCGAAAGCAGCACCCCGACCCACGCATCGCGGGAGGTGCGCGCATCGACAGTGTCACCGGCTGTCGCGCACTTACACGGTCACAACGTGCAATTATCCTCCGCGCGCGCATTGGCTGCGTGTGGCCCGGGGAACGACGGGTGCGTCACGAAATCGCGACGAGTGATGTGTGTGACGGATGCGATGCAGTGGAAACACTAGAACACCTGCTACTTCACTGTGCCGCGTTCGCCGATGCTTGTCGCGATATGCTCGCGGCCTATAGGGCGCAGGGCATACCAGCAGACTCCATCAAGACGCTATTGTGGCCGCAGGGCAGTGCGGGCACTAGTGAGCGACATTTGGTGAGCCTCTGTGCATTCCTCGAACGCATGGACTTGACGTCCCGTCTGTTCTTCATGAGGTAGTTACACGTATTGACCGACCGCTCCGGCAGTTCTAACTTGAACGATTAATAACTGGACGCCCCACTCCAGTTGTAACCAACACAGTGCTGTGCGCGTGTGTGATTTAATTCCTCTAAAATTAACTAATCACGCGCACAACCCGGACACATTTCTTATTGTGTAAATAGTTTGTACATATTACTTCTCCCCCTATCCTCTCTTCCTGTCCTCTCACCTCTTTCGTTTCATTTCTCCATTCTGCCTGCTACCCTTTATTTCCGCTGCCCCAGCTCAGGTGCTTCAGTATTGATGGCAGATGCCGGGGCTAGCAAAAATCTTTTCCTTCCTTTTTACTATTATTTTTAATAAAACCACCACCACCACCACCCTGCCGGTCACCCCGAAGCCGTGGGGAGCAGGCCCGGGAAAAAAAAAGAAAAACGAGGAGCGGGAGGCGATAATCACCACCCCTCAAGGCAACAGAGCGGCGGCAAGGTGCACAGAAACAGTCGGTGGCGGAACCGTTCAACAGATAAAAATTAGAGATTAAAAAAATGAAAAAGAGAAATGCGGCCAATAACAACTATTGTATTACTAGCCACATTTTTCTTTTTCTTTTGTGTGTCTTGGTGTTTTTATGCACAGTGCACGTATGTCTAGTTACGCTGACGGCGCCACTGATTCGGCCTTGCTTCTGGATGCCGAAGAAGTTCCAGATGACGGAAGTCTTCTGCTCTGTCTGCAGTTTATTCTGTTTATTTGTTTACTCTGAGTTCGGGCGTGTCGTGTGAGGGTAAAGGACAATGGCGGGAGCATTTAAGCGGGATGGATGGATGGAAACAACTTTTATTACTTTTATTACTCGGGAAAATTTCGGGCTAAAGTCTTGTGGGGGTAAATGACAATTGCGGAAGCATTTATGCGGAATGGATGCGTAGAAACAACATTTATTAAAAAAACGGAAAGAAAAAATCTTCAAGGGTGGTCTTCTTCTGGTCCAGACGTCCACGGTCTTGTGCCTCACATAAGGCTCGATCCTTCAGCCATTTCTGGCCGGCGGGCTTAGCGGTCCGTAAAGAATCCTCCCAGGAGAAATGAGCGCATGAACGCGCTCATTACCAGGGATCGAAGCATACCCAGGGATCCACGATAGAGTAACCGTTCAGTCGAGAGAGGCGGCTGTGGCAATAATACGGTATGTGGCCGGCGTCGCCACACACTTTAGGTAGTGGCGGTGTGCGGCCTGGAAATCTGCAAATTTCGGTTATGTTTTGAAGCGAAAAGCTTCACTAGGCTAGTGAACACCGGGCTTCGTGTGAGCCACACATTGCCACAGCTGCGCATGCGGGAAACCGAGTGACGTAACGCGGAGCGCGAGTGGCCGCTGCTGCCGCAGCCGTCGCCGCCGCCGCGCGCTCCCTCCGTCGTCTGACCTTTCTCCACGGAAGGAGGAGAAGAAGACCCAGAAGTGGTAGCGTGGGAGTTGGCTCAAAAGCAGCATGTATGAAAACCACGGGTATCCCCAACCACGGGTATCCCCTCGAAGCTTTTCGCTTCGAGATATCCAGACTTAACACTTTAGCTAAGGCTCAGTCCAACTTTTTGTCAATGGTGGAGTGGGCCAGCGCAAGTGCGATAGCGGCTGCTTCCGTCCCTGCAGGTGAATTAGTTCGGATAGTGGCAGCGACCCCACAGCGCCGTCTTCATAGGCTGCGACTCCGTGAAGAATTCTATTTTAGAATTTTCTGGCACGTCGACATAAAGGATATCGAAGCGGTTGCTGTATGTTTTGGTGTAACAGCTCGCTCGAGCCTGCTGTGGAAAATAGGAGACGGCCCCGAAGGGACGGAACGGGAAGACGCTCAACGTGGGGCAACGCGACCCCCGCCCTCGCGCCGGGTCTGACCAAGGTCACATGTGGCTCTCTCTATCTCTTTTTCTCCCGACTGCCCGAGGCCAACCGCTCGGGATGCCTTCTTTTCTCCCCTTCCCACTGTTCCCTTTTGTATCCATGTGTTTTGTGTCAAACTTCGACCCGTGTAAATAAAGTCAGTGTGAAAGTGAAAGCCACCGAGAGAGCGTCGTTTTTGTGAGGCTCCCGCGCGCGCGGCCCCGCCGCCCGAACGAGTCACGTGACACTAGAGAAGACTGGAAAGCGCACCCTGCTAGCTCCCCTCCCGTCGCCCTGGCAAAGCAGCCGCCGAGTGCCCCGGCCGGCCGGGGCCGGCCGGCCGGACGCGCGCAGCCTCCGCCGACGGGGTCACTGAACTGGGACCGACGTCACGGTTCACGGTCGGCGCCCATTGGCTGTCCTTAATCACCGGCACGGGAAAAATAGGTACCGAACCCATCGCTCCGAGGGACGGGAGAGCAGGCTGTCCGCGGGAGAAAAACCGGCTTGGGCGGGAAGCGGCACGCGTGAAACGCCCGGCGTTGCGCGTTTTCCCGCTAATGTGAGCGCCCCTTTACGCGCAGTTTGGG
Organism: Amblyomma americanum; assembly: GCF_052857255.1. Classification (NCBI taxonomy): domain Eukaryota; kingdom Metazoa; phylum Arthropoda; class Arachnida; order Ixodida; family Ixodidae; genus Amblyomma; species Amblyomma americanum. The sequence goes on from NC_135501.1 coordinate 84,560,690, forward strand.
TTTAATTAGTGCGGTTCAGTCGTTACTTGCCGGGGTGTCAATGGTCACAGTTTCTAACGTTCAGAAGAAATAACATTTTTGGTGCCGAAACCCGGGAAACTTAGTTAACAGTGATCGAGAACGCCATGGAACGACTCCAGAAGAAGCAAGCCGCACTACGACAAGCGATCGACAGGATCATCACAGCAGCCACCACACTCCTACAAGAGCCTGCAGTCCAGAGCGGTGAGCTGGAAGAACAATTTGACCTCCTTGTCGAGCAATCAGAAGAACTTAAAGCAGTTAATGAGATCATCGAGAAGAGGGTAGACCTGCAGGAACTCAACGCCGAATTGGCAGCCGTATCTGTCTTCAGTGAGAAAATCAGCGTCACGAAAACACGCATCAAAAGAGCCCTACGTAACCAAACCTCGAGCGAAGATAGATCGACAACTCCGTCAGTAACGGGGGCTCTTCCCGAGCCTAATTCGCAGTCTTCAGTGAACACCGGCATCACCATGAGCCAGCTACCGTCAGCAACTACCAAACTTCCGAAGCTGGAAATCGCCAAGTTCAGCGGAGACTTGCGATCATGGCAGAGATTTTGGAATCAGTTCGAATCAACAATTCACAAGAATGAAGTTCTTTCAGCAATCGCTAAATTCCAGTACTTGACGAGTTACCTCACAGGAAAGGCGGCCGCGGCTATCGAAGGGCTATCCCTAAGCAATGAAAACTACGGAGTAGCGATCAAGACCCTGACGGAAAGATTCGGGAAAGAAGACGTCATAATCGAAGAACACATGTCACGGTTGCTCGGTGTTCGCCCGGTACACAACCTCCACGACACGGAAATGCTTAGGACCCTTTATGATGAAATCCAGTCGGGAGTCCGAAGCCTAGAGGCACTGGGAGTGACATCGAGTACGTACGGCGTGCTGTTGCTGACTGTCTTAAGGAAAAGCATTCCTGATCAGCTGTGCCTTGAATACTGCCGGAAGAAAGCTACCGCTAAAGCCAGTCCCCAAGACGAACTCCAAGATTTCCTAGATTTCTTAAGAATGGAAGTGGAGAGCAGAGTACGAGCACAGTACCGCAGCCGCCAGTCGCAGAGCACTGTTCTCAAACCGAGGGATTCAAGCCTAAAGGGCAAGACACCTTCCGCAGCAGTCTTCGCTGTAAAAGGCAGAGAGTCGCAGTGCTCATTTTGTGGTGCAGAAGATCACCTTCCGCAGGACTGTGTGGTCAGCGTTCCACTAGAAATGAAGAAGGAAATCATGACCAAAGAGAGAAGGTGCTTCAAATGCGCGAAAAGGAACCATCGGGCAACCGAATGCCGATCAGCCAAGTGGCTTAAGTGCGCGAAATGCTCCGCCCGGCACGCTACAGGCGTCTGCGAGTTAAACAGGCCGCCACCATCTCATGCAAGAAACGTCCCTGCACCTCTTGAGACTACCGTGCAGTCATCTTTACAGATGGCACAGACGAACTCTACTCCGAGCGTGCTCCTGCAGACAGCACAAGCCTGGGCAGAAGCGAAACAGAATCGCGCCTTGGTTAGAATACTGCTCGACGGTGGCAGCCAACGAACTTTCGTAAAAGAAGAAGTTTCCCGGCGTCTTAAGCTTCGAGTGGTGGGCAAAGAACGTCTCGCCATTCACACCTTTGGGACCACGAAGCCAAGCATCAAAACGTGCAACAGAGTCGAGTTATGGCTACGAAGCCGGCATAACGACAACATAATTCGAGTCGAGGCCCTCGAGGTTCCTGAGATTTCCGGGGACTTTCTACAACCACCGGACGCCTCCGCTACCAGCCTGGCTGCAGACCAAGGGCTCCAGCTCGCTGATCTGGCTCCTGGCGACCATCGACAGAACACCGGCGTCTGTATCTTGATTGGCGCTGACCGATACTGGGACGTCACCACCGGAAAAGTCAAGCGTGTCAGCGACAAGCTCGTTGCCGTGGAGACCATCTTTGGGTGGACATTACAAGGTATAGTTTCTAAAACAACGGCGACGACGTGTTTGACGACAACCACCGGAGTCATGCGCATCTTGGTGACCACCCAACAGGACAACGACGTCCTATCCAGACAGCTGAAATCGTTTTGGGAGCTGGAACACCTTGGGATAGTCAACAGAGAAGCCACAAACAAGGAAGACGAAGTTCTTAAAGACTTCCAAGAAACCGTCACTTACAGAGATGGTCGTTATCAGGTGGCCCTGCCCTGGAAGCACAATGCGTCAGATTTAGCTGACAATAAAGGGGTAGCTGCGCAGAGGCTTCGGTCATTAACGGCCAAGCTGCTGAGAAGTGAAGACATCATGCAAGCTTACGACCAAGCGCTGCGAGAATACCTGGTTTCCGGACACGCCGAGGAGGTCAACAGAAATGGTGAGTCCCCAAAGGGACCTATTTATTACCTCCCGCATCGAGGCGTTGTCAGACCGGCAAGTGAGACAACCAGGCTGAGAGTTGTTTTCGACACGTCCTCGAGCGCACAAGGTCAGCTCTCGCTCAATGATGTTCTGTTTGCGGGACCAAATTTGAATCCAAATCTCTTAGACATCCTAATCAGGTTCCGAACCCACAGCATCGCTATCATGGCAGACATAGAAAAGGCATTCCTCCAGGTGCAGCTCGCCGAAAGTGACCGCGACGCCCTGCGTTTTCTGTGGTATGAACGAGCGCCCAAGCAGTCGGAACCTCTGCCCCCTGTCAAAGAGTATCGTATGACGAGAGTGCCGTTCGGAGCAACATCGAGTCCCCTTTTGCTTGCGGCAACTCTCAAACACCATATAGGGTCCATGCAGGACATTTATCCGAGCACTGCGAATGTACTCAAAAATGACCTGTATGTGGGCGATCTAGTGACGGGCGCTGACACCATAGAGGAGGCGGAGCGGATCTGTGAAGAATCGCAGTGCATTATCAACAAGGCCGGCATGCATCTGCGCAAGTGGAGATCGAATGCGGCAGAGCTTGCAACGATGATATTCGAAAGTGATGACGCACGAGGCAGCTTGCCGGAGCTCACGACGACAAAGATCCTCGGTGTCGAATGGAGGCCTCACGCTGACGACTTCGTGTTTGAGATGAACACCCTAATAGATTTCTTGAGAACGCGGCAGGATACGAAGAGGTCTTTGCTACAAGCGTCAGCGCGTATTTTCGACCCTTTCGGTTTCCTCTCCCCGATCTCCACTACAGCGAAGATTTTGTTTCAAACCCTTTGGGAGCGCGGTACAGACTGGGATGAGAAGCTGCCAACAGACGTATTAGAGAAATGGAACAGTTGGTGCCAGCAGCTTACTGAGCTTCGCTGCATTTCAGTACCTCGCAAAATCGCCTTGAAAGGAGAACATGCCGAGCCGGAGCTACATGTTTTCTGTGATGCCAGCCCCAAAGCTTACGGTGCCGTAGCTTACGTGAAGACAAAAAATGAAGACGGGAGCTTCACTGTATCCCTTTTGATGGCGAAGTCAAGGGTGGCTCCGTTAAAGCGCTTGTCATTGCCGCGGTTGGAGCTAATGGGGGCTCTAATTGGAGCTCGGTTGGCCAAAACGCTTATTCAGCACATGAATGTGACAGCTCTTTCAGTCCATTGCTGGAGTGACTCGACTGCTGCCCTGAACTGGATAAAGAGCTCTGCTCTGAAGTGGAAACCTTTCACTGCCAACCGAGTGCAAGAGATTCAATCTCTGACGGATACTTTAGTCTGGAGGCATTGCCCTGGAAAGGAAAACCCCGCGGACTTGTTGACAAGGGGCATAATGCCATCCAGCTTGATTGACAGTAAAACCTGGTGGACCGGACCTGATTGGCTGAAGACTTCAACAGTGTACCCCACTGTTCTGCCACATATCGATAACAAGATTTGCGCAGAGGAGGAAAGAGTCGTGCAAGTGCTCAATACAGTGAGCTGCAGTGCATCGGAGCCTTTGCTAGATATTGAAAACAGCAGCTCCTTGACCAGAGTCCTTCGCTTAACAGCCTGGATTCAGCGCTTTCTGCATAACTCTCGCAACCCCTCACTGAAACGAGAAGGAGAGTTAACAGCACCAGAACTGGCGGAGGCCGAGAACTACTGGCTTCGACTGTCACAAATCACAAGCTTCTCGAAGGAAATAGGCGCACTTCAGTCGTCAACTCCACTCGACAAGAGATCGCCCATCCTAGCTCTCAACCCCTACCTCGATGCTGATGGTTTACTCAGGGTAGGCGGTAGACTCCAATATAGCGCCGAAGAGGAAGAAACAAAACATCCAGTAGTAATCTCTTGCGCACACCGGTTCGCATTATTGCTCATCGCTCGCGAGCACATGCGCTTGCTGCATGCTGGAGTGCGAGACACCCTATGCCACCTCCGTGAGCGCTACTGGGTGCTGAGAGGAAGACAAGCAATAAAGTCGGTGATTAGGCGCTGCGTTCCATGCCAGAGACAAAGTTGCCGTCCCGCAGCTGAACCCGTAGCCCCTCTTCCACCTGAACGCGTCACCAAGGCTGACCCCTTCCAGATCACAGGTGTCGACTTTGCGGGGCCGCTTTTCTGCAGTGAAAATGGAGTGACTCGCAAGGCGTACATCGCTCTCTTTACATGCGCGACAACCAGAGCAGTCCATCTCGAGCTCGTGAGAGACCTCACATCCAACTCTTTCCTGAAGGCTCTCAGAAGGTTTGTTTCCAGACGCGGGATGTGCAAAATAATCTATTCCGATAACGCTCTGACCTTTAAAAAAGCGTCAAAAGACATTGCAGCGATGTTTCGGGCATCGAGGGGAACAGAGGTCCAGGCATATCTCAGCGAACACCGAATGTCCTGGAGATTCATTGTGGAAAGAGCGGCCTGGTGGGGCGGCTTCTGGGAAAGAATGGTTCGGACCGTGAAAACGTGCCTTCGCAGAACACTCGGCAGAAGCAGCCTGGATTTCGACAGCCTCCACACAGTTCTCACAGAGGTCGAGGCGGTCGTAAATTCCCGTCCCCTCACATATGTCCACTCGGATTCGGGGGAGCCAGCTCCTCTAACACCCGCTCATTTCCTTGTTGGACGACGGCTAACAGCTTTGCCGTCCACGACTGCGGCCACTTCTGCGAAGTCGACGCGTGGAACGCTGCAAAGAAAATGGAAGTACCGCGTCGCACTTGTGGATTTGTTTTGGAAACGGTGGAGGCGGGAGTATCTCTTAGTACTGAGGTCCGCTCATTTCACCCGGCCTACACAGCAGCGAAGCATACAGGAAGGCGCTATTGTGCTGCTCGGCGACGAACGGACGCCCCGCCAGATGTGGCCGATAGCGAGAGTCAAGGAGACCTTCCCAGGAAGGGACGCTAATGTGCGCGCTTGCAAGATTGTGCTCCCAAACAGAGGGGAGATGCGTCGGCCAGTGCAAGCCCTTTTCCCTCTCGAACTTCAAGGTTGGGACGTGTCACGCAGTGCACAATAAGCCGAAATAGCTTATTGCGGGGGAGGATGTGGAAAATAGGAGACGGCCCCGAAGGGACGGAACGGGAAGACGCTCAACGTGGGGCAACGCGACCCCCGCCCTCGCACCGGGTCTGACCAAGGTCACAAGTGGCTCTCTCTATCTCTCTTTCTCCCGACTGCCCGAGGCCAACCGCTCGGGATGCCTTCTTTTCTCCCCTTCCCACTGTTCCCTTTTGTATCCATGTCTTTTGTGTCAAACTTCGACCCGTGTAAATAAAGTCAGTGTGAAAGTGAAAGCCACCGAGAGAGCGTCGTTTTTGTGAGGCTCCCGCGCGCGCGGCCCCGCCGCCCGAACGAGTCTTACGCGCAGTTTGGCTTTAATTAGTGCGGTTCAGTCGTTACTTGCCGGGGTGTCAATGGTCACAGTTTCTAACGTTCAGAAGAAATAACACCTGCAGCCTACCCTGATGGAGGCTAGCGCTCAATATTGCGTGGTTGGGGCTACTGATATATGTGAGCCTGCGTGCGCAGGGAAAACATGTAAGGTGTAGGACATGTTGGGGTGTGGATGGGTGTATTGAGACGGAGCTGTCGCAGTAGGCGTTGTCCTGTTTCCGTGCGACTCAGGCGGACTAATTGGTTGGTGCGTTTAGCCTCTATTAATTCGATCACGGTATTGTGGGTACGAGTGGCCAGGAGGCGTTTCGTGCTAATCGTCCGTGTAAAACGTAGGGCGGAGGTGACAGCCGTGCGTATTAGAATGTCTGCCTGTTGTGTTTGGCGTTGAGCGAGTATGTGGTATTGGAGGAGGTATATAAGGCGGCTGATCAATAATGCATTTGCAATGTTGAGGGTCTCGCGTACAGACAACTCATGATTGCGTGCTGCCAATCGTTTGATTAGTGCAGTCACCTGTTTGGTCTGTCTTTGCAAGAGCTGGAGGGTGGCGGTAGCATCGAGTGTGTTGTTATTGAGAAGGCCGAGAATCTTCACCTGATACACAGTAGGCACTGGATTCCCGGAAATGTGCAGTTCAGTGGGAGTGTCACTTGGCAGGGGTTTCAGCTGCAAGAGTTCCGTATTATTTAAAGAGCAATGGAGGCCTGTGTTTGCTAATTGGGTGGTGGTGATGTCTATGGCAGATTGCAGGATATCCTGAACTGTTTAAATTGATCCTCCCGTTGTCCAGATGACCCGCCGCGAAGGCTCAGTGGTTAGGGCGCTCGGCTAATGATCCGGAGTTCCCGGGTTCGAACCTGACCGCTGCGGCTGCGTTTTTATGGAGGAAAAACGCTAAGGCGCCCGTGTGCTGTGCGATGTCAGTGCACTTTAAAGATCCCTAGGTGGTCGAAATTATTCCGGAGCCCTACACTACGGACCTATTTGTTCCTCTCTTCTTTCACTCCCTCCTTTATTCCTTCCCTTACGGCGCGGTTCAGGTTTCCAATGATATATGAGACAGATACTGCGCCAGTTACTTTCCCCAAAACCAATAATTATTATTAATATTAATATTGTCCAGATGGTTAGATAATCTGCGTATATGGCTGTGTGGAGCCCTGGATCGCAGCAAGAGCCTTTTATAGTGGCGCTAGGGCAATTTTAGAAAGTAAAGGTGATAGCAACGCCCTTGGAGGTTTCCCGGTTAGGCAGAGGGGAAGGCTGGGAGGTGACTCCCCCAAGATAGAGTTTTGCGGTGCGTCCCTGAAGGAATGCTCGAACATATTGCCATATGCGGGAGCCACCGCCGGTGGTGGCTAATGTAGTCAGGATATGGTCATGGCTTGTTGTTTCGAAAGCCTTATGAACATCCAGGGCCAGTCTGGTTAGTGTATCGGCTGTACGGCGCTTAGTGTATAAAAGAGACCCTTTAAATGCGAGAAGTACGTGCGTCTTGCGCCGAGATGTTTGGACGGAAACCAAATTCAGTGTTGGAAAGGAAGCCTGTTGCTTCTAGGAACGGTTGCAGGTTATTGACCATAACGTGCTCGAAGAGCTTCCCGACACAGCTCGTTAAGGAGATGGGGCGCAAATTTTGAAGGGTGAGGCGTTTGCCCGGTTTGAGTGTAAATGGCATGCTGGCATGGGTAAAGGCTGGCGGGAGCGTCCCAGCATGCCAGCGGTTATTAAATATCTCCCTGAGTTGCTAAAGCGAGACTTCGTCCAGATTGAGTAATGCCTTGTACGTTATGCCATCCGGCCCCGGCGCAGTAGAGCGGTTAATACTAAAGAGTGCTCGGCGGACTTCGGTTAAGATAATGTCGGCCTCATGTTCCGGGTTAGGTGGAGGTAGATTGGGTGGATCTGCTGACTGAAGGGATGGGGCTATATAAGTGTCCCGTAGTTGGCCAATTACGTCTGTGCCCTTTTGAAGCTCTAGTTGTATTACACGTTGTGTGCTTACTTGTGTCTCAGATTTAGTGGTTTTTGGGTCTAAAAGAGCGCGAAGGAGAAACCACATGCGTTGAGTCCTTAATGTACCCTTGAGGTCGTTACAAAAGGTTGCCCAGTATATATATATATATATATATATATATATATATATATATATATATATATATATATATATATATATATATATATATATATATATATATATATATACATCGAAGTATACGCTTCATTTAAGGAAACATTTTTATTTAACTCGACGTTTCGATCGCAGGACCGATTGTTCTCTGTTGGTAAGAGCACCGGACGCGATATTCGGAGGTCGTGGATTCGGATCCCACCGGCGGCATGTTTGTTTTTTCTGCTGCTTTATAAGTAATTTTAAAAAAAGAAAAGAAAACTAATTGATTGGCACTAGATATTAAAAAAAGAAACATTCCGCTATGCACCTTGATTTCGGTGACTGTTGGCTTCCTTAATATGTTTGTCAAACGAGCCGCTCACTTCATTTGCCTTATATATATATATATATATATATATATATATATATATATATATATATATATATATATATATATATATATATATATATATATATATTCACTTTCCTTTTTTATCAATACTGCTTTAAGACCAGTATAGTTGAGTTCCTTTTACCCCTTTCTCTTCTTTGATGTCAGCCCGAAGGGGAAAGGTAGAAGTTGTTGGATGCCGACGTCTTGAGGTTCTAAACTTGCTCAGTCACATTACTCGTGGAACTTCAGGAAGTAAACTGTTTAATCACACATAAAAAAGCTAAGACAGAACGGAAGGTACAACAAGGAGAACAACTATGTACATAGTGATTGATCCGCAGAGTGACCAGACGAAATCAACCCCCGGTCCCACCAAAACGTCTTCTTTTAATCCCTAAGTCCCCGCCCTCAGTGGGGACACCAACCAATTAGGTCAAAACACAAGCACGCATCCAATCAAGGACCGGGGAAAGGAAAACACATCCAATAAAACACATGGGAGAGGAAAACACATTGAAAAAGAGACAGAGGAGCGTAAAACACGCCCAATCAAAGATTGGGGAGAGGGGACAGGTCATTGTCACGAATACTAACAATTCCCTTCTCGGATCACTCCATCCTCCCCCGCGGGGCGGCATGATTACTCGCTTAAAGAGCATGCGAGGGCCGCACAGATTGTCGAAAGCCGTGCCACTTAAGGAGCCATCGCTCCCCAATTCTTCCTGATGCCCCACGTGTACAGGAAGTGCCTGGCGGTCATATGGAGCTGATAAGCGCTCACAGTGAACACGAGGAACGCGTCTTCAAAATTGCCTCCTAGCCACACACTGAACGACCGCCGCCCGGGTAATGGCCTTGAGCAGCGTCGCCGCGGTAGGGATGAAAGGCGACGCGCCTTCGTTGCTGCTTCTCGGAGCGGGCTGCGAACAATGGGGCCCGGCCAAGCTGGGTCGTCTGCGCACCCCGAACTCCCCTCCGTCGCCGTCCGCTTGACTCGTTAGTTCCATGTGGAGTCAAAAGGAAATGGATCACAGCGTACGCACTCTTGTCCACATACAGGCGGCGTTCCGTACGTGATTACTTGAGGTTCCGGATGTGTCCAAGCCAGCCGCGCACGACACCTCCCCACCAAGTGTGCTGCATAACATCTTGGAATGAAGCACACACAGAAAACCGAAACAGACCAACGTGCCGCGGGCCCGGAGCCGAAGAAGCACCATCTGCCGCTGCCGAACCATATGCGTTGCCAAAGCCTCAGGGTACACCTCCATACATGACATAACTCCAGGCCCCGGATACCCCCACGCCTCTAGTTGGCAGCTACGAGTCGCGACATTGCATCGGCATTAGCGTTTTGCTCCCCCTTTTTGTGCTCGACCCGGATATCGAATCTCTGCAGAGCGAGTGCCCAGCGTGTCAGCTTGGCGCTGTGCGGACTACTCAGAGTCAAATATTTGAGCGGGTTATGGTCCGTTATGACCCTAATTTGTGCGCCACACTACCAGACTTCAAGTCGCCCTAATGCCCAAATGATGGCATAAGCCTCCTTCTCGATAGTCGCCCAGCGGGTCTCAGCCGGGCTTAGCTTTTTGCTCAGAAAAGCGATAGGCTGCTCGCGGCCCTCGTCATCGCACTGGGCAAGGCAGGCACCCACCGCGTAGTCCGAAGCATCGGTTGCGAGCACGAACTCCTTACTTGGGTCAGGCGCATGAAGTGAGGATGCGCTCTTCAAGCAAGCTTTCACCTCATCAAAAGCTTTCTGCGCCTCGTCATCCCATGGGAGCCGCTGCGGTGTCCGCCTGTTAGTTAAGCTCGTCAGTGGGAGCACGACGCGAGAATAGTCGGGGACATATTGTCGGTAATAGTTAGCTAAGCCCAGAAAGCTTCTGAGCTCCTTCTTTGTTTGGGGCCTCGGCATCTCGTCTATTGCCTTGACCTTTCCTGGATTAGCGCTGTGCTTCCCCGACCCAACCACATGGCCCAAAAATTTGACTTCTCGTCTCGCGAAATGACATTTGCCTGCGTTCACGGTGAACCCGGCGGCTGCGATCGAAGCGAGCACCGCCCGAACGTGCCTCAAATGCTCCTCCCAGGTGTCGGAATAAATCGCGAGGTCATCTATGTAGGCGCATGCGTACTCGCGGTGCGGTGCTAGTACCTGGTTTATGACCCTCTGAAATGTCGAACTCGCATTTCGAAGGCCGAAGGGCATGACCCTCCATGCGTACTGCCCCACCGGAGTGACGAATGCCGTGAGGGCCTGTGCCTGCTCGTCAAGGGATATTTGCCAATAGCCTCTCAGCATGTCTATTAGGCTGATGAAGTTGGCCTTCGCTACTTGGAACAGCAGCTCGGACGGTAGGCTCATCGGGAAGGCGTCCTGCTTCACGTCGCGTGTGACCCCGGGCCAGAAGAATGAAGCCTTTATCCGCTGAAGCGTTTTCCGCTCGCCGAGATGACCTGCCCACACTGAGTCGTGCGCCATTTTTAACACCGCTGCGCGTAGCTCGGTTGGGAGGACAAGCTGAGTACATGGATGCCCAGCAACAGGCTCCTCGTGGAACAAAAGCTCGTCCCGGACCGCCATGCCGTGTGTTCCCTCTCTAGCCTGAGCCCACGCTTCCTGGAGTGATTCGTCTCCAATCTGCGCCTCGCGAAACCGTTGCCGCGTCGTCTGTGCCACCGCGGTTTCCCTTTCGCTGCAATCTGCTGCTACCGCGCCCGCTAGAACCTCGTCAACCCGCTTCTCCCTCTCTTCGATTTTTTCGTCAGAACCCTCGGCTTCTCCCTGTTCTTGCGCATGGACACGATCGCTCAGAAGCTGCTCATAGTCTTCGGGAGTGATTAACGCGCTTATCCCAGTTATAAGCTCGTCTGTGACTGCACACAGTATGCCCCGCTCCGACGGGTCAAATGATACTCGCGGTGCTCCCTGAGTTGTTACTAGGGGAACGTACGCCAGCTCCGCGACAACCTGCTTTCCGAAAGCCCCGGTGAGTTTTATTGTTGCCCCCGCGCATTCATATCGCAGCACGAGCGACCTGCGGATGACCGTGATGTCGGCCCCTGAGTCAATGCGCGCACTTATAGCGTTCCCGCTACTCAACAATGTCACCTCTCCGGCGCTGACTTTCTCCTCCGCGGGCTGCCTTTCCACTGAGCCGTGCACTGTCTCCCTGTCATGCAAGGGGACCGATATTCGGGCGATTACTGATTTCTGGTCTGCGCGTCCGCCCCCCATGTCTGGCTTTTCCGCGGTTTGTCTTTTCGGGCAAAATCTTGCGATGTGCCCATGCCCGTGGCAATGGAAACACTGTCCACGTCCCCGGGGCCGCGTGTTGTTGGGTCGGGTCTGGGTTCCGTCGCGCTGTGTTGCCTCGACTGCCTCGTTCGTCGCCACCGCCGCGCTCGCTGCTTTCCCGACCTTATATCTTCGGCTTTCGTCGTGGTTTTCTGCCAGCGTGACAATCTCACTAGGTTTTAGGAACCCTGGCTTATCATTTAGAGCAACGTGCGCTCTCGCCTCTGCACTGAGGCTTCCTTTAGTCGGTCCGCTACGGCTAGCAGTTTGAACTCCTCTAACGAAGTTACCTGACAGCTGTTTAAATAGTATTCCAGGTAGTTCTGCAGGCGTACCGCAAACTGCTCCCACGTCTCATTTGGGTTTTTGTTCGCGGATGAGTAAAGACGCTTGTATTCGGCGGCAGTGAGCCTCAAGCCGTCAAACACTTTAGATTTCAGGAGTGCGTACTCGCTCCTTTCCTCTGCGGACAACCGCGTGAGTAGCATGCGTGCCCTCTCGCTTAGGTGTGGCAAAACTAGTCCAGCCCACCACTGGGTTGGAGCTTCGTACGACCCCAACGTGGCCTCTACGTCCTCGAACCACCCTGGTACCAGGGCTTCTTGAAGCGGCATCGGCGTGAGGACGCCTTTCATAAGGTTAGCAAATTTCAACCTTCTGTCCTCGTCCATTCTTCCGCTCGCTCCCGCGCTCTCACCAAGCCCACCCGCTGTTCCGCTCTGCTTAAGATTCAGCCTTGTATTTTCCAAAGCCAACCGCTCCTTTTCCACCGCTAGTTCAGCAATTCGTAATTGCACTTGCAACTCGGTCATTTGTTGCACCGGCGCGCTAACTGTCAGAGGGTGCGTCGGACCCTCATTTGCCTGACCCGCGGCTGCCAACTCTCCGTTTCCTGCCCCGTTCTCCATCTCTTTCTGTTTAACACTGTCACTTCTCAAAACCCAAGGCTTTGGCATAAGCACAAACCCGACAGAAAAAAAAAGGTATTCGCCCGGCTACCGAAGCTCCGCTTTACGAGGCTGCCGGTGCCCCAGCATGGAAGACTGGCCCGGAAGTTGGTCGCTGCGCCGCACGGTCCCGGTTGGAACTCGTCTCCTTGATCCGCGTCGTCGTCGGCTCCTGCTGATCAACAGCGCCCTCCTTGACTCTGGTCACCTGGTTCCTTCAGCTGCCCGCTGACTTGGACCTTCAGCGTCACGTCGGCGTTGACCAGCTGTCACTCTTGAAATCTTCTCCTCTGGACGTGCCACGCTATAGCTCGTCCGCCGCCTTGTACTTCCGCCCTCCTTCAGTTGCCTCGAGTAGGAAGACGTCGCATTTTTGTCGACTGCGCCAGTTGAGTTCCTTTTACCCCTTTCTCTTCTTTGATGTCAGCCCGAAGGGGAAAGGTAGAAGTTGTTGGATGCCGACGTCTTGAGGTTCTAAACTTGCTCAGTCACATTACTCGTGGAACTTCAGGAAGTAAACTGTTTAATCACACATAAAAAAGCTAAGACAGAACGGAAGGTACAACAAGGAGAACAACTATGTACATAGTGATTGATCCGCAGAGTGACCAGACGAAATCAACCCCCGGTCCCACCAAAACGTCTTCTTTTAATCCCTAAGTCCCCGCCCTCAGTGGGGACACCAACCAATTAGGTCAAAACACAAGCACGCATCCAATCAAGGACCGGGGAAAGGAAAACACATCCAATAAAACACATGGGAGAGGAAAACACATTGAAAAAGAGACAGAGGAGCGTAAAACACGCCCAATCAAAGATTGGGGAGAGGGGACAGGTCATTGTCACGAATACTAACAATTCCCTTCTCGGATCACTCCATCCTCCCCCGCGGGGCGGCATGATTACTCGCTTAAAGAGCATGTGAGGGCCGCACAGATTGTCGAAAGCCGTGCCACTTAAGGAGCCATCGCTCCCCAATTCTTCCTGATGCCCCACGTGTACAGGAAGTGCCTGGCGGTCATATGGAGCTGATAAGCGCTCACAGTGAACACGAGGAACGCGTCTTCAAAATTGCCTCCTAGCCACACACTGAACGACCGCCGCCCGGGTAATGGCCTTGGGCAGCGTCGCCGCGGTAGGGATGAAAGGCGACGCGCCTTCGTTGCTGCTTCTCGGAGCGGGCTGCGAACAATGGGGCCCGGCCAAGCTGGGTCGTCTGCGCACCCCGAACTCCCCTCCGTCGCCGTCCGCTTGACTCGTTAGTTCCATGTGGAGTCAAAAGGAAATGGATCACAGCGTACGCACTCTTGTCCACATACAGGCGGCGTTCCGTACGTGATTACTTGAGGTTCCGGATGTGTCCAAGCCAGCCGCGCACGACAAGTATGATGTACGATTTCTAGGCTGTATTTTTTATTGTTTATATATAAATATTTTTCATTTTTAGTTTTCTCTGTATTTTGCATTTTTTATATTACTCTTTTATGATCAGTCCGATATCCGATTTATATGCTTTTGGGCAATTGTTTCCACTCTTGGGGCTTTTTGCTGACCACGACACGAAAATTTCCTTGGGCAGTACAGGTATACAGCTTCGCTGTAAAAATTAGCTGTGGTTTAACTTGTGCTGAACCTGGTTGGAGAGTAAAAGCTATGGTGTATCGGGAATGTAGACCCGGCATGTAACGTAGGCAGCGTGCCCACAGTGCCAGGTGGCAGTTAATGGTTGTTTGCCGGAGGTTGGTTACCCGATGAATGATGCAGCTTATTGCTTCAGTGCCGTGTCTCTGCCACAACGCTGTCTGCGCTAATGCCTGCAGCCCACATCCCTCTCTCACCATCTCCAAGTGCCTCAAAGAGCGATTGAGGCCTCCACTACCCAAACCAATTATGGTCGCTCCCTTTGCTCAAAATCATTGGTGCCTAGAACGTTGTCAAAGTCAACGCCAATGATTACAACACGCGCCGACTGCTTTCGCTTTGTATATCCTCTCCTTTCTGAGATAATCCACAGCCCGAGGTTGACTGCGCAATTGCTGTTTAAAAAAGTTAACAAACAGCTGCCACTCTTTCAGTGCTGCGTCATGGGTGCAGTTGGATTAAGTATCGATTACATTTTGCAACTAGCTTATCAAGCCTCTCTAGTTGATTCGCTGCAGGCTTGCGCGCTGGCTACGAAGACGTGGTGTAGCGAAGAGCAGAGATAGTGGCTCCATCAGCAGTGCGCATGTGATTGCCGCTGTTCGCTTTTAGAGTTTTCGTGAGTGTTTTATTCACCTGGTCGTATTAGCAGCCGCGTCATTTTCGTGAAACTTTTTAAACGAAACTGAGAAGTTCACAGCATTAAGAAGACAAATACTCTCTCCCGTTCAACTGGCTATTTCGAGCTGGCATTGCTCCCGAGCCCGGGGCTTCAGCCTCCCTCGAACGGTCCATTGATCGCGTTTTACAGCGCATGTTTCACTGGCCGCGAACTTGCGCTTTCGCTGTGGCGGTGCTCCAAGGAGGCACATGACGTCACAACGTGAGCCTCATCTCGGATATTGCTCTCTCTCTCGTTCCGCCGCTGCGCAGCGCTGCACCTTTCCTCTAAATCCAACTTTCAATTTTCAGTTTTCTCTTCCCAGTTTTCTCTTTCTTCTTTTGCACGTTAAAATCCACAGGTGGTCGAAATTATTCCGGAGCCCTCCACTACGGCACCTCTTTCTTCCCTTCTTCTTTCACTCCCTCCTTTATCCCTTCCCTTGCGGCGCGGTTCAGGTGTCCAACGATATATCAGGCGGATGGTGCGCCATTTCCTTTCCCCAAAAACCAATTATTATTATTATTTTTGTTATTATTATTTCCCTCCCTCCTTTATCCTTTCCTTTACGGCGCGGTTAGGGTGCCCACCGAGATTTGTGAGACGGTTACTGTGCCATTTGCTTCCCTCAAACACCGAACAAAACAAGTGAGCCGACGGCGTTCATACAGTTCATTGGCATTGAGAACTTCGCAAAGGCCGTTTATTTTCACGAAAGGAAAGCCGCACAAGTTGCTCTGTGGGTCAATGGAGAACTCAATCTCGCTTTCATGTACGTGACTCGAACTGCAAAAGCCTGATTTGATTGGGTTCTGCACACTGGATAGGCAGCGCGCCCTCCGTGCCACCCTGGGGGGTGGCATGCAGTTAACAGTTGATAGCGAGAGGTGGATCCCCATATGAATGCTGCGGCCTAGCAATTTCTGCAATGCCGCATGACGGCCACAAGCCTGTCAGCGGTAATGCATTGAGGCTACATTTTCCTCTCACCACCGCCACATGTATCAAAGCAAGAATAAGGCGCCCGCATATCCAGGGAGCCAGTTATGCGCCCTTTCTTTCCTGAAAGCCATCGCCGTCTCGAACATATTCAACGCAAAGCCAACGCCAATGAACACAGTGAAGGCCCACATCTTTCGCTTTGTATATCCTGGATTAGCTGAGAGAATCCACATTAATTTTTTAAAGTGGATCTGCTCCTCCGAGATTGAGAGTTTTGAATCGAAAATCGCTTCTCGCATGCAAAGCTGAAACTCAAGTGACGCTTTAATTTGACCCCTAACTGTAGGCTCGGCGCAGGTGTGGCTCTGACGTGATCCTTATATGACGTGATCCTCACATGATCCTTACATGACGAAACAGCTATAAAAAGTGCAAGTGCAATTTTATTTCTAGAAATTCAGTTGCCATGTTATCATTGGGTGGTTGCATTGGGCTGAACGAGGGGTCGGGGCATCAAACGGTCTCCGTGTTGTCGAAATTAACCGATGAAACTGCACCTGAATGCCCGCGGCATCCGCAACATCACACTTTTCTGACGTTTATGGATGCTGTTGCGTCAATGTCCTAACAAGCAGTGAAGTGCCCTAAAGGGGGCCACGACCATGAAGGAGCAGCGTTACGGTAGCAGACGACGTCTGGCGAGGATGTGGTGCTTAGAGGCTGTTCTGCACAGACGTGGCCAGCGCTGTGCTACTTAATCCCACCATCGTCTCACCACCCCTCTAGCTTCTGTACTGTGACAGTTTTTTTTACTCCCACTGAGTGCAATTCCTACCCAATAGCCAGCTAGTTATGGCGAGCTTCTCAAGGAAACTGACCTTCTTAAGGATACATGCTTGGGCTTGTTTGTTCCTGTCCTTAGCCCGTCATTTTCGATTGAAACAAAGATTTGAAGGTTTAATTCAGTGTACTATCATTGTTTTGCTATCTTCGATTTAGATCGAATAAATCGTTTGGCGCACTGCTGTAATTTTTTGTTTGTGTTTGTATGTACCAAATTATTCTGCATTGTATTTTATGTGAATATTTTTGGTTCTCTTGCTGCAAGTATGTCTAATGATTATGTTGTAACTCTCTCCCCACCACTGCAATGCCCAACAGGCGCTGGGGATACTGTGATTACTAAAATAAAATAAATGTTCCAATTACACTTATGGAAAAGGTTCCCAGTTTGCGGGAGAAGTAGTCGCTGACAACAGCGAGTGACCGCGGCGATGTGACCAGCTCGCACTGAGAAGAGAGGCCGGACAGAATGCTCAAGAGAACTACAGATACGATCAACGAGAAATAAAATCTGTTTATACATTTAAATGAAAATAAGTGAAAATGGCGTTCACAGGTCATCCATGAAGACACACAGTTTGTGCTCCCGATGTATTGATAAGTATATTGCTTACGTTACAGTTAAGAAATCAAAGGGCTCGTTTGTTCACATGCCTAGTAAGCCACACGTGAGGTCTGTTGTTTTGAAAAGATAAAAGATAGCTCTATATCAACATCACTTCTGGAAACGAAGGTGCAGGTAACCAATGCGTTTACATGGTTGTAGAAGTTTGTAGAAATAAAGTTTTCACTATTTTCAGGGACAAAACTTCCGAAAACCTCTTTCTTCGTTTCTTCTTTCACTCTCTCCTTTATCCCTTCTCTTACGCCGCGGTTCAGGTGTCCGCCCCGCCGCGGTGGCTCAGTGGTTGGGGCGCTCGACTACTGATCCGAAGTTCCCGGGTTCGAACCCGACCGCGGCGGCTGCGTTTTTATGGAGGAAAAACGCTAAGGCGCCCGTGTGCTGTGCGATGTCAGTGCACGTTAAGGATCCCCAGGTGGTCGAAATTATTACGGAGCCCTCCACTACGGTACCTATTCTTCCTTTCTTCTTTCACTCCCTCCTTTATCCCTTCCCTTACGGCGCGGTTCAGGTGTCCAACGATATATGAGACAGATACTGCGCCATTTCCTTTCCCCCAAAACTAATTATTATTATTATTATTCAGGTGTCCAATGATATGTGAGACAGATACAGCACCAATTCCTTTCACCCAAAATCCAATTGTTATTGTTCATCTTTCGACGCAAATCATACAAAACGTACAAGAGCCACCAATCCGTATTCGCCGCGGTGGTTCAGTGGATAGGGCGCTCGACTACTCAGCCGGATTACCCGGGCTTAGAACCCGACCGCGGCGGCCTCTTTTCGATGGACGCGAAACCCAAAAGGCGCCGCTGTTCGATATCAGGGCACTTTTTAGATCCCCACACGGTCGAATGTCAGGGCACTTTGAAGATGCCTAGGTGGTCGAGATTATTCCCTAGACTATTCTTCCATTCTTCGTCCACTTCTTCTGTTATCTCTTCCTTACGGCGCGGTTCGGTTGTCCACCAAGATATCGCAGACGGTTACTGCGCAATTTCGTTTCCTCAAAACAAAAATTTATTTTTTTCACCTATCTCGGCAATGGTATTTAGTTGTAAATAATAAGGATTTTGTCGCTCCTGAAAAATCCGCCCAACATCATCGCGAGGGAAGTTACGCCGAAACTATCACCGAAATGTTCGTAAAAACAAGACCGACGATCACACTATAGGTGCGAGAAACGTGCGTAAGAAGTGATGATTTTGTGTTTGTGCTTTTGATGACTTTTCCAAATTCTGCTTTTGCTTTTGGCGGTTTTGAAATCTTGCCATATCGAAATGCCTGTACTTGCGTCAGATCATTCCGCATTTGCGTTTGTTGGCTTACCTGACTTGCCCCAGTAATGCATTCGCCTTTGATTGGCAGGCTCCTCTGTTATTGCCGCACTGTTGCTTGCGTTGCAAGACGAACTGCAATGTCTACCGCTGTTGTTTTGCTGCTCGGCGGGGCGAGCATGCCGTACCGCCTCTGGATTCTCGATTGCGTCTGACATCGTTCCTCACTGGAGTGCTGGGGCTCGGCCTGGGGCGTGGGAGCTAAGAGCCGAGAGCGCTTAATAGGGACTCGTAAAGTGCGCGGCCACGCAGTTCTCGGGAGAAAAGAAACACTTCCGCAAACGAGCAACATTCTTATTTTCATGCGCCCATACTCCCTCATTCTGACTTTACCGAGTGAAATCCTCATGAGGTGAGGGTGAGGACACCCCTATCAGGGCTACACCTCGTGAGGATGCCCATCTCTGGTTGTTACTAATGCTGTAGACGACTTAACAATCACCGATTTTCCCGCCCTGCCACTGTTGCTCAGCAAAGCATTCGCTACAAAAACTTTCTCTTAAGAAGCCCGTATTCCCTGACTACAGACAGTCAGGTTTCAGGCTGGCTTCTGTCTCATTGTGAACAAGCCAAGGGTATGCGAACTTGTGAACTTTAAATCTCAGCGGAGCTCTCTTGCGCCAAGTACTTACCACATAAATAGTGTGTAAGCGCTGGAAAGTCGGAAGACTTCACCATGGGTGAGTAGGTGTGCATCACAATATCCGGCTTTCGCGAAGCTATGTAAGCATTTGCCGCGCACTAACGAGCGGTTCAGCTTGCAAACAATAATTAGCTGAAAGATATGAATAAAGGCAGAAAAAAAACCCGCCCCGTTTGCTCAGTAGTTACGGCGCTCGGCTGCTGACCAGAAAGAAGCGGGTTCAATCCAGGCCGCAGCGGCGGAATTTATATGAAAGCGAAATTCCAGAAGCCCGTGTACTGTGCGATGTCAGTGCACGTTAAAGAACCCCAGGTGGTCGAAATTTCTAGAGCCCTTCTCTGCGGCGTCCCTCATAGCCTGAGTCGCTTTGGGACGTTAAACCCCTATAAATCATAAACCAGAGGCAGAAAAAAGAAACATACGAAGAAAGTGGATAGCTGGCACTGGGTACTATCAAAAAAACATAAAAGTTCTTTGTATTCAGGACAAGACAAAGTCCAGCAAACATACCGTTCAGAGATTATCATTTTGACTACACGATTTTCGTGTGTAAAATGAAACTAAACAACACACGCAACAAAGACAACGGCTCGCTCGTTCAAGTGATGAGTAAGACTGCTGTGCAGTTCCTTTGGCAGATGGTTGTTTCGAGAGAATACTACGAACCTGTACACAATATTTTATCAGCGAACCTATGCGCTATTAAAATGAAAGATGCTTGTAGTTGTTTTTCGGCAACGTCTTTCACCGTTCAAGCTTAAAACTTGCAGTATATATAAAACGTAGTATGAAAAATTCTTTAAAAACCAGTGTAACTTTATGAAAACGACCACATCTGGCAATACACATACTAAAGTATCTGTTGCATATTGCATGGAACAACCTTTGGCACTGAAAAGGGGAACACCTTCCACAATGCACTTATTTTCAACAACTAAGCTTTGATTTCACATTCAAATAAGTCTAAACTTCTATTTTAGTTTTTGCTGACTTTCAGAACACGTATTCCACGCTCTATGTCGCCAGGAACCTTTGAAAACCGTTCAAAGTTAAACTTGCAGAAAATGCAAAAATGGAAGAAAGCCGTCATAGTTCCAGTCCTGAAACCTGGGAAACCAACAACTTCCCCAAGTTGCTATAG
Source organism: Amblyomma americanum (assembly GCF_052857255.1). Classification (NCBI taxonomy): domain Eukaryota; kingdom Metazoa; phylum Arthropoda; class Arachnida; order Ixodida; family Ixodidae; genus Amblyomma; species Amblyomma americanum. Next base: position 84,581,087 of record NC_135501.1, read on the forward strand.
GCCGATAGCCATCACAAGCTGTCTCGCGAAATCTTTTGAAAGTGTCCTTAATCTAAGATTAACATTTGTCTTTGAACTCCGCGAACTTCTTGATGTCCTTTAATGCGGTTATAAAAAGGGATGCTCAACGCCAGACCATTTAGTTCGCCTCGAAAACAATACAAGAGAAGCTTTATACACAAACAGCATTGTCTTGACGTATTCTTCGACATGGAGAAGGTGTATGATACAACCTGGAGGTTTGGGATTCTCCGCGACCTAGTGGATCTAAGTACCCGCGGCAGGATGTTGAACTGCCTAAAAGACTTCCTTTCCGACCGCTCATTTCAAGTACGCTTGTGATCAACCCTTTCCAGGAACTTCGTTCAAGAGAATGGGGTTCCTCAGAGGTGTATTTTAAGCACAACACTTAATTGTAAAGATGACTTCATAAAGGAAAATAATCCACAAAATCCATTATGTACTCAGTCTATGTCATCGACCTTCAAATAGCTTGTAAATCAACCAATGTAGCAACATGCGAAAGACTAACACAGCTAACAATGAACACCCTAGAGACATGGGCAGACAAATATGGATTCCAGTTCTCAACACAGAAAACATTGGGTGTGCTGTTCTCACTAAAACGAGGTCTACAATCCAACCCTAGCTTACATCTAAACGAATCGGAACTGCCTATAAAAAAAGAAGTAAAATTTCTGGGCATTACCTTTGACAAAAAGCTGACGTTCCTTCACATATTAATGCTCTAAAAAAGAAAGCCTCACAGTCTTTGAACATACTTGAAGTACTTTCCCCGAAACACTGGGGTTCTGATAGGATGTTCTTTTTACAAATTTATCGGTCTGTTATTCGTTCTACCTTAGACTTCGGCAGTATAGTTTACGGATCAGCGAGACCTTCGTACCTGAAACGACTAGATTCAATACATATTTTAGGTTTGCGTCTTTCCTCTGGTGCTTACAGGACATCGCCGATAAAGAGTCTTTATGTGGAAATCAACGAACCGTCACTTACAGACAGAAGAACCATGCTCACCTGCTCATACTTTTTAAAAATCAGTTCACTGCCCAAACACCTATGTTACTCAATAGTCACAAAGTGCCCATCTAGAACATTGTTTAACAATAAACCGCTCGCTATCAGGCCACTCCTCCTCTGTTTTGAAGAGATGAGCCAAAACCACGGGATACTAGGCACATTACCTGGCATTGCTCGGAGACGAGATCTACAACCTCCTTGGTACGATTTTTCTGCAATCCGTGATCTCACTCTTACTCAGTTCCATAAAAACAAACTCCGCAACAATTTATACGACAAGAATTCCTTGCACTCGAAGAAACATACAGTAGCTTTACGCAGTTTTATAGAGATGGTTCAAAAACAGACGTTTACGTAGGAAGCGCAGTGGTCCGAGGGAAGTCGGAGAAAACAGTACGACTTCCACAGTGCTCATCCATATTCACTGCAGAATCTTACGCAGTGTGTGTTACCGTAGAAAAATAGAAATCAAAAACCTCACAAACAGTATTATTTACAGAGATTCCCTCAGAATACTTACAGCTCTGCACTGTAGAAATGCAGTCATTCTGATTCTTGGCGACATCATACACAAGATAGAATTAGCGGCAGTTCGGGGACAAAACAAAACTCTGCTGGATTCTCAGTCATGTCGGGATAAGTGGCAACGAGAGGGTGGATTTATGCGCTGCTAGAAATCGTCGCAAGGAAATTGAAAAAAAGTAAATATACCTTTTTGGGATTGCATGAACTTAGTACAGCGTAGATTAAGAGAAAAATGGCAGTCCGCATGAAACGGCGAAGTGAATAATAAACTACACTCGGTAAAACCGGTTATAGGTGAATTTAAATCGTGTGTTCAGCAGGAACCTTTTAAGGAAATGATTTTATGCCATCTCGAGATAGGCCACACGCATGTTACGCACAACTTCCTGCTAAGAAAGCCAGACAAACCTGTTTGCAAATGCGGAGATGATCTTACTGTTAATCACATTTTATTTTCATGTGTGAAACTTGAAACACTAAGAAAAAAGTACTTTACTCAATTTTTTAATGAACGCATTCCTTTTCATCCAGCACTGCTTTTCGATGATAATGCCATTGTTAACATTCCTTCCGTTTTTGACTTTTTAAAAGAAGCAGGGGTACTTGAAAAACTGTAAATTTTGAACCACTGGTTCGCTTTATTGCATGGTACACCTCAGCCACTTTCTCATTTCTGAGAAGAAGGCTGAGATTTTTTATTTGATCACTTGGGAGACTCAGGATCCTTGCCCAGTCAAGGATAGCCGTTGAGGCTACCTTACATTCTCCGTTGCTCTTACTATTAGCTATTTACAGATTTTTTCTCTGTTTTTTACCCGGAAGTTCAATATTATTATGCCATCTACACCATCGATGATTTTTCATATTCCTAAACATTCTACAGAAAACCATTTCTATACCTTGAGCTTGGCGCATGATGGCCTTAGCTGCCTATGTGCCATAAAACCCAACACAACAGAACACAACCCCGGGCCAAGCCCCAGCATTCCAGCGAGGAATGATGTCACACGCCATCGAGGACCCAGAGGCGGTTCGGCGTGCTCGCCCCGCAGAGCAGCAGAACAACAGCGGTGAGCATTACGGTTAGCCTTTCATCGCAAACAACATTGCGGCATGAACACAGGGGCCTGCCAATCAAAGGCGAATGCATAACTGCGGCAAGTTCAGGTAAACCAACAAAAGCAAATACGGAATGATTTGACGTAATTACAGGCATTTCGGTGTGGCAAGATTTAAAAACCACCAAAAGCGAAAGCATAATTGGTAAAGTTGTAATCAAAAGCATAAAGAAAATCACTTCTTACGCACGTTTCTGGCATCTATAATGTGACCGTCGGCACAATTTTTTTACGAACATTTAGGTGCAACTTTCGGCGTAACTTCCTTGTGATGATATTGCACGGATTTCTATGGCGTGAAAAAATCCTAATTATTTGCAACTAAATACCATTGCACAGATCGGTGAAGAATGAAATTTTGTTTTGAGGAAAGGAAATATCGCAGTAACTGTCTCTGATACCTTAGTGGACACCCGAACCGCGCCGTAAGGAAGGGATAACGGATAGAGTGCAAGAAGAATAATAATAATTGGTTTTGGAGGAAAGAAAATGGCGCAGTATCTGTCTCATATATCGTTGGACACCTGAACCGCGCCGTAAGGGAAGGGATAAAGGAGGGAGTGAAAGAAAGGAAGAAGAGGTGCCGTAGTGGAGGGCTCCGGAATAATTTCGACCACCTGGGGATCTTTAACGTGCACTGACATCGCACAGCACACGGGCGCCTTAGCGTTTTTCCTCCATAAAAACGCAGCCGCCGCGGTCGGGTTTGAACCCGGGAACTCCGGATCAGTAGTAGAGCGCCCTAACCACTGCGCCACCGCGGCGGGGCGCAAGAAGAATGGAAAAATGGAAAAATAGTCTCCGGAATAATTTCGACCACCTGGGTATCTTCAATGTGCCCGGACACTAGACCTTCTGGGGATCTAAATGTGCCTGACATCGCACAGCGGCGTCTTTTGGGTTTCGCCTCCATCGAAACGAGGCCGCTGCGGTCGGCTTCTAAGCCCGGGTAATTCGGCAGAGTAGTCGGGCGCCCTATGCGCTGAACCACCGCGGCGAATACGGATTGGTGGCTCTTGTACGCTTTTGTTTGCTTGCCGTCGAAAGATGAAAGGGCTGTAAATCATTCAACTTCGAAGCTGGCAACACTTTTTAGCGCAGTCTCCTTGTCGGCGCATTGCGTTTTGCGAACTTTATTGCTTTCTCGCCTACTTTTGGTAAAAGTAAATACACTCTTTCTTTCTGTTATGTGTTCTGTGGGCAAATTAGATTCACAGACGGCGACATATTACTAGCGTTAATAAACACAAAGGACAGAGAGCAGAAACACACAGGACAGACGCTAGACTTCAACTGCCGTTTATTACACACGCATGAGAAGATATACTATGCGCTTCTGCGCATGGTCGAAACACAAGACAAATCTGATTGACAAGAATGCTGGCTATCGCTGACATATAGACTACTAAAAAAGAGAGAGAGAAAAAAACAGTGTAAATTCACAACAGATTGAACCGCGTGCTTTTTGCCAGGTATGCAATTTCTTTACTCGTGAGGGCTATTGAAGGGGTGCTCACGCATTTATCTCCTGCCTTATCAATACAAAAGGCCTCAAATATTTCCCTATCAACCTGCTTGTCGAACCGTATCAGCACGCGAGTGCTGCGAAAAAGAGGGGTGCACTCTTCCTCCTCTATTTCGCCGTGTTTCTTTGTCTTGCACTTGCGGCAATGGGTCGCCAAATGGCCACCTCCCATTAGCGCTGCGACAGTTGTGCGATGCTTCCGCAATCTTTCGTTGAGGCACTGGCCCGCCTGGCCTATGTAGCACTTGCCACAAGACAGTGGTATCATGTAGACCACCCCAATGATGCAGTTAACAAACTGCGTGGCGTGCTTGGTTCCACAGGCTATGGGTTCCCTGGTGGTGTGCACCATGCGGCACATCCTGGATATTTTGAGCGGCGCCGAGAAAACAACGCGTACGCCGCACTTTCCCGCCACCTTTTTGAGGCGATAGGACAGGCCATGCATGTATGGCACACACACAGGACGCCACTGTGGACCATCAATGCTGAAGTGCGCTGGCTTACGTCCATGCCTTACCTCTTTGACAAGGTTCTCGGCGATGGACGTGAGAGTGCTGTCTGGGGAGCCAGAACTGCTCAGACGAAGAGCCGGTTGTTGAACACTGAAGTTCACCTTGTGTGCGCATGATTTTTGAAGGGCGGCTCTCAAGCAGTTCAAAGCTATCCCTCTCTTAACAATTTTTGAATGGGCCGAATTATAGCTTAGAATTATACCTTGATTTAAACATCAGCTTTAAAGACCATTCGGTATGTTGGACATATTGTCCTCGGTAAAAAAAGCCAATCCTAAGCTAGAATTCGGCCCATTCAAAAATCGTTAAGAGAGGGATAGCTTTGAACTGCTTGAGAGCCGCCCTTCAAAAATCATGCGCACACAAGGTGAACTTGAGTGTTCAACAACAGGCTCTTCGTCTGAGCAGTGCTGGCTTCCCAGACAGCACTCTCATGTCCATCGCCGAGAACCTTGTCAAAGAGGTAAGGCATGGACGTAAGTCAGCGCACTTCAGCATTGATGGTCCACAGGGGCGTCCTGTGTGTGTGCCATACATGCATGGCCTGTCCCATCGCCTCAAAAAGGTGGCGGGAAAGTGCGGCGTACGCGTTGTTTTCTCGGCGCCGCTCAAAATGTCCAGGATGTGCCGCATGGTGCACACCACCAGGGAACCCATAGCCTGTGGAACCAAGCACGCCACGCAGTTTGTTAACTGCATCATTGGGGTGGTCTACATGATACCACTGTCTTGTGGCAAGTGATACATAGGCCAGACGGGCCAGTGCCTCAACGAAAGATTGCGGAAGCATCGCACAACTGTCGCAGCGCTAATGGGAGGTGGCCATTTGGCGACCCATTGCCGCAAGTGCAAGACAAAGAAACACGGCGAAATAGAGGAGGAAGAGTGCACCCCTCTTTTTCGCAGCACTCGCGTGCTGATGCGGTTCAACAAGCAGGTTGATAGGGAAATATTTGAGGCCTTTTGTATTGATAAGGCAGGAGATAAATGCGTGAGCACCCCTTCAATAGCCCTCACGAGTAAAGAAATTGCATACCTGGCAAAAAGCACGCGATTCAATCTATTGTGAATTTACACAGTTTTTTTTCTCTCTCTCTCTTTTTTAGCAGTCTATATGTCAGCGATAGCCAGCATTCTTGTCAATCAGATTTGTCTTGTATTTCGACCATGCGCAGAAGCGCATAGTATATCTTCTCATGCGTGTGTAATAAACGGCAGTTGAAGTCTAGCGTCTGTCCTGTGTGTTTCTGCTCTCTGTCCTTTGTGTTTATTAACGCTGGTAATATGTCGCCGTGTGTGAATCAAAAGCACCAGCTAGGCCAACTTAATTCTTTAATAACAAATTAGGTACGTCCCAGAGATAGTGGTGGTTGAACTCGCCATGCACTGGGCCCAGGAGCAATGCGTCAGGAGACGCGGCACGGACTCCCCGCTGCAGCTGAAAGTGGTTATGCGTCCTTTCTTTCCCAAGCAGCGCTTCCTGGCCATGACCACCGAGGAGTTCATCAGGGGCCCGGTCACGTGGGGTATCATGGACGACGACGAGGCAATGTGCGTGCTGCGGAACATCGTGTCCAAGGGGGCGCTGACGCTGCCGCCGGGATTCTGCGAGTCGACTCAGCCCCGTTACTAACTGTGCTAAGTGCTCTGTAAAGTCCATGTTAAACAGAAAAGGTTGTCCAAAGATTATCCGGAATAAAATATTAGAAATAATTTGAAAACCACTGCGGAGAGCAAAATTGTAAACTTTCTGGAGAGCGAAATGACAGCCGAATGTGTTTAAAAACTGCTGCCGTTTCGGAAGGTTTGCCCCTGGAACTAGTGAAAACTTATTTTATACAAATTTCTACAACCATTTAAACGCCTTGCTTACGTGCATCTTCGTTTTCAGAAGTGATGTTGATATAGAGCTATATTGTATCTTTTCGAAACAACAGACCTTAAGTGAGGCTTACTAGGCATGTGAACAAACGAGCCCTTTGCTTTGTTATCTGTAACGTAAGCTAGGCCGCAGCATTCATTTGGTGATCGATCTTTGGCTGTCAACTATTAACTACATGCCATCTCCCAGGGTGGCACGGAGGTTGCGCTGCCTATCCAGTCTGCGGAACGCGATCAAATCAGGCTTTTGCAGTTCGAGCCACGTACATGAAAGCGACATTGATGTCTCCACTGGCCCACACAGCAAGTTGCGCGGCTTTCCTTTCGTTAAATTGAACGGCCTTTGCAAAGTTGTCAACTCCAACGATCTGTATGAATGCCGTCGGCTCACTTGTTTTGTTTGGTTTTTGAGGAAAGGAAATGGCACAGTAACCACCTCACATGTCTCGGTGGGCACCCTAACCGCGCCGTAAAGGAAACGGTAAAGGAGGGAGGGAAAGAAGAAAGAAACCTGAAAATTGAAAGTTGAGTTTTGACGAAAGGTGCGGCGCTGCGCAGCGGCAGAACACCTGTGGTTTGTGCTACTAGTGGCGCATGCGCAGTAGTGACTAGGGAGCGAGAGAGAGAGAGCAATATCCGAGATGAGGCTCACGTTGTGACGTCGTCTGCCTCCTTGCAGCACCGCCACAACAAAATCGCACGTTCGCGGCCAGTGATGCACGCGAACAACAGTGCGTTCGAGGGAGGCTGAAGCCCCGGGCTCAGGAGCAATGCCAGCTCGAAGTAGCCAGCTGAACGGGAGAGGGTATCTATTTAATGCAGTGAGTTCGTGGTGTGAACTTTTCAGTTGTGTTCATAAAGTTTCATGAAAATGACGCGGCTGCTGATACGAACCAGTGGAAAAAAACACTTGCGAAATCTTTAAAGGCGAGCAGTAAAGCCGAGCATTAAGCCCCAGAAGCAATAACATTCAAACTGCGGATGAAGCCAGTCTCTCAGCACTTCGCTACACCATGTCTTCGTAGCCAGCGCGCAAGTCTGCAGCGAATCAACTAGAAAGGCTTGATAAACATGTTGAAAAATATAGTCGATACTTAATCCAACTGAATGCATGACGCAGCACTGAAAGAGTGACTGCTGTTTGTTAACTTTTTTAAGCAGCAATTGCGCAGTGAACCTCGGAGTGTAGATTATCTCAGAAAATCCAGGATATACAAAGCGAAAGCAGTAGGCGTTCATTGTGTTCATTGGCGTTGTTTGACAACGTTGTAGACACCATTGGTTTTGGGGAAAGGAAGCGATCATATTTGGCTCCATGGGTAGTGATGGCCTCAATCGCTCTTTGAGGTACTTGGAGGTGGTGTGCGAGGGATGTGGGCTGCAGGCATTAGCGCAGACAGCGTTGTGCGAGACACGCGACCCTGAAGCACTAGACTGCAGCGTTCATCGGGTCACAAAACCCTGGCAAACAACCATTAACTGCCACCTGCCACGGTGGGCGCGCTGCCTACGTTACATACACCATGCCGAGTCTACTCGCCCGATACACCACAGCTTTCGCTCTCTAACCAGGTTCAGCACAAGTTAAATGACAGCTAGGTTTTACAGCGAAACTGTATACCTGCACTGTCCATGGAAATTTTCGTGTCGTGGTGAGCAAATTACTCCAGGAGTGGAAAAACTGCCAAAAGCATATAAATCGCATGTTATACTGATCATAAAAGGGTAATATAAAAAATTGTGAAATATAAAGAAACCTACCAGTGACAATAAAAAATTATAAACAATAAAAGATACAGCCTATAAATCGTACATCATACTGGTCTCAAAGCAGTAATGATAAAAAGGAAAGTGAACCTTGAGCGAACCTTGAGAATGTTCACCAGCGCCACCCTCGTCCATAGCGGCGGACGTAGAACGGGCTGTATTACCGCGAGTGTGACGTCTAACGTCATCTGACGGTGAGGGCGGAAACTGCGCGAGAGCCCTCTTGTGCTACCTAGGGCATCAAGACTGCTAGAACCGAGACCCTCGTTAAGCTATTAGCAGACAATGTTAAGGATATGAGGGACTCGTTTGATAAACTTTTGAAGCGAGCCAGCAGTCACCGAAACCAAGGTGCACAGGGGAAAGTTTAGTTTTTTTTTAAATGGGCTGTGCTGGTCAGTTGGATAATATTACTTCGAATAATCTATCGCTTAGAGAAAATTTCTTATAAAGCAGCACAAAAAAGAGCCATGCCGCCGGGGGGATACGAAACCACGACCTCCGAATATCGCGACCGGTGCTCTACGAACTGAGCTCCGGTGACGGCTGTCCAATCTGCTGCCCTCGTGGGTATTTATGTTTATCGAGTGTAAGGGAACTTTAAGATTGTTCACCAGCGCCTTCATCACAGTGGTGTCACCAGAGCGTGCATTAGCACATCACATTAGTAAAAACTTAAACATTCCCCTATGCACATTGGTTTCAGTGACTGTTGGCTCCCTTCATAAGTTTATCAAACGAGCCCCTCATTTCCTTCAATATGTCTGTGTGACGACTCCCCAAGGCAGCAGACGCCAAGGACACCGCAGGCGCCTTCTCAGCGGCCCCCAGCTGCACGGGGAAAAAGGGAGAGGGAAAAGATAATAAACGCTCCCCCGCTTTTCAAGTAGAGGGGCCAGTCTGACTCCCGCCAGCAACGTGTACTGCCGTTTGACGGGGCGCACTTCCCGCGCCCTCGTTAGGGCACGTCGGTGACCCGTTCCGTCATTCGCTTCTACGCTCACCCCCTTACAATACTATAACAATTCTGGCGACGAGGTAAAAGTTTTCCGGCATCGCCTCATCTGCAACCATGCCGAAAAAGGGAGCATTGGAGCCATTCCACGGGGAAGGAGGAGCCTGGACGGAGTACCTTGAGCGAGTCAAGCTGTTCTTCGACGCCAACAGCGTTCCAGAGTAGAAGAAAAAGTCCGTGTTTCTGACTTGCTGCGGGTCCAGTACCTACTCCTTACTACGGAGCCTGCTGACGCCTAAAACTCCAGGTCAAGTCTTTATCGACGAGATATTTTCCGTGCTTTCGGGTCACTACATTCCGAAGCCTTCCGTGGTGGTCTGCCGCTTCAGATTCAATAGTCGCTCTCGCCAACCGGAGGAGTCTGTCAGCGACTACACCGCATCACTGAAAAAGCTTTCAGCAAACTGTGAGTACGGCACCTTCCTTCCTGACATGCTGCGGGACAGACTCGTTTGCGGCATTAATGACGCATCAATGCAACGACGCCTGCTTGAAGAGCGAAGCCTGACGTTCGAGTCAGCAGTCAAGCTTCTAATTGCAATGGAGACGGCTAAAAGAGACTCAAGCATGTTGATGCAAGCTCAGGGCATGATCGAAGCGCAGACAGTTCACAGTGCGATGAGCAAGCAAATGAAACAGACGATAAGTTGTTATCGCTGTGGAGAGCCGCACTACGCAACAGTATGCCAGCACGCCAAATCCCGGTGCAACGCATGCAGCAAGATTGGGCATCTGACCAGAGTATGCCGCTCAATGGCTGCCGACACGAAGCAAAAGAAAGTGTCAAGGAAGCACAGTACGCAAAGGCAAACAAAGCAGCCAGTTCACAGCCTTGAGGACAGTGGAAGTCTTTCTGAAATCCAGTAATAGGTCTACGAGACGTGGCAGATGAACAGCGAGAAAACAATTCCTCCGTTTGTAGCATTTTTTCAAATCGCAGGCAGGCCTCTTAGAATGGAGCTAGACACGGGGGCCAGTGTCTCCGTAATAGGGGAGACCGCATTCCAACAGCGGTTTCCCGAGCTCTCAGTAGACCCATCAGACGTAATTCTGAAGAGTTATTGCGGAAGGCTGACAGCCGTTAGGGGCAAGGTTACCGTTTCAGTCCAGTTCGGACGAAGAGAGGCAACACTGCCTTTGTTTGTAGCTCCGAACCAGTGTCCAACCCCACTCGGACGAAACTGGATCAGTGCGCTTCCGCTCGACCTAAATGACGTCAGATCCGTTGACTCACTTGCGAGCGTTGACGAGCTGCTTACTTGCTACAAAGAAGTATTTTCGGACGGACTAGGAACATTCAAAGGTGTTAAAGCCAAAATTGTAGTCAAGGAAGATTCACCTCCAAAACTCTTCAAACTACGAACGATTCCTTTTGCATTGCAAGACAAAGTTGCAGAAGAATTGCAAAGAATGCAACGAGAAGGGGTACTTACACCCGTCCGAACGTCTGAGTGGGCAGCCCCAGTTGTTCCTGTGCTCAAGCACGACGGCCGCGTGCGCATATGTGGCGACTTCAAGGTCACAATTAACGGTGCCATAGTGCTCGAAAAATATCCTGTGCCGCGAGGCGAGGACCAATACGCGAAACTTTCAGGTGGCAAAAAGTTTACGAGGCTGGACCTAAAAGACGCTTACCAGCAGGTAGAACTTGACACGAGCTCACAGAAGCTAGTGACCATCAATACGCCTCAGGGCCTCTTGCAGTACACCAGACTACCTTTCGGAGTAGCTTCAGCGCCGGCCGTATTTCAGAGAGAAATGGAAAATTTGCTACAAGACATGCGCCATGTCACCGTGTACTTTGATGACATCTTGGTAACGGGATTGGACGACGCAGATCACTTGAGCAACGTAGCCAGTTTACTACAGCGTCTACAGGAAGCAGGCCTCAAGCTCAAGCTAGGGAAGTGTTCATTTCTAGCGACAGAAGTTGAGTACCTGGGCCATGTTATAAACGCGGACGGACTGAGGCCAACACCAAAGGAAATAGAAGCTGTCGTGAATGCTCCATGTCCCAAGGACGTCAAGCAACTTCAAAGCTACCTTGGACTCATTAATTTTTACAGGCGTTTTCTGCCTAACCTTTCGACAGTTCTCCGGCCCTTGAATCCGCTACTTACAAAAGAAACTCCTTGGAAGTGGACAAGCGTAGAGGAACAAGCTTTAAGAGAAATTAAAGTTCTCCTGACATCCGCGCCGCTACTGCATCGTTCCGTGGCGAGGCGGTGGTAGGCACCATTGACCTTTAGCGTGACCTCGCTGCGTGACGTCACACCACGTGACCTAGAGTGACGTCACACCAGCTGTGTAAAAACGGCGCCCCATCTCACGCCGTCTCGAGGCGAGGCGGTAGCCACCAACGGCGGCCTAACTCCCGCTCCTCTCACCAGGGGCACTACGGTCGGTGTGACGTCACACCAGCTGTGTAAAAACGGGGCCCCATCTCACGCCGTCGCGAGGCGAGGCGGTAGCCACCAACGGCGGCCTAACTCCCGCTCCTCTCACCAGGGGCGCTACGGTCAGAGTGACGTCACACCAGCTGTATAAAACAGCTCCGCTCCTCTCGCCAAGGCAGTCATACAGCCAGATGTTACGATGGTGCCTACGAACAAGGCAGCTCGGCAGAATGCAAAACGGAAGCATCAGCGAGCTACGGAGACGGAAGAAGAACGAGAAGAACGACTTTTCTGAACCTGAACCTGACGGGGCCCTAGCTCCGCGGCATCGATGGTGAAGGCGAAGCCTTGCGCGCCGCTGCTGCGACGCTACCGAGAGAGGGCGCTCGCTGGTGTGACGTCACGCCAGACCGAGAGACGGGGCCGCAGCTCGCGGCATCGATGGTAGAGGTATAGTGCCTAGAATATCCTACTAGTGTGTCGAGCGGAGCGCTCTCCCAATGGGAAAAGGTGGCAGCGCGCGCGATGCCTTCCAACTTTGACCGCGAGGGGCGCTGCTCGTCGTAAAGGTGCCGTCGCTGCCGGTCATGCCACAGTCGCTGCAGTTGCTGTGGTCGTGCGCAGTGTGGATTATAGCATTTTGGTCGCATCTAAGCTTTTTTCGGTTGTTTTGTCCGTGCTGTCCCACGTGAGGAAAAACCACAGCGACTAATGATGGTAAAGTCGAAGCATTGAGGCCGGGAAAAAAAACATGTTTCGTGCCGCTCTGTCGGAGTGGCTACCGGTCGAATCCGGGCAATGCTTCCATGTTCCGTGTGTCCTCGGACCCAACACGGCTTGCGGAGTGGGAGCGGCTGATCAAAAGACAGGACGGTAAGTTGACTCCTGCGTGTGTTGTCTGCGAGAAACATTTTGAAGACTGCCACATCGAGATACGGTGAACGGTGTCGTCAACGAGCTCGCCAGAGATAGACCAAGTCTCATGCCCGATGTCACGCCAGCAGTATTCGACATCTATCCGAAATACCTTCTGCCTAAGAAGACATCGAAAAGAAAAGTGAGGAACCTGTGTGACCAATCTGCCGCTAAATGGCAAACGCGCAGTGCCGGTGCAGGCGTCAGCCATGGACCGTCAAGCACGCTCGACGATGTTTCCGACGAGCCGGCAGCAACAGAGCAGCTGAGTGAGAACTCATGCCCGCAGCAGCAGATGGGTTGTATTGCTATTGGAGATCAGCATCCGTTGGACTCAATTTGTATCCCTGCAACCTCGACCAAAATATCTGAAGCACCTGCTGGCTCTGTAGCCTACGCACGTTATGGAGCGGAGGAAAACAACTTTGCCACTTTGTATATAGAAAGAATGGTAACATTTGGAAGCTTGATGCCAGAACGCAGCCTTGTGGTCACTACAGTGTATTTTCTCAGAAAAGAACAAAGTAAGCACGTGCTTACAACAAGCTCTGTTTGTGATCTGTTTTCAGTGTATTTCAGATTTGTAAATAAAAATCAATATGGTACAATCACCATTTTCTTTTGTTCTGTTACAAAGGGAAGCGCAAGCTCATACACACCTGCATAAGTTGTATGAAGCAAGCTGTGATTTGCAAATAAAACACATCAATACTGAGACCTATTCCAACTGCTTGTGTTGATCGTCGCATGAGATCTTTGAAGACGGAACCCGTGGTGGGAAAGAGCGAGAGTGCCCTGCTTTTCTTTTACCTATATACGACGCCATTCCGGGTTTGATGTTCTGCTCGCCATTGAGAATGGGGGCCACGACTCGGTCTTTCCATCTGGACAGAGCTAGCCGAGCGCTCACTCAGCATGATGGTGTATATCCTTCACCCGCGATCGCGATGCGTGGATCGCAATCAACTGGCCCCTAGTCGAATAAAATCTCGATCGGAAGTTTTCATGTAGCAACAATGAGTCCGGACCATACTCGATAGTTCAATCACAACAACGTAATGCGGCCAATGCATCAACTTTCGTTGCTTACTTCAAGCTGGGTGCCTATCTGAACATTAGGCGGTCAATACGACTTCTGCTTAAGTCCTTCCGCGGTTCACCACAAAGAATAAACTAATAAAAATTTAGCAAACTGGACATGGTAGTACGTGTCAAACGCTTCAGCGAGCCCGTTTTCTCTCCAGGATTTTCTCCTGGTAATGCCAGGCCGGTAAGATTGTCTGCAGCCAATAGTGTTTTTTATGCAAAAAGTGCTCTCAAAGCGTTCAGAGACAGGTTTCCGTAGTGAAAAGCGCAGCGCACCTACGCAGCCTCGGCAGCGAACGCGGCGTGGTGGCACCTTAGCGACTGGCAGCGCCACCGCGCGGTGGCCGCAGGAAGGCATCACCGCAGCGGCCACGCGAGCGCGCGCCCGCGGCACACTAGCAAGTATATTCTAGGCACTATAGTAGAGGCGAAGCCTTGCGCGCCGCTGCTGCGGCGCTACCGAGAGAGGGCGCTCGCTGGTGTGACGTCACGCTAGGAGGTTAAATGGGGGTACAGCTCGGCTCCTCGCAGTGGTCGGCGCGCTGCCTTGCGCTATGTCGGATGATGTCTACAAGGCGAGGCTGGTACGATCTGCTGCGGCCAAGCGACATAACATAGATAAGTCATAAGTCATACCACAGATAAGTCATAAGTGTACCAAGGATATCAATAGCAGAAACCAAGCAAAACAATATGTATAGCCATAAGTTTAACAAGGGGCAACCATGTCCACACCATCAGCCGAACCAAGGCTCAGCCAAGGGTATTGCTTTCGCAATCTTCAAGGCTTAACCAAGCTAAGCCATCAGCCAATTTTTTCTGCTGCTTTATAATTTTCTTTAAGCGATAGATTAATGGAAGTATTATTATCGAACTGATCGGTGCATCCCATTAGAAAAAAAAATTAAACATTCCCCTATGCACCTTGGTTTCGGAGGATTTTGGCTCCCTTCATAAGTTTATCAAACAAGTCACTCATTTCATTAACTTTGTCTGCTGTATATATATATATATATATATATATATATATATATATATATATATATATATATATATATATATATATATATATATATGAATATATATATATATATATATATATATATAATGGTCCCATATATATGCTCCTTTCTTAAGCTCACACAAATTTCTTCATCCCCCACAACATCCCACCACTATCTTCCCACTTCAACAACCTTGCCGAGCGGGGTGCAATTGAAGAACCCTCGCTTAAAGGCTCCCGCCATTCACATTTACTTCCCACACGACACTCACCTGAGCTCGGATGTTTTGCCACCTTCTTTTTCTTTTGTGTGTGTCTGCGTATTTTTATGCAAAGTGCACGTGTGTCTAGTTAAGCTCACGGCGCCGCTGATTCAGCCTTGACTCTGGGTGCCGAGGAGATTCCAGATGACGGAAGTCTGCTGCCCTGTCTGCATTTGATTCTGTTCATTTGTTTACTCTTTATGGCTGGGGCACGGGAGTGAACGCATCTCCAATTTATATATGTTGGACAATTCCGCCACCGTCTGTTTCTGTGCACCTTACCCGCTTAAATGCTGTTTGTCTGGATAGCCTCACCCGCCGCGGTGGCTCAGTGGTTAGAGCGCTCGGCTACTGATCCGGAGTTCTCGTGTTCGGACCCAACCGCGGTGGCAGAACCGGCAATAAACACAAAAAAACGCAGCGGTACCCTAGTGGTTTAGCAACCGCCTCGCATGCGGGAGGTGCGAGGTTCGATCCCCAGTGCCGCCGGGTACCCACCGGCGATACAATGGGTATAAGCTTCCCCTGGCCTGGTGCTCGGCTTGATCAGGGTAAAATGCCTGGGAAATAGGCCATTATTCCGATCAAGAGGAAACAAAAAATATCTTATGCAATGACATTATTTGGGCGCAGATGGCTTTGCGGCATAAAAATTCACTATCTTGATTATTATGTAACGTCTGCTTTGCTTTAATGGTACCAGAGTTTTTTTTTTACGCACACAAATGTATGTGCGGTCATTTTTGTGTTAGTTACCTATCAATGGACTGCTCGGTCGAAAGCAATGACTCTTCACTGCATACGAATACATTATATCGCCGCGAGAAAGGTAATTCACTAAAAGAAAATAACCTTCACCGAAAAAATAAACGAAAACAGCGTTCTTAAATACCCACAGAAAAAGTCACCTAATTAAAAATGTGGCTGTGGCTCAAACCGGCTTAGTCAGGTTATAAGGATCGAAAGCCAAGCGATGTCGGCGCAGAGACGTTGGCAGCATCCGCTGCAATTATCCACTTGAGATACTCTTGTCGCCTGTGTCGTTGCTTCTCCAATGTGCCTACCGCTCCTTGTCGATTTCACCGACTCCACGAGCCCACTTTCATTCGTTATCTCTAGCCCACGCGGCTTCTAGACGCTCTCTGTCGTAGGGATCGCAAGAAGCAGCCCGGCACCTCTAATGCTCTGAGGAAGAACTCGTCCCGGTGACCGGTTGTCTCCACGCCTGCGGTGTCTATGCGGCGGGCGCTAGCCTGGGGGGCAAGCGGTAGGTCGCGTGGTATGACGTCACAGCCACACCTAAGGAGAGCCTTCAGTTAAGGTTCAAATTAAAGCGTCATTTGGCCTTCAGCTTTGCTTGCGAAAAGCGGATATTTTCGATTTAAACGTACCAATCACGGAGAGGAGCAGACACACATCAAGAACGCGGAAGACGGTGCGTTCGAGGGAGGCTGAAGCTCCGTGTAAGAAAACAATGCCAGCTCGAAGGAATCATTTGAACGGGAGAGAGTATCTCTCGTCGTTATACAGTGAGTTCGTGATGTGAAATTATCAGCTGAGTTTATAAAGTTTCATGACAAATGATGCGCAAACCGTTCTGTTTGTACGCGGTTGTTATAACGATCCATCAAAAACACTACTTGCGGGAACCTTGAAATCGAGTAGAGGTCCACCGTATCAAGAATGCGGATGGCGCCGAAGTCTCTGCACTTCACCACAACATGTCGTCGTTGCCAGCGCGCAAGTCTGCAGCGATTCAACTAGAAAGGCGTGCTAAGCTAGCTGCAAAATATAATCGATGCTTAATATACCTTCACTCATGAGGCAGCACTAAACGAGTGGCAGCTGTTTGTTTACTAGGGATTGCGTAGTCATCCTGACGGTGTGGACTAGCTCTGTTAATCCAGGATATAAAAAGCGAAAACTGTCGGCGTTCAGTTTGTTCATAGGCTTTGGCGTTGACAACGTTCTCGAATCTAATGATTTTGAGGAAAAGAGGAACGCATAACTGGCTTCCTGGGTCAGTGGACGCCTCAATCGTGCTTTGAGGTACGTGTACGTGGCGGGGAGTGGGTACGTGGCGTGGAGGGGGGGTAAATACCGTTTTTATACCATTTTTATATTTTCTTTTATCGCGCATCGCGCTATGGGAGGGGGGAGGGCACCTGAAGCGGCGCTCGCATCGCCAGCGGCTCTGATGATTATGGGAGCGTGACCTCGCTCGCGCAACACAGAGTACATTCGGCAACCGGCCTAGCCAGCAACATCAACAGCCCGCTCCGCCTGCTAGCCAGCCGCGGCTGTCTTTTCCTCCAATAGCTGTGGATCACCTTCCACGCTTTTTCTTTATTTCTTTTCCTGCCATAAACTCACGAGATTCCCCTCAACGGCTCCCGGATCACCTTTAAATTCAATGTCTTTGGTAGCGTCCCGAACAGATTCAATAGCTCTTGCTCCAATTGTTAATATCGCTTATCGGGTCCGGTCCCGACCTGATACGTTTAACGGTGCCTCAATGCACAGTCTCAACTCTCCTCTTACTGAACACCGGTGGGCCATTCTCAACGATGATCTCTAGCATCATATGATCGCTACTTAGGTCTTTCCCCGGTGCTGCACCATGTGGCAGTGATGCATGCCACTACCGACCAAGGTTAGATCTGGTGTCGTTTCCGCGGATACGCTATTTCTCTTCATTGTCGGCCTCATCGGGTCCGTAATGAGAATGAGCCCATGTTGTTGAACTTTATCCCAGAGACTTCTGCTTTTAACCTGCGTGAATTTATATCCCCCTGCCGGATGGTGCGCATTAAAATCGCCCAGTACCAAGAGTGGAATTCTTATTGAAATAACTTTGGTCTTCGTAAAAAGATCGCCAAAGTCGCATTTGCGCTGCCTAGGCGAGCTATGCACGTCCAGGAAGAAAAGGTTGTTGCGATTACGAGGGATGAGTTCAACCAAAACATGACCGATATGCGCTTTCCCCGTCTCGTGCTGCAGCGTTGAATTGTTTCTTTTTTAGGAAGGTAGTCAATTGGGTAGCGTTACCCGACGCCAAAACAGGTTTGTAACCCGCTAATTTAGCATTTTTCCCCCACCTTCTGACTGCAATAACCTCCGGTAGATTGCCATTGCCTAGAAAGCACTGCAGAACCGCATGTTTACGCGAGAAACCTCTACAGTTCCACTGCCAATAATTGTTATTACAGTGACGCGCAGATCCATTGTGTTTGAGTATTTGTGCCTCTTGGCATAGCCGTTGAACTGCCTGTCCGTATAGTGAACCTTCATTTGCTTGAAAGCAGTCGCCATCTGTTTCAGCTGCTCAACTACCGTTTGAAGCTTTCCTTGCAAAGTCTTTGTTTCAACTTCAAGAGCTACACCGATCAAGACTCTCACACAGAATTCCTCGACAACTCGAAACACTTTATCACCGACTTCGTCTGAATGCTGCATATACAAACGGCCTGCGATACCGTTTTGGACAAATGAACAGTCCGCATTGTGACAACTGTGCCTCGATAGAAACTGTGGAACATATCCTGCTTGAGTGCCCTGCGTATGCTAACGAGCGTGCATACTATGAACATTGCATGCAGAAGCTCTGCCCAGTGCCCCTAACAATGGACAAAGTTTTAGGCCCCTTAGCCTGCTTCAGGCAACAGAGACTTGCAATGAACTTTCTTTTTACATATTTAAAAGACATTGGACATCTCGATAAGCTCTAAATTCACTTGCAGGTTATCTTCATGCATTCTTCTTGCAGTGAACTTCGTCAGCCCATTTGTCGGACTATGCACTCCATCATTCTATAGGTTACATCAATACTCGCCACTGCATCCTTAGTACCCATTTCATGGCTGCATTTTATCTTCGTTTTTTTTTTCCTTCCACCTCTTCACGCTGCTCTCCTTCAGTCTTTATCTCCCAAATTCCCCTCCCTACGCAGAGTAGCATGCCAGCGATATTGAAACGCCGGCTAAATTCTCTGTTTTTTCATTAACGAGTCTCTCTCTCTCTCTCAAGAGCCACAATTCTCACTCCGTGATGATCCTCGACCTCTCTTTCCTTAGCCCTCTTCCTCTTTAAGGGTGGAGGATTAGGCGTCCGGGATGTTTCCGGTTCCGGTTCAGGATTTTTCTAGCTGTTTCTTAACTCATCAAGTTGTTTTCGTAATTCTGCAATTTGCTCTTTTAAAATATCGTTTTTCGGTTTAAGAGCTATAATGATTGCTGCATTAGCATCCTGGGAGACCTTATTTACCCAACCAACCTTCAGTCCAGCACACTTTGTCTTCTTATGCGTGCCGCCGCTACGCTCCTGGGGTTCCTTCGGTGTAGGTTTCTCTGTTCGCAGTGATGGACGGCGAAGGAAATATTCGGAGCGCCGTCTCGACTTGCTACGATGCGCCGATTAACTCCTTGAACGCTCTCTAAACCAGCTCTTCAAAGGAAATAGAGCAATATTTGTCTGATATATCGTTGGACACCTGAACCACGCCGTAATAGAAGTGATAAAGATGGGAGTGAAAGAAGAATGGATGAGAGAGGGGCCGTAGTAGAGTGCTCCGCAATAATTTCGACCACCTGGGGATCTTTAACGTGCACTGACATCGCACAGCACACGGGCGCCTTAGCGTTGTTCCTCCATAAAAACGCAGCTGCCGCGGTCGGCTTCGCACCCGGGAACTCCGAATCAGTAGCAGAGCGCCCTAACCACTGAGTCACCGCGGCGGGTATTAAAGATCCCAGGTGATCGAAATTATCCCGGAATCCTCCAATACTACACTTCTTTCTTCTTTCACTCCCTCCTTTACCTCTTCTCTTTCGGCGCAGTTCTGGTGTTTAATGAGATATGAGACAGATATTGCGCCATTTCCTATCCCCCAAAGCCAATTATTGTTATTATTATTATTACTACCACCATATATTAATAATAACTGGTTTTTGGGGGATAGGAAATGGCGCAGTATTTGTCTCATATATCGTTGGACACCTGAACCGCGCCGTAAGGGAAGGGATAAAGGAGGGAGTGAAAGAAGGAAGAAGAGGTGCCGTAGTGGAGGGCTCCGGAATAATTTCGACCATCTGGGGATCTTTAACATGCACTGACATCGCACAGCACACGGGCGCCTTAGCGTTTTTCCTCCATAAAAACACAGCCGCCGCGGTCGGGTTCGAACCCGGGAACTCCGGATCAGTAGTCGAGCGCCCTAACCACTGAGCCACCCGAAGCAAAATTGGGGTAATATTTGAGTAACACATGGATGGAAATATTGGCAGCGCCGGGATGTGGAAACTGCTCCGACATCTATTAGCTCCCGAGAAAACAAAATCGGAGGCTCGACAGTAGCTTCAATAGCTGGTGTATAAATGTGAAGGTCCGACAAAGGAACCTATTGGAAAGGTTAGGGATCGCGACCTCAGCTATTCTGGAGTCTTTGAGTACGCGGGCTCGGTAAACCCGGATTTTGACAGTCCCATCACTGTCGGGGAAGTGAGGGCTGAACTCAACAGCCTAAGAACCAAAACGCCTGCCGGGTCGGAGAGAATCAATAGCACGATGATCAGGAATCTTGTTGAAGCTGTAGAGGGTTTATGAAACAACCGAACTTCTTCTCTTGGGCAACGTCCTCCTTGCGTGCTCTTTTTTTTCCAGCGTTTAAAGTAAACGTGCGAAATATGACAAAAATGAAAATGAAAAAACGCGTGGCTGCGTTTGTAGCAGCAGCAGCGCTCTTACGCAGCATGAGCAGCGCCAGCCGTCGAAGATGATGACGCTGAGGTGCGGTGGGATTGAGCTTTTTCCTCGTTTCGGCGTCACGCGCCGTTCAGCTCCACGCATTGAGACGTTCTAGCACTTCAGCTAGCAAAGCAATCATTTCCTTCATCGTGCTGACCGCATACTGATTGGCGCGACAAACTGGTGACCCGGACGTGATGAAAGTTCTGCGCCTTGGTGGTGATGCGGCCAATAGTTAACTGGCTGTTGACGTGAGTGAGCCAGATTTGACGATCAGCTGGCGAGAACAGGGGAAGGCGAAGGGACAGCGCAGGGACTGACCGGGAGGGTCCGTCACCGGACATGGTGGAGGTGTTGTCCTCGGCGTTTGCCATGATGGGGGCGAGTGTCCGGGTCACCAGTTCGTCGCGCCAATCAGTATGCTTTCACCACGATGAAGGAAATGATTGATTTACTAGCTGAAGTGCTAGAACGTCTGATGGCGTGGTGCTGAACGGCCCGTGACGACGAAACGAGGAAAAAGCTCCATCCCACCGAACCTCGGCGTCATCATCTTCGACGGCTGGCACTGCTCATGCTGCGTAAGGGCGCTGCTGCTGCTACAAACGCAGCCACGTGTTTTTTCATTTTCGTTTTTTTAATATTTCGCACGTTTACTTATAGCGCTCGAAAAAAAAGACCACGCAAGGAGTAAGTTGCCCCAGAGAAGTTCTTAAACCCTCTACAGCTTCAACAAGATTCCTGATCATCCTGTTGTTGATACTCTCCGACCCGGCAGCCGTTTTGGTTCTTAGGCTGTTGAGTTCAGCCCTCACTTCCCCGACAGTAATGGGACTGTCAAAATCCGGGTTTACCGAGCCGCGTACTCAGACTCCAGAACAGCGGAGGTCGCGATCCCTAACCTTCCCAATAGGTTGCTTTGTCGGACCTTCATTTTTATACACCAGCTATTGAAGCTACTGTCGAGCCTCCGATTTTGGTTTCTCGGGAGCTAATAGATGTCGGAGCAGTTTCCACGTCCCGGCGCTGCCAATATTTCCATCCATGTGTTACACAAATATTACACCAATTTTGCTTCGTGAGTTCCAATGAATACTCTTAAATGTCCTTGTTGAATGCTGCAAAATTTTTTTCTGAGATTCCTGTCACCTTTTGTCTGGCTGATTTTTTGTAGCGCACTGACGAAGATGCTGATGGGAGCGCGGCATCGCTCGCGCAACAGAGAACGCGTTCGGCAACGAACCTGGCCAGAAACACGACAGCCCACTCCACCAGCTCCCCAGGCGTGTCTACCGGGACCTCTATGAATATGCATCACCTTCTTCATCTGGTGACTCCGGACGACAGCATCGACGCACACGACGCTGCTCCCACCGGCTCTGCCCTCCCCCCGTCCTGTCCCTACACTTGGCCTTGCCGCTGCACGCCCGCTGTTCGCACCCGGCTTTCGGCAGCTTCTTCTCTCCGCCATGTATGCGCCTACCATCGCATCTGCAGGTGAGTTCTTCCAGCTTTGCGAACTCCCACCTAGTCTCCTGGCAAAGCTGCGGTTGCCGCCTCTTGGCCCAGACATTTACGCTGATTTCAAGAAGGGCCTGACGGCGTACTTTGGCTTGGAGATCCCGCCGCCTTCCTGCGCTCCGGTACCCGACTCAGAAGCTGTCGCGCCATTCGACCCACCGCCCCTGGCCAGATTCCCTCACAGAGCTGCTTCGGATTTCCCTCTGCCAGCTACAACTACAACGACGGAGCCGCTCCCCACACCGGTCCACTATGGCCGCCACGGAATGTGCCCTCACCCACGGTTCGGAAAGTGCCACGCACTCACGCGTGTGTCTCTTGCCAACCTTCTCAACCAGCTGCCTCATACTACACGGCGCTCTCTCCTAAGATTGCTCCAGCGGCCTCTACGGACGACCATCCAAATGCGAGCTCCCGTCCCAGAGCGCCTCCGTCCCGTCCCTGCTTGCCAGCTGTTGCGCTTAGACCATTGCGAGAAGAACCCCGTCTAGACCCCGGCCCTAACTCGTTTCTAGTCGCATGTTAGCTTGCTGCCTCTAGCCTAACCAGAGTGAGCCCAACCCTTTTTATCGCAGGGCGCGCCTGTAAGCCCCAACAGAGCTTTGTCGCTCATCACGCGCCACCCGAACCACCTGGCACGGATTCCTGCCAGCCTGGCGCCTTCACAAGTGACTGTATCGAGCCGGGTAAGGGTGGGCCTTACGACCAATGGGTGGGCCTTACGACAGAAGCACGCCTAGCTCGCCGCCCGTTCCTCGATCACTTTTCGAGTCTGTTTTTCACGTCACCCTCATCATCATTTGGCTCCTCTCGCTCTTTGCGAAGCAGCCAGGCTCGACCACCCGAGCTCATTTCTCCCGCCCGACGGCCTTCACGAACACTGACCCGTACTCACTCGCCTGAACAAACCTGTTGATATCGTTTTTATACCGTTTTTATATTTTTGTTTTATCGCGCATCACGCCTGGGGGTGGGATTGCACCTATAGCGGCGCCGGCATCGCCAGCGGCTGTGATGATGATCGGAGCGAGACCTCGCTCGAGCCGCACAGAGCGCATTCAGCAACCGGCCTGGCCAGCAACATCAACAGTCCGCTCCGCCTGCTAGCCAGCCGCGGCTATCGTGACCACCAATAAATGTGGGTCACCTTCCACGCTTTTTCTTTATTTCTTTTTATTCCATTCCATCACGAGATATCAATCAATGACTTCCGGATCACCTTCAAATTCAAGCTCTTCGGTAGCGTCTTGAACAGATTGAATATCTCTTGCTCCAATCGTTAATATCACTTTTCGGGTCCAGTCCCGACTTAATACTTGTAACGGTCTTCCAATGTACAGCCTCAACTCTCCTCTTCCTGAAGGCTGGTGGGCCATTCTCAATGATGATCTCTAGTTTCCTATGATCGCTACCTAGGTCTTTCCCGGTGTTGCACCTTGTAGCAGTAATTCATGCCACTACCGACCAAGGTTAAATCTGGTGTCATGTCCTCGGATACGCTATTTCTCTTCCTAGTCGGCCTCATCGGGTCCGTAACGAGAATGAGCCCATGTTGATAAATTTTATCCAGAGAATTTTATCTGCATTTAACCTGCGTGAATTTACATCCCCCTGCCAGATGGTGCGCATTAAAATCGCCCAGTATCAAGAGTCGAATCATTTTTGAGATAACCTTAGTCTTCGTAAAAAGGTCGCCAAAGTCACATTTGCGTTGCCTGGGTGTGCTATACATCTTCAGGAAGTAAAGATTGTTGTTGTGCTTACGAGGTATGAGTTCGACCAAACCCCAGAAAAGATTTGTGACCCGCTAATTTAGAATTTTGCGCGCACATCTTGAATGCAATAACATCCGGTAGATCCTTATTGGCGACAAACCGCTGCAGAACAGCACGTTTACGCGAGAAACCTCTACAGTTCCACTGCCAATATTTGTTATTACAGTGACGCGCAGATCCATTGTGTTTGAGTATTTGAGCCTCTTGGCAGAGCCGTTGCAACTGCCTGTCCCTATAGTCAACCTCAATTTGCTCGACAGCAGTGCCCATCTGTTTCAGCTGCTCAAGTACCGTTTGAAGCCTTCCATGCAAAGGCTTTTTTCAACCTCAAGAGCTACAATTCACACTCCGTGATGAGCCTCGACCTCTGTTTCCTTAGCCTGCTTCCTCTTTCAGAGAGGAGGATTAGGTGTCCGGGATGTTTCCGGTTCCTGTTCTGGTTTATTTGATAGCTGTCTCCTCAATATTATCAAGTTGTTTTCGTAATTCTGCAATTTGATCTCGTAAAATCTCGTTTTGGTCTTTAAGAGCATTAATAATTTCTGCATTACCATCCTGGGAGACCTTATTACCCCTTCCAACGTTTGGTAAAGTAGATTTTTTCTTTTTCTGCGTGCCGCCACTAATCTCCTGGGGTTCCTTCAGTGTAGGTTTCTCTCTTCCCAGTGATCGAACTCAAGGGAAAGATTTCGAGCGCCGCCTCGACTTACTGCGATGCACCGAGTCACTCCTCGAACGGTCTCTAAACCAGCTTTTCCAGCTGCGTTGTTGCTTTTCTGCGCCAGCCTTGCGTCGCTCTTCATTCTCTCTCGCTCCGTTTTACAGCTTCGTTTCTCTCCGTCGCTTCTTCACTATATAAGGTGTTCTGAAGAGTGCCTTGTACCTTTTATCTCGGGTGATGTGATCCTTGCCATACAGTTGTGACCTCGGCAGTGTTGGCACACACTCGTGGGCCTTCGTCGGGGAGGTTACTCCACACCCTCTGCACTTTGCATGCGGACTGTCGCACACGTGACCACACGTTAACCAGCGTGCAGCATGCTTCATATCTCTTCTTGTATAGAAAGCACTTAATTGGCGCCCCGAAACAGATCATCAATTTCGACACATAGTCGTGACCAATAATGATGATCACCGAGTTGGGGGCGCCCATTCTCCCCCGACCAAGAATGGAAGGATTCTGCGGAGGCGAGAAAGCCACTTCCAATTCTTTCTCAGACAGCCTCAGATCGAGACCGCGTGCCACTTCCTTGCCACAGCTTTCAGGTGCCGCCATGTAAGTCGAGACCTCCTACTTCTTGTCGAGCTTTATGGACTTTAGTACCACCATTTCTTGGCATCGTCCTTGTTGGACATGCTGTATATCAGTGTTCCCTGCTTGTCATTCACGACTGTCCTGTTTTCCTCTTGACCTTTCTGCCATTGGCGGAATTAGCGACAGCAAATCGGCAGTAAGATTTTTCTGCAAAGGCAAAATATCACACTACTCGTTCAGCATATCGAAAGGCAACATACACAGAGGAATCACCCTAACCTGGGCCACCGCTCAATCCAACATACCAGGAAACGAAGCCGCCAACGCCATTGCCCGAGCGCTGATTATCTGGAGGGGGACGGCGGCCTCAAACTAACTTTAAGGTCAATACACTTACGACCTACTACGAGGTCATACAGCACCGCAGGTTAGGACGGCGGAAATATACACTGCCGGATAGGTCCCTCACGTCCGCAGATGCAGTCACCTGGCGCTGCCTGCAAGCCAAGAACCACATTTCTCCAAGATGGCGATAAATCACGCAAGCAGGAAATCCGTAGGGCCAACTCTGCAGATTCTGTAATAGCTTAGGAACTCTAAAACATATCCTATGGGAGTGCAGCGACTCCCCGGGATATAATTTATTCAAGGACAAAGAAGCATGGGAGACCGGGCTTCATAGCGAAGACCCGACGACACAGGCCAACATTGCCTGTCTGGCAGCCGAAGCGGTAAACCGCTTCGTCTGCTAACCCCTGCCCCTTAGGGCGGCATCGCGCTCTCTGGACGCCTATGAGCGGCACCGGAGCTCCGGTGTCACCCCCTTACGGAAATAACATTTTTCACCACCACCTTCCGCCACGGAATGCCAGGCGCCATCCTTATTACTCCGCCAATCACTGGCACCGAGAGCTTGGTTAGTAAAAGTCCTTCTTGGGCCTGATAATAATCTTGTGATCCGCGTTCCGAGGACCCGGTAGGTGCTACGCCACAGACGGCTCCGCGCTCTTCCTTCCCGCCGCTTTATACGAGCGTCTCCCGTAGACGCCGTACTTGTTGCCACTGTATCCGATGGGTGTCTCCCTACCGGCTTCCCCTACTCGCTTTTTTAGCGGCGCCATTGGGCATTTTCTTGTTGTCGGCGCTCCTGAAGCTCCGCGATACTTTCTGATACTTTAGTCACCAAGTGCGAGCTTTGAAGTTCTGCCGGATCGACATCCATACCCTCACCACTCACTTCTAGAATACACAAGACGCGATAAAATCCTACAAGCTTCGCTCACAGCCTTGGTAATAGTATTCACAGCATCTTCACCACGTCCACTACACACGCAGACAACACTTTTTCAGAAGTCCATTGTCGTTTTCCGTCCTAAAAAATTGTCATTCCACGGACCCGATGTGCCATACATCGCGCCCCTGGTGGTCCCTTTGAAAGCTCCTCGAGCCTCAAAGGGCTCTGGTGGAACGGGCGGGAGACGGGGCCTCGTCATGCGGTGTCCCGGAATAGGGACGCCGACCATTTTGCGGAGACACTCTCAACACATCCTCTTCAGAAGCCTCTAGAGCCGCTCTCTGTCGTCCTCTCAGCTGTTGCCCCACTATTCTGCACGTCCACTGCGTGCTCCCTATGCGGTGACCCTCACGCCACACTCTTTCGCATCCTTTCTGGCTGCCCTGCAGTCCCTCCCATGCAGGAACAGCACGCCACCTCGAGCTGGGAGGACTGACAGGTCCTGCTCACGTCGGCAGCCCGAGCAACCGACCGCTCAGGGACAGCACGCCATCTCGAGCTGGGATGACTCGGAGGTCTTGCTCCCGTCTGCTGACCCGATATCGCAGCTTACTGCAGTGGCTCGGGCTGCCGACGCCATGTCCCGACATGACCTGCATGACGCAGTGCGGGACCCCGCAGTGGCCCAGGTACCCAGCAGGGTCTAAAATAATAATTATTGGTTTTTGGGGAAAGGAAATAGCGCAGTATCTGTCTCATATATCGCTGGACACCCGAACCGCGCCGTAATTGAAGGAATAAAGGATAGATTAAAAGAATAAACGAAGAAAGGTGCCGTAGTGGAGGGCTCGGGAATTATTTCTTCCACCTGGGGATCTTCAATGTGCACTGAAATCGCACAGCACACGGGCGAATTTGCGTTTTGCATTCGTAAAAACACCCGCCGCGGTGGCTCAGTGGTTAGAGCGTTCGACTACTGATCCGGAGTTCCCGGGTTCGAGCCCGACCGCGGTGGCGGCGTTTTTATGGAGGAAAAACACTATGGCGCCCGTGTGCTGTGCGATGTCAGTGCACGTTAAAGATCCCCAGGTGGTCGAAATTTTTCCGGAGCCCTCCACTAAGGCACCTATTTCTTCATTTCTTCTCTCACTCCCTCCTTTATCCCTTCTCTTACGGCGCAGTTCAGGTGTCCAACGATATATGAGACAGATATTGCGCCATTTTCTTTCCCCAAAAAACCAATTATTATTATTATTCATAAAAATGGCCTGGCTTAGCTAAGGTTAAGCTTAGGATGCGAAGCATAATAGATTTTTGAGAAGGTATAGCCTGGTGACACTTGGTTATACTTGGTAATGCTTGGATACACTTGGTTTATGCTTAGTAATCCTGCATGACTGCCTCGGCGTGAAAAGCGGAGCTATTTTATACAATGCCGAGACGACAATCGCCCCCTAGCGGGAGGAGCGGGAGTTATACCCCTATCACACAGGTATTTCGAGGGCCCTCGAACCGATAGTCGATCGACTCAAAGGCGATCGAGCGCTGCTACACGGGCAGTTTCAATGGCGATCGAGTCAATAGCCTATCGAGTCAACGGAGCAGCACGGAACTCCATCGAGATTTCGAGGGTGTTCGAGCGCTGCCCAAGGTTGCTAGCGTTGCTTCGAGCGGCGACAAGCGCACTTTCGTACACGACACATTCAAGGTACAAAAGGATGAACAAACATTATTCGCCTAGACTTTAATGCTAGCAGTCTGTACAATAATTCCAAAATTGTATCAGACTGGTTTTAACCGCATTAAGCGCATTAATTTGGCGTTGCGGTCTTTGCGTTGTTTGCGTACTTTGCGTTGACAAGATGGCGGCGCCCTGCCCGCCCGCTTCGCAACGATAACAACTTCGTCGCTAATCCCTCAAAGCAATATCGTGCTATAAACTGTGGTATTCCCCTTCTATTTGCGCATTCTTACCGTCGCATAAAGTTTCAAGAGACAAATAGCTTTTGTTTT
This sequence comes from Amblyomma americanum, assembly GCF_052857255.1. Taxonomy (NCBI): domain Eukaryota; kingdom Metazoa; phylum Arthropoda; class Arachnida; order Ixodida; family Ixodidae; genus Amblyomma; species Amblyomma americanum. The sequence goes on from NC_135501.1 coordinate 84,609,677, forward strand.
TCGGATATCAAGGCGACTTCCCATGTGTTAAGCCTGACGAAGCAGCGCTCCGACGTAGTTGGGCTGGCTTGGTTTTGGCTCGTCTTGTATTAGAGTGGCTACAGCAGTGTCTGCATCTGTCCGTCGCGTGCGTGAAATTAAAAGGGCTTTAAACAACATGCGCGTAGCGTGTATTTAAGCATTTCGTATACATTTATCAAATATTTTTGTTATTTTGTAAAATCTAAAGTAGCGATTGTGGCGCAACACAAGCGTAGCGCGAGACACGACAACCATTTCAATGGCCATTGAGATTTGCCGTGTAGCGGCGACACAACTCCTTCGAGTTCGATGGTGATTGAGAATCTCGAAGACCCTCGACTCGATCGGCATTGAAACTGGCCGTGTGACAGGGGTATTAGCCTTGGTGGTCGCGGCCGCGCGGCGACCGCGCGAGTTGAGCCCCGTTTCTCCACAGCTGCGGTGACGTCAGACCACGTGCTCGGCTGCAGCGCCCCTAGCGGGAGCAGCGGGAGTTATCCTTGGTGGTCGCGGCCGCGCGGCGACCGCGCGAGTTGAGCCCCGTCTCTCCTCAGCTGTCGTGACGTCAGACCACGTGCTCGGCTGCCGCGCCCCTAGCGGGAGGAGCGGGAGTTAGCCTTGATGGTCGCGGCCGCGCCAGACTGGGCTATGGTTGAGCTAAGTAGTGTCCCTATTATGCTTCGCATAAAACGCAGCCGCCGCGGTCGGGTTCGCACCCGGGAACTCCGGATCAGTAGCCGAGCGCTCTAACCACTAAGCCACCGCGGCGGGTAGGAGTAAAACTCACTTGCAGGATTTAATCCAGTTCTGTCTGTCTGTCTGTCTGTCTGTCTGTCTGTCTGTCTGTCTGTCTGTCTGTCTGTCTGTCTGTCTGTCTGTCTGTCTGTCTGTCTGTCTGTCTGTCTGTCTGTCTGTCTGTCTGTCTGTCGGTCGCCTCCACTCTATTCCAACAAATAAATGTTTACACCATCACCACTGACCTGCCGCGGTGGCTCAGTGGTTAGGACACTCGGCTACTGATTCCGAGTTCCCGGGTTCGAACCCGACCGCAGCGGCTTTGTTTATATGGTGGCAAAATGCCAAGGCGCCCGTGTTCTATGCGATGTCAGTCCACATTAAAGATCATAATAAATAATAATAAATAATAATTATGATAATGAAAATTGGTTTTCGGAGAAAGGAAATGGAGTAATATCTGTCTCATACATAGTCGGACACCTGAACCGGGCCGTAAAGGAAAAGACAAAGGAGAGAGTGAAAGAAGAAAGGAAGAGAGAGGTGCCGTAGTGGAGGGCTCAGGAATAATTTCGACCACCGGGGGATTTTTAACTTAAAATGACATCCCACAGAACACAGGCGCCTTAGCGTTTTTCCGCCATAAAAACGCAGCAGCCGCGGTCGAGTTCGATCCCGGGAACGCCGGTTGAGTTGTCGAGCGCCCTTACCACTGAGCCACCGCGGCGGGTATTAAAGACCACAGGTGGTCGAAATTATCCCCGAGACCTCCACTACGGCACCTCTTTCTTTCGTCTTTCACTTCCTTCTTTATCCCTTCTCTTTCGGCGCCGTTCTGGTGCCCAATGATATATGAGACTGATATTGCGCCATTTCCTTTCCTCCATAACCAATTACTGTTAATATTAATACCACCACCATACCCTTCTCTCACTACTGCCGCGTACGTCAAAACACGATTGAGGCGTCCACTGACCCAGGAAGCCAGTTACGCGTTCCTCCTTTCCACAAAATCATTAGAGTGGAGAGCGTTGTCAACGCCAAAGCCTATGAACAAACAGAACGCCGACAGTTTTCGCTTTTTATATTCTGGATTAACTGAGCTCATCCAGAGTCTCGAAATGACTACGCAATTCCTAGTTAACAAACAGCTGCCACACCTTTAGTGCTGTCTCATGAGTGGAAGTGGACTAAACATCGATTATATTTTGGAGCTAGCTTAGCACACCTTTCTAGATAAATCGCTGCAGACATGCGCTGGCTACGAAGACATGATGTAGCGAAGTGCAGAGACTTCGGCTCCATCGGCAGTCGGATTCCGGTAGAAACGTATGTCGCCATCCAATATTCCGCTTCTTTACTCAGTTTTGGTACTTCCAGCAAGTGTTTTCTCAGGATCGTTATAACAGCCGCGTAAAAATAGAACGGTTGGCGCATCATTTGTCATGAAACTTTATGCAGCACGAACTCACTGCATAACGACGAGAGATACTCTCTCCCATTCAACTAGTTGCTTCGAGCTGGCATTGTTTCCTTACACGGAGCTTCAGCCTCCCTCGAACCCACCGTCGTCCGTGCTCTTGTAGTGTGTCTGCTTCTCTCCGAGGTTGGTAGGTGTGGCTATGATGTCATACTACGCAACTTACCGCTTACTCCTAGGCCAGCGCTCGCCGCCTAGACAGCGCAGACGTGGAGCCAGAACCGGCCACCAAGACGAGTTCTTCCAAAGAGCATTAGAGGCGCCGGGTTGCTTGTAGCGATCCCTACGACAGAGAGCGTCAGGAAGCCGCGTTTACTAGAGATACCTCACGAAAGGGGGCTCGGGGAGTTGGTGAAACCGACGAAGAACTGAAGGCACGCCTGGAGAAGCAACGACCCAGGCAACAAGGGTATATCAAGAGGAAAAGGGCAGCGGATGCTGCCAACGTCTCTGCACCGACAACGGTTGCGTTTCAATCCTTATATCCTGGCTCAGTTTTGCGGAACTATAAAACAAAAGCCTAAGTGACATGCTGTCAATGTATGTCGACACTCAGCACAGAACATGGGATGAAGTGCTCCCATAAGTCACTTTCGCATAGAATACGGCCGTAGAGGAAACGACAAACATGCCACCGTTCCGTCTCATTTACTGCCTTGACCTGGCCACGATGCTGGACACCATGTTACCGCATGTGAACGACATCGACCCATATGCCGATCTTCACACCTTCCTGCACCTCGCTTACGAGGCTCGTCAGCTGGCCAGAGTGCGGATTCTCCACCAACAATGCCGAGATCCCCAAGACTACAACCTCCGATGCCGTGATGCTCGGTACACATTGGAAGACCGTGTGTGGCTCTGGTTTCCCAATCGCCGGCGCGGACTCAGTGAAAAGCTCCTCAGCCGGTATTTTGGGCGCTAAAAAGAGATCAGATCAATTGGAGACCTCTACTATGACGTCGTTCCTGGCGGCTTTCAGAAGTATCGGTGATTCCTGATCCCTGAGGTAGTTAGTACACGTTGTCCGTCTCAGGCCTTAATTACTATTAGCGGTAGCTGAAGAGCTGGACTTTCGCGCGCACATGTGCATTTTGCCGTGAGCCTGAATCTATTGAACATTTCTGGCTGTATTGTCGCCGATTCAACTCTCTGAGAAAAAGGTTGCTGGAGGAGCCCTTGCAGCATCTTGGCCTTAGTTTGAGCAGCCCGCTCTTGCTATCATTTGGCGCCACCACATTTGGGTTCAGCCACAGATCTGTTTGTACCGCTGTTCTTAATTTCCTGATAGAATCTCACGGACTGCCTTGCTATGTGTTCCAACCTTTTCTTTTCAATCAATTATTACATTTTGACTAAACCATTAATATTTAACCCCTCTTTTTATTATTATTCTTAAAACTTTAAAATCAAAACACTCATCCCTTTTCTGTTCATGACGAAAAATTCACCGGTGTTGCGCTCCCACGTGCTTTTCCTTTTTGTTAACTGCGTTCAGGTGAATAGCCACCCGATTCTTGGCCGATCCCCCAGTGTGAGTATGTGCCATCTTTTGATAGGCTAACAACAACAACAACAACGATCATCGCTCTTTCCGGGGGGCCAGTATCACTCCGCATCATAGCTTAGCGCTGAACTGAAGCACGCGCCACCTCAAAAAGAGGAGGAAGAAGAATAAGAAGCGATCTGGAGCTGTGGTCAAGACGTTTGTCGAAGCCCGCCGCTGTCTCTTGTGATCAGTGATCTCACGCATTCACGCCTGACAATATTTAGAAAGTGATGTCGAACGCATTGGCAATGCATCAAATACAGATGCCATGTCGATATTTGATGATGCAAAAGAATGTGCCTTGGTATCGGTGGCAACGCAACAGACAGCGAAGCCATTTTGTAAATCACCATGCGGAAAAGCGGACACAGTGAGCCTTGAAATGAGAACGTTCTACATTTAGAACCGCCTCACCGATTAAGGAAATTTAAAAACGGAGATCACCTTTGATGTTGACTGTTTTAAATCTTTCAATATAAACATTGGTGTATCGGCTCGGTTCTAGTTGGACTCGTTCGCGGAATTGATTTGAAAGTTCAGCTTCATGTTCTTTGAGCTCCGCTGTTGATTATGCTCCCGGTGTAGATCTAGGTTTCATGTTACGCGCATTGCAGGACATATTTGTTTTGATGCAATTGGTCTCCTTCTCTCACGAACTCGATACCAAAAGGGCTATTACTGCTGTCGAAGCCACCGCTAGTCGTGCTGCTCGCGGTGCAGGACTAGCATTATGTTGCTCGTATTGCTGACCGTATTTGTCCTGTCAAGGTTCATACCAAAATAGGTATATAGTCTGCTATTACTGTGCCTAGGCACAGTAACCAGAGCTGTCACTTGCATACTGTACATCTGCGTAGATAATACTTCAGCTCCGTTAAACATGCAGAAATTATCTCTTCGTGTTTTCAATTTTTTCGTCAAGCAACCCCTTAAAAAAGCGACATGTTTGCGTCCAACAGAACTGAGTAAACTCGAGATTTGGTTTTTCAGCGCTTGATTTTTTTCACGTTGCTTCGAGAGAATGCGATTAATCAACTGCAGCAGTCCAGGCTGCTGCGTGTGGTTCATGGCAATTACACGAACTATGCGGCTTCTGAACGATCCCAGTAACCCTTGCAAGCTGCTACGGCGAAGACCCTGTCATTGGCTGTCAGTGAGGGGACAAGCGTTTCAGGTTCTTTATTATCACTTCCGTGACATATAAGAGGCGAAGTAAAGGCCGTTTACTGCCGGGGAAGGCACGTCCAACTGACGTGCTGGCGTCGAAAAATGTATGAAGATCGCAATGTATATGGTCTCGCTGGTGGCTTTCGTTCATCCTGTTTGTGGACTACACTCTGTGTGTGCGGATATGTAGAAAAGACGTGAAACCTCGTGCGTGATTCGGGCTGTAGGTCTGATGGATGTTTCGCGTGTGTAGTTGGTGCTTAGAGCGCGTGCTTAAGGAACAGTGGGCACAGAGGTTCGAAATTAATGACTGGTTGGCACCGCAGTCATGACTGCGTTCCCGGACAGCGACTAAAACGTGTTCACAGCGATGATGTCCATTCGGCCTGGCGGGTAGTAAAATCTGCGCTCTCTGGGCTTAATGTACAGATGCTAACAATCTTTTTTTTCGTTAAAAATCAATCTTCGCTAGTACTCAAGCAGGCGCATGAAACCAAACGCAAGAAAACATGTCACGAAACATGGTGTCTCGTTGGTGTACTCAGGGAAAGAACTACTGAATATTCTCATGTTTAAATCCCACCAGCGCGTTGTCGTCACCCAAATAATTTTCTGTTCCTCTCTAAGAATTTTCCTGGTAGGGCGATGATCGTTACGTCAACAGCATCGCCAGATTTGAAAATCGATGGCCGTGAATGCTCGGGTACTTTCCATTTCGGTATACTACCCCGACCCGCTAATCTAGCTTACATCACTCATTAATCGTCACGTACGCATCTTTATCGCTCACTAAGTCCCGCTAAGTCACCTATATTCATTTTATAATGTGGCCCAACTTCCGTATGCTATGGCATCTTCTGTAGAATGTGGTTGAGAAGGCCTCTAAGTAGTCTGCAATCTGTTGGCTAATCCTGTACTGTGCATTTTTAATATGAAGTCAATTAGAATTTCGCCAATTTGCATATCTCCTGCATTGTTTTAACATGTTGTATTGCATGGGCAAATACCAGAATGATGCTGTTTTCGTTTGGTTTTGTCTTCCTTAATATTAATCTCGCTACAAATATTATTAATTTGTGCAATTTCTTAGAACAAGTCCCCCCCCCCCCCCCCCCCCGCAAAGTAACAATACTGTTGACCGGTTTCTCCAGTGGAATACGCTTTGTTTATTTCAAAAATAATGTTGAAATTCTTGTTCTTACATGGCCAACTATTACCATCATCCCGTGCCCTTTGCCTATCTGCATTACTGGCAACTAAGGAAACCCGCTATGATTTTATGCGATACACGTCGGCATCTCTCATTTCGGTGACGGCTATAACAGTTCCTCGCTGGCAAGAAAAGGAGGTAAGAGGCTTCGCATTTCTCTCAATTTTTTTTTACAGCAGACATGGAAAGGATGTAAAAACTTTAAAGGCACAATAAGGAGGGAGGGTTGAAATTCAAAGAAATGTTGGTTGCCGTGATTGTGATTAGCAGTGTTGTAAGGGAGAGGAGCTTTACTGCTCTTGTGACGGTAAACTGGATGTGGTTAAGAAAATCACTGACCTGGACGCACCTCTAGCCATGTGATTTAAACTTAGATTATACAGATGTCTTCTTGGGCCCAACCTTTATTATCATCACAAGAGTAATAGGACTTCTAGTATGCATAAATATTGGTAGCATTGTTTAACAAAGCCGATACACGTCTTTACATTACAGTTTTTATTAAATAAAAAAAGAACCTTGCGCGATTAGCGGAAAAAATCTTGTGCAAGATGAAAGTAATTGCGGCACCTCATCCTCAGAGGCAGCAGGACGAGGCACGAAGGAAGGTCGTGTGCATCCAGTATCTACACGGTGTCTCACATCGTCTGAAGAAGATCGCTGTGCGGCATAATGTGCAGGTGGTGTTCTCCGCCGAACACAGAGGTGGGAAAGTGTGCGCTGCTGTGCACAAGAAGCTGAATCCAGCCTCTCTTACAAAAGATAATGGGCAGTGCTCAGTGTCACACGCAGAAAAGTTCAAAAACTTCAAAAAAGGCGTCGTGTACAGGATTCCTCTGCCTTGCGTAAAGGTATATTATGGCCAGACGGGCAGGTGCATAAATATCAGACTGAAAGAGCACGATAATTTTCTAGACATGCAAAAAATTCAGGGGGGCACTTTGTTGACCTGAAGTGCGGCGAGGGGAAAGCATTTAGCGCAGTGTTGCTGCTTGCGTCACTGATGTGTGGTTAACATGTTAATTAAGTACACAACTGTTTGTGAATCTTAAATGCTGGAGACGCTGAAGCGTATTTGGGAGGCACCGTCTGATTCGACCCCTTTCCGCAAACACTCCCCGGCGTCCTAGACAAGGAGAAATACATAAGCGTTGGCAGGAACTTCAGTTGACGTTACCTCGCTCGGCTGAAGAACAGAAGGGTATTGGTTCGAGTCCAATGGGGCAAAAAGTTTTTTTTCTTAGCGAGTTAAAGCGCGTAATAACTTGATGGATGGTATGAAGTCGCTTCCGTTGTCGTGACTTCCGGTTGGCAATGTAACGGATGAACAGGATCTTGACCGGGAGTATGAGACATAAAAGGCTCTCGCCTTAAAATCCTCTTCTTCCAGCCTTGTGCAGCATTGACGCGATTGCAAAGGTCAGAATGACGACCCTTGCCTGCCTGACTTGCATAATGCAGATATACATTACTACAGCAGCAATCAGTTGGGCAGGGAAAACTACGAAGCTTATTGCATCGCTATGAACACGGACACGAGTTGGGCGAAACCATCCATGGCATTACAGCAAAAATGAGACAACCTTCTTCCATAAGAGCCTTCCCTCCGCGGTGTAATCCTCGATGTGTTTCTGTTTTTTGTTTGGTTTCGTATGTTTTTCACCTTAAATATTTCACGTGTTTTCGAAAAAATTTAGTTGCTAGACAGCGCCTGCGTCGTCTTATCTCTCCTAGGTTTGTTTTGCGCTGGTCCACAATATGAATTACCAGCCTTTTTTTTTTGCTCTTTGATGAGGAAGTCTCGCCTCTTGATAACTCTTGGTCATTCGACACCGGGTTCATCGCGTAACAGTTGAGTTGTTAAAGGTGCACCCCTTGAAACGGCTTTGTGCAAGGGCTGTAAGCACTTTAGCGCCATTTACCTGTGAATTATAAAATGTGTGTTTACTCTCAATAACAAAATCAGTTGGGAGGTAACGCTCGCCTGTGTCGTCTTCTAATTTCTTCTTTCTTCTCTTTCGCACTGTACCGCCCACAACGTACTATTTCCAAGTTTCCCAGCTTTCCGTCCTTCTTAATACGGAGATTGGAATCAAGTTCAGCTTTCTTGAACATAGCGTCTAATTGTGCGCCAACCGTACAATATTGTAATATAGTTTTATGAACCTATACTGATGCGAATGGTTTTTCCTCTGTGTAGTAAAACCTTCATTGTAAACTTTGTCCCGCTCTAGAACCGAGAAGTTAAGTCTCCCTTAGTAAGCCAGTGGGGTCTGTATAATTGACAATGAATGGCTGGAAATTGCGAGTCTCCCGAAGAGATGTCTGCGGATTTATTGTTTGATTGCTGCAATCTTAAAATACGCGATAAAAATTGCTCTCATAAATAACCTCCCGCTGAATAAATCCGCTTGTCCAGAATTTACGGGTACACATCTGACTTCATTACTGGCCCCGATCGATGAGATCCATCTCCTACGGAGTGCACGGGCTATCACTGCGAAAATTTGTATTCTTGATACCTCTACATTGATTATGTCAATTTGGTTTTTGTCTTTCAGCAAGGACTACACTTTTTAGTAGCTCATTGTTCTCAAAGTAGTTTTCAATAAATAAATAAACAATGTCAATAAATGCCTTTGTCCATGCATTTAATTTCGGTAATGAAAAGACAAGCTCTCCGCGCTTTTTGAAATTCTTACCTAGACATTTATTTGTTACAAAAAGAAGCATAATATGCCGTGTGTCCTTCATCAAAGTGATGTAGGGCGGTGGGCAGAGCAAACATATCTCGTTGCATTGTTTGCTCTATAGAGATGATCTTTTTACATGTGCAACCCAGCCCATGAAACTCAGAGAAGTCAAAGAACAGTGTAATCCCAGGTACGAAGAAGGCATTGCGTGCAGGCGATAGTGAAGTACTGGACAAAAGTAAAAATACTGGGTAAAGAGGAGTAATTAAACCACTCAGTGTGCTGCGCATCAGAATCTTGTATCCTTAAATAATTCTTCTGCGTCTCGAAGTGTCACCGCATGCCCAACATTATCGCACAGAAATATTGAAAATTGAAATATTGTAGGATATTGTTAGCGAAATATCGAATACAAAGGTCCATTCTTCGGCATATCGGAAAATCTTTCTTGTGATGTTGAGTTGAGTGGAGGTGTTGAGTGCTACAGGTGGGGTTAGCCTTGCTTTATCTGCCGGTAATTGCTCCACCGCAGCGTCCCTTCTATATTGACAATGCCGCATCTACCCCGCTATGCGCACAGTCTCCTATAATAACAAACATTCTCTCCCACAGCCAACATCTATGCACAGAATCAATCCACACATTCCACATCACAGTCCACTCCAGAAGTCACCATCTATGCACATATTCAGTCACAGTAGAATATAGGCCATTCTAGTGCCACAATCCATACACATAATCACTCACAGTATAAAGTAGTCCACTCCTGAAGACACCATCTGCGCGCACTTTCAATCACAGTAGACCATAGTCCGTTCCTGCTTTCACCATTTAGAGACAAGATCCGTGTCCTGCAGAAATGTTAAAAGAAGGTGTGCAGCCTCCCTTCCGCATGTCTGGTTTCCACTCGGGTAGACAATGTCCTGCACTGTGCTGTGACGGGCTCTTGTCTTCTTGAAGGAAGCGAACATGACATGCCTTTCGGCGTTGTACTCTGGCCAGTACATAATATAATGTTCGATATCTCCGCACACACCACATAAAGAGCAGAGCGGAGACTATGCTATGCCGGTCATATGCATCCATGTAGGAGTGCGAGCAAAGGCCGTGCGAATTCTATGTAGAAGGGTCGCCTGAGATCTTCTCAGTCCCTTGGTCACATATGGATTGTGGGACGCACTACACAGGGTACTGAAGTGATCGAGCACCGTTTTCCTGCAGAGACTTTTTCATCTTGAGGTACTTTTTTGATGGAATCCTTGAGAGAGCTTTATGGGCGAGACTGTCTGCCACCTCATTACCGTTGACTCCTATGTGAGAGGGCACCCATTGGAAATGTAGAGTAAAGCCTCTGCTGCGCAGAATCTGCACCAAGCGCAGAGAGCTTATAGACAAGGCGTCAGTAAGGAATCCGCGCTTTAACCTCTGAAGGGCAGATTTTGAATCAGTTAGGATGACAATAGGTTGAGCCGGACAATACCCTAACTTCCGTAAAGCCGCCTCAATAGCAACACTTTCAGCCGTTGTGGAGGATACGACAGCAGTACAGCGTACGGACCACTTACAGTCCAAAGAAGGAATGTAAAAAGCCGCTGCGCTAGCTTGTTTGACCTTATCCACAGAACCATCCGTGAAAATTTGAAGATGGGAGGCATACTCTGTTTCCAAGTGTTCCAGTACAAGCGAACGGGTTGCTGCCAAAGGAGAGCTGCGCTTTGCGCTCACATGGGGAATTGTGACCCTACAGTCGACGGTCGGAAAATACCAGGGGGTTTCAACCATTTCCTTTGCCTTCGGACATTAATGCCTAAAAAATTAAAAGTATTGAGTGGCAAGTAAGCCTTCGACTCATATCTTTTGCAGAGCCGCTGGAGAAGGGATCGCCCAGCTACCGCCTCTCCTAAGCGGTCAAGATGCGTTAGTAGTCTCTGAGAAGCGATAAGGCTAAGAGGTTTCGATAGGGACTCATGAAGTACTGCCTTATACGCAGCCGCCTGGGGAACTCCAATGGCTCTTCTTAGGCCCTTTCTGTGGACAACTTCGAGACGTTCAAGTTGTGATGCTGAGGGGGAAATTAAAGGTATTTGATACGTAATGCGGCTGACCACCAGCTCTTCATGAAGTTTGACCATTGAAGAAGGGTGGTTTCCCCAATGCTCACGTGCAATTCTACGAATCACATTGAGACGAGAAGAAATAGATGAAACAATCGCGTCTACAGTTTTTCGCCACTGTAGACGGGTGTCAATAATGACGCCCAGGAAACGTGCGTGGTTGAACTGATGGATGCAAGAGTGACCGAGGTCTATCTTCAACCGCGCTTGACGTCTTCCTACACCTGGACACAGAATACAGCCGGTTTTGTCCACTGACAGAGACAACCCCACACCTTGAAGGTAAGCTTGTGCCGAAAGTAGAGCCTCTCGAGCTATCAGGGCTAATCGCTTGAGTTGGTAGCCAGTAATCGAAATACAGATGTCGTCAGCATAAAGTGACATACGCACTTGACTGCAACTTTTTTTCAACGAATCGGAAAGGCCAGCCAATACGGCGTTAAAGAGCGTGGGGGAAAGAACACTTTCTTGAGGCACACCTCGTGATAGAACCCTTTCGGTGCTTAACGTACTCCCTAACCGTACACAAACCGCGCTATCACTTATAACTTCTTGTGAAGTGTTTCCGTCGATCGCATCGAGTAGTTAAGACAACCATAGTAAACCAATTGTTAATGCTTTTTACGATGGCAAAAATGTTAATAGAAAAAATGCGACTGCCGTCTGCTTATCTGCAGATAAATTCATTTTTATCATGAAATTTGACATTAAATGAAAAAAGTGCGTTCATATACGACTACCCGATGAAAATGCTTTTGACCCGGATTGTTGGATATCTCTTCAGCAATATCATATCGCGTGTGACAATCCGCGCTCCGTTTGTTGGTATACAAGGCATTTGTTTTGTCTTTTTGGAAACAACTTGTGGTTCCTGAGCAAAATGATGAACGCGATACCACTAACGAAAGGAATGAAGAAAACGCCGTTCTCAGTTGAGTCGTCTTCGTGGGAAACCTGTTTTTTGCTTGAAAACAACAACCTGTGTTTTGTGCTCCTACAAGAAAAAGGAAGAGAAAAGAAAGGAGTGAGAACATTACATGAAAACCCCAGACAAATTTTATACAGGGATGCGCACCTTTCAGTAGTGAATACCAACACTAAGAGTCAACAATGGTCATCGCCTACTTCGGTATGCGCTGCTTCTTCATGGATGATAACAATAGCCATGCAACAAGATCGAATATTCGTTGTGTCTCACCAGGATTGTGACCGAGCGACAGTCGTCTATAAGAGCTACAAACAAGCGTTAAAGCCTACTTGGTGTGGTTCCCAGCGACTGCTTCAGGCCAATTGCGGGAGTGCTCATTATGGCATCAGCTATGCTCTTCCAATGAAGTTGGACACTGCAGTTATGAAGGATGAAGAAGAGGAAAATTAGCTAACGCGGAGCTTGTGTGTAAAAAAGAACACGAATTTATTCAATCTGCTAATTCACGGACGTGTAGCAACCACGGTGTAAGAATATAATATGTTCTTTCACCGTGGAAACAACTCTACCGGGAGCGTGTGTAGCTAAGCACCTTGCGCCGAAGCTCGTGCAAGCAGCCAGTCAGCCCAAGTGCAGCAGTGCGACTAGCGCAGACGATTGGGGTTTATGCCGCACCAAAGATTATAACCATACATCATAAACCAGATGGGGCAATTGCTCTGATGTCGCAAGAGATGTGCTCGATTTATGTGTTCAAGCGACGCCGGAATAAGCTACAAAGGAACAAAAATTTGGGCGGCACTTCAGCCCCGCATTTAAGGGAATGACGCGACAGCGTTAATGAGTCCCGTCAGCGGCGCTCCTTGCCCACGCATACGCGGACATTGTTTTAACATTAAGTGAAAGGCAGCATGATGCTCTATGCAGATAATTGTGTTTTCTCAGAAAAAGCTGCGAGTTCGTTGCGTATACAGTAGTGTAAGCAGCGAACTAACACATTTCTGAGCGTGTCTTATAGCTAGCGGCAATTTATTTGAGTAAATTTAGCATCACTGATATAGCGAACGGGATACTTTTGTAGTACACTTAGTTAACGCAGCAAATAACATTTGTTCAGTCCCATGTGTTGATGGAACTGAGCCTGGTATAGTATCTGGAGTTCATGTACTGGAAACACGTTTGGTGATCTCGTTCAGGGTTGCTCCTCTCCTTTATGATAGTGTTTGATGTAGTTTAGCGTAGTCGCTACTTATTTCTTTGTTTTCCTGAGCCATTATATGGAGCTATGACTCGCATAATAAAAGCACTTTTTTGTTAAAAGAAATCTGAATGTTTTAAAGGTGCAATCGTTACATGAAATAAAATATGTAATAAAATATTTAAAAAATTTAAAGCCTTAAGTCGGGGCAAAAATGGGCTCGTGGTGTTAATACTTCGTCGAGCCCAGTGCACCTTATAAACAAAACAACGCGCACTCCAGCATGAGTTTCGTGCCTTGGAGCATTGTGAACAATATTTATGTTGAACCCGCGCATTCAACTTGTGTAGCATGAATGCATTTCTTGTGGCTTTGCTTTAAGCTCCCAATCAGGGCATTGACTTTATGCTGACACATGATGCAAGACAGGTGAGCTGCTGGGCTTCCGAACGTTGCAGATAGGCAGTAACATGAAAGTGAACCACATCAGTGAGGAGCAGCAGCACATGATGGAGCGTGGCCCGTGTCTTCACCACTTACGAGAATGAACTTCAAATGCATCGCGTTCCATGCCCAGTAACATATATGCTGAAGAACATGAACAAAAAAAAATAATTGTTACGCATATACTTTTGTGCTGCCAAATTACAAGTCAGTTGACGTTCGGAGTAATTGACCCCAGAACTTGCACCTCTAGTTGGCACCGTGTCACCACTTTGCGCACTTTAGCGTGCGTTCCCAGGCGCCCTTAGAGCGTGTGGGGGTAGCGGTCTCGGTTACGAAGGAGATGCCCTAGACTCAGCGTGGCAAGCTCAGCCGGAGACCAGCTACCAAATGACAATGGGATTGGTAGTTTGGTGCCCAGCTTTCACCGGTCGCAAGCCAGAGAATGAGTCGGAGCAAAAGGTTCACAAACAAAACAAAGCTTATACAGCTAAGGGACCATACAGACAATTTCACAATACAAATACAATGCAACTGATGCAAAGTAACAATCCAGAGAGATAACAATTCAACAAAATCTTTGCACCTAAAGTGCGCAAACGCAGCGAGAGACAATCAAGCAAAACACAATTCGTTCACCGGGCACTGCGAAAGTCCGACGACCTCAGGAGCTCGACGGGGCCGTCCCGCAGGTTCGCGCACGTTGCCTCGCTGGTCCGTGGCTGGGCGAGTGGTGTTCTCCCGGGAGTCCAGCGGGCGCGATTCTCGGAAGCTTAAACAGCGGCTCGGGCTAACAGACACAGGTTGAAGCCTCTCATTTTTAGGCGTCGTCCGCGTCTGTTTGTTCTTCGCGCCAGAACAGGCCCACACATACAAGCAGCTTTAACTGCACAAACTCGTCCTCGCGCCGGGCGCGCTACCCCATTGGTCGAGCGCGGAAACCAGATATAAGAAATTTCTGGTTCCTTCCCGCATGCGAAGACCCCGGCGCGAGAGCGAAGGGGAGAGGTTATCACTTTAGCGCGGTCAAGGTTACGCCCTCTCCGACTGACGATGAGTAGAGACTACTCACACGTTCTAGAAAAATCAATGCTGCGCGGGGCTATGTTTACTTTGGCGCCGCGCCCGCGAGCTGAGTGGAAAGCCCACGCAAGGTTTACGCCCTCTCGGGGGTCCTTCCCCGCAGTTTTTTTTTATTTTACCGCGAATCGGTGCTGCGCGTAAGCAATCGCGCCGGTGCGTTGTCGCGGATGGAGATTCTTATACAGCGGCTAAATGACTAAATGCGAGTGCAATTTTCTGCTTTTTCATGGTGGTTTCTCGGAGCACAAACAAGCTTGAAATGTTTGCCAATCACGGGTTCTTGTCCTTTAACTTAAAAAGCTGCACCGTTGTTATCGTTACCCATGAGTTATCAACCACCTGTGGCTGCACATGTTAACAAAGATTTGTGAACGTGTCTACAGGCAGAAAGCAACAATAATGAGATTGCCGTTTTTTGCATCCTGTGTCCACACCGGAACTGCGCGACTTAGACTCAGTGTATTCGGAAGCAGCCGAATGAAGGCATTTTATTGTGATGAAGGTGCTGTCGTACAATTATATACGGCCGGTTCTGTTAAAATCTGCTCCCAAAAAGAGAGAGAGAGGAGGAGTGCAGAGGAGGTTGCGCTTCGGAGGATACGGGTCGGGCTTGCCCTAACTCCAGCTGTGACACGTGTGTGGCCGCATTTCAGAGATTTATATTCCCGCCCGGGTGTCCAGTCTGCAAGAACAGACTGTGAGGTGGATATCCACCACCTGCTGTGGGACTGCGCGGCGCTGAAGCCTACGAGAATTCGGCATCTGGCGGCAGTGGGACTCTCACCGGACAATCCGGATTCCTATATTGCCTGGAAACAGGGTCCATATCATCGTTCACTTTTTGATTTCATCAAACCAACCCACCCTTTTTCATTTATTTAACATCTTGCTCATCTCTCACTTCATAGTTTTTCTGCCCTGAGGCAATAAATATCGCTTCAAAAAAAAAACATCTAAGTGCCGCCTATCAACGACAGAACAAAACACTTGGCTCTCCGCGCGTAGCGAGAGCACCCGCCATCGAGCCCCACTCTTTGCTTCAACCCTGGCGTTATCTTTGCTCGAAGGATGCTGAGCTTTTCCGAGCAATTCCGCCCGATGATGCCTTCCTCCAAGCGGGCTGAGTTCATCGTCGATGTCGCGCGCCGATCGCCAAGCTGTGTATCGCTACGAAGCGCGCAGCCTTCCCTTTGCTGCAGGCATGCAGACTATACGTTAAGCAGTGATGCCGATAGGCCTGCGGCAAAAAAGTGGGTCCATGCCCTAGCTACCGCCTCTCTACGCATGCCGACACTCATAGTTCTCGGCGCTCATGCTAGGTAGCGCGCATAAGCAGTTCTCCGCTGTTCTGCGGCCATTCCTGTGCTCCGTATTATTCAGGCGGCGCCTGTACCTATAATCTGTCTGTTTCAGCATCAGCAATGTACTGCACGCACTGCACGCCCGGGCAGCGGCCAGGAACTACCTCGTAGCGTCGATAAAAAATGGATGCACCGAATACATACGCAAAACCCTGGTTCCTTCAAACCTGTTCTCGTATTTAGACTACTATACCCTGACTGGCGAACCAGACGGATGCCTACGTTCCAGGGGTACTCCAGTCGTGGCCTTAGTCAGTGGCACTTGAGACGTTGTCTCCCAAGAACCTCGCCCAAGCAGAAGAGCGTATCTTCCACTTCATACTCGACAACGTTATGTGTGTGCAGCGTTTAAGATTTATAAACATGCAGCATACAGATCCCTGGTAAGGCCACACTGGGAATGTGCACCATCCGTGTGGCATCAGCACTAGTAGCACCTTACCTTTAAGATAAGAAGGAATCAGAAACCCCACAGCCACATTTATAATGATGCCTGTACTCTAGATATATAATCATAAGAGAAATAAGAAAACACATTGAAATAGAACCATTGCATGCAAGGCATCAGAAGCAAAGGCTCGAAATGAATGCAATAATTTGAAAAGCATTGAGTAAGCGAAATCACTTCAAGGCACCCACTTTGTCTTGAGTTCATGGCGTTTGGACGTCCTCGTGTCCCGAAACCACAATACCCTTCAATTCTCCATATACCGCAAATCAACCCACTCAGGCCGGTATCTCCACTTCTCTTCGAACCACCCGACAATCCATAAAGCATCACTGGTGAAGACGCTGTTCAGAAGAGTTGAGACACACTGTAGCACAGAACTGGACAGAAAAGAATAACAACGCACGATATTCAAAGAACTGATCATGAACGGCTACCCAAAAGACTTTATTCAAAAAACCATTCGACGTCAAAAACACAACATTCGTCAAGAAATCAAAGCACAAAGACCAACGCCACCACCAAAATACGTCACTTTACCTTATGTCGGAGGTGTCAGCGAAACCATCGCCCGAATCCTGAAGAAGTCGGGTCTCCAGGTTGCGCACAAACCCACAAGCACTGTTGCGCTTTGCCTACCTGTTCCCAAAGACCAGCCGCGGAGAGAAAGAGCCCAAGGCATTGTCTACCAAATTCCATGCGCCGACTGCGATGCAAGCTACATCGGCGAAACAAAAAATTTGAAAGAAAGAATTCGACAACATAAAAACGACGCCCGCAAATTCGCAAGAGAGCGCAATCCAGTAGCCGCACATTCCGAGGACTCCGACCATAGAATCAACTTCGAAGAAACCCGCATCCTCGGAACCGAAAGAAATTACTACAAAAGGCTCCTTCAGGAATCCTGGCATATCCAAACCACCCCGAACAATATCAACCGCACAAAAGGAAACCTTCCCTCAGTATATGCCCAGGGACTTCGCTCTTCAACTCAACGAAAAAAAGAAAGTCGCCATTCAGCACCTCCGTGCAGTGCGCCAGCATGACTAACAGCCTAAACCCCCTCCCCCTCCCCCACGCCTTTCTCGACACATCTGTCGGTCTTTTCACCCCCCCCCCCCCCTCCACTCCCCCTCCATATTTAAAAGACGCTAGCTACTGCCCTCAGTCACCCCTGATGAAGGAGCCGAGTGGGCTTCGAAACGTTGGGTTAAAGTTAAAATTTTTGGTTGGAGAGTGCAGTTTATCATAAATTGTAAGCAGTGTTCATTTTTTTATATTTGCTTCTGACTACGTTTTACATTTTCGGCAAAATTCAGTTTAAAGGATTTTTTCTTCCTCTTATATGTGTGAAAGTTTATTCCGCGCAAGATGCAACTGATATTTTAGGATGGGTATTGTCGGTAGTATTTATTTTCATAAACTTGCGTGCACGGGTGTGTAAAGATTCCTTCATACTACGTTTCGTATTTTCTTCAAGTTTCAGTTTAAACGGTTTCGTCTTCCCCTTATATGTGTCAAAGTTTATTCCCATGCAGGATGCAAGAGATTTTTTTTCATGTGTATTGTTGGCAGTATTCATTTTCATAGATGTACATGGGTTCGTAAAGATTGTTTCAGACTACGTACGTCTTGTATTTTCTCGAAGTTTCACTTTAAACGGAATTGAAAGGTTCCTGACCACATGAAACGAGGAAGAGTTTTGAAAATTATGAACTGGACTGGAGTGTTAGTTTTGCTACAATTTGAAATCAAAACACAGTTAGTTTTTTTAGGCGGTGAGGTTTGCAGAAGGTCTTCGTCCTGTATGTGTCAAAGTTTTTATCATGCAAAATGCAAGAGATATTTTGGCATGTGTATTGCCAATACTGTTCGTTTTAGTAGAGGTACACTGGTCAGTAAGAATTCTTTTATACTATGTTTTGTCATTTCTGTAAGCTTAAGTCTGAATGGTTTTCAAGGCTGTTTCTGCAAAACAACTGGAGGCATTTGTTATTTTAATTGCTCATCAAGACACGCTTGACAGAAGCAGTGTGCAATTGCCTGGTATTCCCTGGAGACAAGCGTGTTACACTGTAGCTGTAAAGCAGGCTTGTCATCTGAATAAGAAAGTGGCTGGCTTTGTTGGATGCTTAGATTGTGTAGGATGTGTAGTCAAAACAATGATCTCGGAATTGTATGTTTACTTGTCTTTAACTAGTCTAGAACAAAAAGAAACAATCGAGCGTCTTTTGATAATACCCAGTGTCAGCTGTACACTTTGTACCTATGTGTCCTCCTTTGCCTCTGTTTCTGTCTTTCAGTCAATTTTGGTTGCAGGTTGAACCGCTGGTTATTATGTGGCAAATGCTTAAGTAATTTCACCAAAGCCGGATATTCTGATGAGCAACAACTTGCCTGTGGTGAACTCTTCCCAGTTGCCGGCGCTTACAGACTACTTATGTGCTAAGTACTTGGTGCTATATCACTCCGCTGAAATTTTAAATTCGCAAGTTCGCATACCCTTGGGCTTGTTCACAGGGAGACCGAAGCCAGCCTGAAACCGCAGAGACGCTAAGATTGTTATCTTTCTGGTAAAACTCATTTTGGTCTGTGCCCAAAAGAATAGAGCCTGGCCGCTCACCGAACGCAGTGCGTCAAAAGGCGCAAATATCTAAGAGTTATTTTTGAGAAAAAATTGTAACAACTACATCACGCGCCTACTTGATTTTTTTTATGTAGATAGCATGTGCATGCACAAAAAACAGCTTTCATCATTTACTTTTTTTCTATTGTGAATCAAGACTTTCAGCTAACGGAACATTGCATTTAAAGCAGACATATTTCAATGCACCAAGTCTAAATTAGAAGACACGAAAATGCCTTTGATAACTTCGTTGATTGGCAGCCGTCCTCATGGACATCGGAGGGTCCATGGAAGTGAGGCATGTAAGGATGGGCGAATGTTTCCTGTTAGAGTAAGGTGAGTCCAATGTTCGTATTCCTTGATGTTTCTTGTGCTTGCATTAATGGTTGTGGCGGTCTTTATTACGCAGTACATAATAAATCCTGGCCAGTTGAGACCACGTATATTTTGTCGGAGCACTTGCTGAGCTAGAAGATAGCGTCAATATTTCTAAAAATTTCTTGCAAGCAGCAGACAGGATATCTTACGAACATAGTTTATGAACTTTTGTTAACTGTAACACAGGACAACTGACATGTATACAAGACGGTTTGTTTATCATGGCGATTAAAAAAAGTGTGACGAACTTTTTGGGCGTCTAGAAGTTATCAGAACATCCCCTAAAAATAACTTGTAGCTCAAACATGTAAACCAATATCTCAGCTACAAAACGTTTACAGGACGCCTGAACGTTATGTGTAATATCTTGCAAGTCATTTATTAGATGTCTTGCCACGACATTTTCCAAACATGTACAAACTGGTTGAAGCTTCACTGAGCACGTTTTCAAGACGGGTTGGACATCTTGCCAATTTACTTAGATCTAGTCGTGTGAAAGAAGACACAGGTTTCAATGGGCATGCAGTAGGGGTGTTTAAAAAGGAACGTTTATGGCGGAGGCTTTGTAAAGCACCTCCGGCAGGAAGGAAGATGTTAACTCAAATCGAGCGCAATAGGAACAGCACTCATTTACTGTACCGCGCTGCTTTCATATATTTGTTTTTCCTTTCTGCTGGCGCATAGCTGCAAGAGGGCACGTTTTGGGCGAAGAAGTTTCATTTCAATTGCACGCTTGCAGGGCCTTCAGTGCATTTAGCTTACCTCGAGGTGTGCGCACGCGGTGCGACGCAACTGGCTTCGTGAAAGAGCAGCGAAGTAAATTTTTCCTGCGTGGTTGAAGTGTGCCTGAAAAGACGATGATATCGGAATAATGCATCGCATTGATCCCAGTTCCTCGCTCCTTGGTGTGCGGTGACAGCGAGTGGCCGCATTGCGTATGGCAATGGGCACTTCTGATTATTGTATCTCTTCTTTATACGCGCCATGAGATTTGGCTGCGAACACCAGGAGGCGGCGATGTCACCAACTCTTCTAGCGCCCTGTGTTGTACCCGTTTGCGCGAACGCAGGCGCTGAAGTGGCGTCAAACCGTAAGATTTTTCCAAAATACGCAAATCAACTTTCGCTTTGAAGATAACATGAATTCCCAATACTTTCATGAACCATTCAGAGAGACAAAAGGGATCGGTCTCTTGCCGGCGCAGCTTGCAAAGGACAGGCTTAATTGAAGACACGTGGGAGAGGTCTTTGCCCTGCAGTGGGCGTAGTTAGGCTGCTGCTGATGATAATGATAAACAACACACAAAATCTTGGGGGGTCTTCTTAACCACTTTCTTAAAGAAGAAAGTTCGATATCAGGTGGCTGTTTGAAACACAGCCTTCTGTCTGGCTTGTGAGACCCAGGTAGTCTTCCTTTAGCTTTCGTATGGCTCTTGCAGACCACCACGATGGGCCGGTGGCAACTGCACTGAACTGATATGAATTATTTCATTTACACGGACCATGTTGTCAGGCCGTTCACAAGCGTTTGGCCAGCTTGCCGTGAGCCATAGAGGCCAAGGTTTTAATGACGCTGCAATGCCACGGGATCTTTCTCTGCCATGCGTTTCTGATTGGTTCCTTTGAGGTCACGTGGTCCTGGTGACAAAATCTTATATTTGGCCAGAGAATTTCAAATCTGGCGGTGTTCTCTCATTGGTCACTTGAGGACGTCATCAGAGGCACGCGACCTCACACGATCAATCAGGAGACTTGTTTACGAAAAAACGGAAACTCCATGACGTATCGCATTAATGCTTCATATACCATACCATATTCCTGCCTCATTGTTGGTGGGTGAAGGCACGCCAGGACGACGCCACGCTATTGGCGAAACAAGAGGATTAATTGTGAAAGCATGCATTGCAGCTGTGCTGGTTTAGAGCAAATCAAGATTGAAGCTCTGCATTAAGCGTATTGCTTCGTGCATGTCTTCCTCACTCAGCTTTCCACTTAAGAATGCGCCGTCGTAGGTTCCTCTCATATCCAGCTAGAAAACGCAGCCGCAGCCATGAAGTCAGTTCCCAACAGCATATGTCCGTGAAGCGCGAGCGAATCCAGGGGAGCAATTGACACCAGCGACATTTATCTCTGAATGCTCTGACAGTGTGAATATTCTGCGAGGAATAACATTAAACATTTGTCTTGACGTTCGGCATCAGCCGGAGGATTGAGAAACAAAAATTGGGGTCATTGATTCCTCGACATGACGCGAATTCGAGAGGAATGAAATTGATTTTTGGAGAAAGGAAATGGCGCAGTGTCTGTCTCGCATCTCGACGGACACCTCAACCGCGCCGTAAAAGAAGGGATAAAGGAGGGAGTGAAAGAAGAAAGGCAGGAAGAGGTGCCGAAATATGACGCGATTTCCTCACTCAAAAGGTTTATCCAGGAACCTTTTACACAGGGTGTATCACGTAACTTGAATGAAGAATAAAAAAGAAAGCGACAGCGATGTGAAACCAACGACACTCCCTCTCTCCCTCTGTGGCATCTCTTTCTCTTTTTCTTCTTTCATTCCTACCTTCCTCCCTTCCTTTACGGCGCAGTTCTGGTGTTCGTCGAGATGTGAGACAGATACCGCGCCGTTTCCTGTCCTCAAAACAAAAAGAAAACTATTTTTAGACAACATCGGCAGCGGCGACGTCACCTAACTTCGAGACCGTGAGCACGCTCGCTACGTCCACCCAAAGGGTGTTTGGCAGCGCTTCAATACGTTAGTGGTAGCAGCATTAGCGGTTTGTTTGTAAAAATAGTAATAAAAACTAACGGTGGTTCAGCTTTCGTTAAGCCGAGGGAAAGCGATAAGAGGGAAAATAGAGGAATTCAGGATATCGGTGAAGAGCAGACATTCAGCCTTAACTGATGAAGACGATCTTAATGTTGATACAATTAGCGACAATCTGACAGTTACCATTACGGAGTGCGCAGTAGAAGTAGGCGGCAGGCCAGTTCGACAGGATACCGGCAAGTTATCTAAGGATACAAAAGATCTGATTCAGAAACGCCAAAGCATGAGGACGTCAAAACTATAGGCAGGATGGAACTAGCAGAGTTATCGAAGTTAATAAATGAGTGCAAGGCAGCCGACACAAGAAGTTCAATGTGGAGAAAATCGAGCATGCTCTTAAGAACTGGGGTAACCTGAAAGCGGTAAAGAGGATGCTAGGCATAGGCAAAAACCGGATGCATGCGTTTAGAGACAGGGCGGGAAATGTCATTAGTAATATGGATATGATATTTAAAGTAACCTAAGAGTTCTACGCAAATATATACAGTACCCAAAGTCATCAGAGTGTTAACGAGGGAGACAGTAGCGCACAGCATTACGTCATCCCGCCACTAAAGAAAGAGGAAGTAAAGGAAGCCTTAGAAGCAATGCAAAAGGAAAAAGCAGCTGTGAGGATCAGACAACAGCAGATGTATTGAACGACGGAGGAGAAATTGAGCTAGAAAACCAAGCCATTCTTTATACGCAGTGCCTTATGACATCGAACGTACGAGAAGCTTGGAAGAATGCAGATATTATCTTAATTTATAAGAGTAGAGATGCGGAGGACTTGAAAGAGAACAGACCGATGAGACTACTGTCGATTCAGAGATGGAGGCAGCCTGAAAGCGGTGAAGAGGGTGTTAGGCATAGGCAAAAGCCGGATGGGTGCGTCAAGAGATAAGGAGGGCAATGTTACTACTAATATCGATGTGATAGTTAAAGTAGCCTAAGATTTCTGCACAAATTTATACAGTAGCCAATGTAATCGGAGCGTTCATGAGAGCGAGTAGCGCAGAGCAATGCGTCATCCCGCCAGTAACGAAAGACCGATCAGCTCATTGTCCGTTGTCTACAAGGTATTTAATAAGTTAATCGCTAATACAGTCAGGACAACCTTAGACTTCAATTAGGCAAATGATCAGGCAGGCTTTCGTAAATGATATTCCACAATAAATCATATCACACTATCAGTGATCATATCACACTAATAGATCATATCACACTATTAGTCATGTTATACAGAAAAGCGCATAATATTACTCACCCCATATATAGAGCCTTCATTGATTACCAGAAAGCATTCGACTCAATGGAAACCTCAGCGGTCATACAGGCATTGCGGAAGAAGAGTGTAGAATAGCCTTATGTCAAAATACTGGAAGATATGTACAGCAACTGCACAGCTGCCATAGTCCTCCATAAAGTCAGCAATAAAATTCCAATAATCAAGGTCGTGAGCAAGGAGACACGATCTCGCCAATGCTATTCACCGCCTGTTTACAGGAAAGGATGTATTCGAAGCTCTGAATTGGGAACAGGTGGGGATAAGAGTTGATGGAGAATACCTAAATAATCTGCGATTTGCTGACAACATTGTCTTGCTGAGACTCTGAGGAGATGAATTGCTTCTCCCATGTCTCTCCAATTAACCGTTTTCTTTGCGATCCGCGCCTACCCTACGCCTGCAAACATCTTATTCTCATTCGCCCACCTAACCTTCTTCCTTCTCCTGCTACGCTTGCCTTCTCTTGGAATCCACTCCGTTGCCCTTAAGGACCAGCGGTTATCTTGCCTTCGCATTACATACCCGGCCCATGCCCAGTTCTTCCACTTGATTTCGACTAGGGCGTCATTGTCCCACGTTTGTTCCCTCACCCACTCTGCCCGCTTCCGGTTGCTTAACCTTACACCTATCATTTTTCTTTCCGTGGCTCGCCGCGTTGTCTTTACCTGAAGCTGAACTCTTTTCGTTAGCCTCCACCCTTCTGCTCTGTAGGCGAGTACCGGTAAAATACAGCTGTTGTATATTTATCTCTCGAGTGATATTGGTAGACTGCCATTCATGATCTGAGGAAGCCTGCCATATGCGCTCTGCCTTATAAACTTTCGAGTTATTTCCCTCTCATGACCCGGATCAGCTGTCACTACCTACCTTAAATAGACGTTTCCTTCACCACTTCCAGCACCTCGCTTCCAATTGTAACCTTCTGCTTCCTTCTTAGGTGTTGGACATTACTTTGGTTTTCTGCATGTTAATTTTTAGACCCACCGTTTTGCTCTGCCTCTCTACATCATTGATCATGCTTCGCAGTTCGTCTCCTGACATACTCAGCAAGGTAATGTCATAGCCGAATCCCAGATTATTTAGGCATGCTTCATTATTTCCTATCCTCAACAGTTCCCAGTTCAGGCCTCGGAGTACCTCCTGTAAACAGGCGGCGAACAGCATTGGTGAGATCATGTCTCGCTGCTTGACGCCCTTCCTTATTGGAATTTTATGGCTGAGTTTATGAAAGACTGCTGTAGCTGTGCAGTTGCTATATTTGTCTTGCAGTATTTTGACATAGCGCTCTTCTACGCCCTGATTCTGGGATTAAATAAGCTCTGAGAAGCGCCACTCAACAGGAAACGATTTGTCGGTGGTCTCACTCTGCAACAGTGCACCGCTCTTCTCAAAGCGAAAGCTTTAGTTGCCGCGAGCTTGCGATTTCATCGTTGCGCTGCACCGGGGAGGCACATGACGTCACAACACGCGCCTCTCCGCGGATATTTCTCTCTCTCTCTCTCGCTCCCTAGTCACTACTGCGCATGCGCAACTAGTAGCACAAAGCCACAGGTGTTCCGCCGCTGCGCAGCGCTGCGCCTTTCCTCAAAATCCAACTTTGTATTTTCAGTTTTCTCTTTCTTTCAACGCCGCGATGGCTCAGTGGTTAGGGCGCTCGGCTAGTGATCCAGAGTTGCCGGGTTCGAACCCGACCGCGGCGGCTATGTTTCGTTGAAGGCGAAACGCTAAGGCGCCCATGTGCTGTGCGATTGCAGTGCATGTTAAAGATACCAGGTGGTCGAAATCATTCCGGAGCCCTCCACTACGGCACCTCTTTCCTCTTTCGCTCCCTCCTTTATCTCTTCCTTAACGCCGCGGTTCGGTTGGCCACCGAGATAAATGAGACGTTTCCTGTCCCATTTCTTCTCCTGGAAAACCAAACAAAACAAGTGAGCCGACGGCGTTCATTTTCATTGTCGTTAACTTTGCAAAGGCCGTTCTCTTTCACGAAAGGAAAGGCACACAACCGGCTCCGTGGGTCAACACAGACCTCAATCTCGCTTTCATGTACGTGGCATTGGTGTCCAACTGCTAAAGCCTGCTCTTATTGCGTTCCGCCCACTGAATAGGCAGCGTGGCCCCCCTGCCACCCTGGCAGGTGGCATGAAGTTAATGGTTGCTCGAGAGAGATTGATCACGAAAGGGACGCTGCGGCCTAGCTATTGCTGTAGTGCCGCATGTCAGCCACAACGCTGTCAAAGCTAATGCATTCAGGTCACATCTTTCTCTCACCAACGCCACATGTATCAAAGCACGAATGAGGCGTCCGCATATCCAGGGAGGCAGTTAGGCGCCCTTCGTTTGCTGAAAGTCATCGCTGTTTAGAACATTGTCAACGCCAACGTCAATGAAAACAGTGAGCGCCAACATCTTTCGGTTTGTATATCCGGGATTAGCTGAGCTAATCCTCGTTAATTGTTTTATCTCTTGATTGCGCCTTGTAGCGCGTTTGCTAAAATTTTGCTAGCAAGTAGCATTATTAACACGACAGCGTTAAGGAGCTCGCGTCGCAGAAAAGCCGGCGTCGTCGGGGTCAGTGGCGTTGGCCGTGCGCGAAAAATCATCCTCTTCGCAATGTACCTCACTGCCCCAGCAGGTATGCGTAAAGGCAGCGCCTCCGGCTCGTTTTGTTCGGGCGCAGAGAGGAGCGAAAAAAAAAATTGGAGGACGATTCAGCTTCGCCTTTAAGAGTGGAACGTGACAGCGTGTTGCAGCACTGCCAGGGAGTCCACGGAACGCCATCGCCCGTTCGGCGCGACGCCTTGCCCGTTAGACAAATCGCTCTGCTGTATAGTGAAACGGACGAGTGGAGGGGCAAACCACGTAGAAGCGCTGCCAGGTGCCTTGCCGGAACGCCCGGGACTCAAGTTGTAGTTGTAGTTCGTCGACAGATCGTTCTCGACAAACCCGATGCTACAAACGCCAGCATAGCTTCCGCTCAGAACAAACAGGGCAGCAAGCCATAAGCTTCACGGTGAACGCGTTTTTAATGTACGCTGCGTTGTTCGCAGCTCACCGCGTGATTCTTGCGTGCCCACACGGCCTCATTGCGCCCGAACGAAACAAGCGGAAGGCGCTGTCGTGGAGCGGTATGTGTTGGGGAAGTGGCGCACATTACGAGGAGGAGGAGAAGGGATTTTAACGCGAAAGCGTTAAGGGGCTCGTGTAGCAGAAAAGGTGGTGTCAGCGTCGGCGCCGTTGGCCCTGAGTGAAAAATCTTCCTCCTCGCAATGTACGCCACTGCCCAACAGATAGCGTGCTCCTTCGCTCACTCTAACCTCCTCCGCGTCGCGGCGCGTTGCGAGCACTTCTCTTCCTTTCTCTCCCACTTCCACCCCCTCCTCCCACAGCGCAGCGACCATCCCTTCAGCAGAGATAAATGCACGCGCTGCGTTGTTATTGCGCTCGGCTACTGGCCCGAAAGACTGGGTTCAATCCCGGCCGCGGTGGTCGAATTTAAGTGAAGGCGAAATTCTAGAGGCGCGTGCACTGTGCGACGTCAGTGCATGTTAAAGAACCTCCGGTGGTCGAAATTTCCGCAGCCCTTCAATACGGCGGCTCTCATAGCCTGAGTCGCTTTGGGACGTTAAAGCTTCATAAACAAAACTTAACTGAGGTACAAAGGGAGGGGGGTGATGTGTGTGTGTGTGCTGTTGAAGCTTAATTTTGTAATTACTGCAAAAACTAAAGATCCGGTAATCATTGAGGAAGCAGTTACAGTAACATCATGTATGTAAACTGCAGTGTGCAAGAGTTCAAAGACAAGAATGCGCACAGTGTTAAAGGCGCACAGGGCGCCATTAACACTGTCGCGTAATGCCCTCAAATGCTGAGCTTAAGTGTCCTCTTACTATATTGGCGAGTGAGAGAAGATTCTGTGCCTTTTAGGTGTTGCAACTTGTCTGAGTAAGGTATGCTTTACATACATATGTACAGTGAAAAGTTAGTGTAAGCCTGTATTGCCAAAACAATATATTTTCATCACTGTCCATCATGAATCCTAGAATTCTTTATGCAACTTAATTGCGAATAATTACCTAGTGCAACATTACATATTGAACAATATGCCTCGTGTACAAAGATAAGAATTCTTTTGGGCAGACCCGCCTTTCATAAACGTTCAACAGTGGTGTACATGCAAATTATTGCTGCCTAATTTGCAAAGAGGAGTACCCAGCAGTCACCTTTGCTAAACAAAAAGTGGAAGCACGTATATTGACGGTCCAGTCACACTAAGGGCGTAGAGGGTAGACAGGCTGTCTGAGATTTTTCTTAAAGCCACCGAACAACATAATCAATTTGCATGAAGCAAACTGCAAATTGCTGAGTAAATGGAAATAGGATCTGACACAGTTTGTCTGGGAGTTTGATAGTCCAGCACACAAAATTATCTCGGACCTCGAACCCCAGAAAGTGAAAAAGATCCCAGACATGGGAAGACCGCCTGAATAACCCAAAAAGATCAATTACAAAACTTACTGCTACTGCTATTACTGTCAATTTCCAGCTGGATTACTGAACTGGATTATATCCTTCCAGCTGGGACATTCCATTTGGAGCTTTACTATTGAAGTTACGTCCAGCTGCATAATTTACACTTCCAGTTAGGTTCAACTGCATCAATGTAGAATTGGTAGGTTTTCGTCAGGGGTACAAATTTCACTCCGAAGATGGCAATGGGTAGCCTGCCGAAACTCTGAACAAGCCTTGTATTTTCATCTCTAAGATCCCCATGAATCAATGGCCTGGCTTTTTCCTCAACAAAAACAGGTCATTGCTGTATAAGCATATGCAGCATGTGAAAGAGGCAGTCGAAAGCAAGCACACAGATGCAACCAAATGCCATGAAGCAAAGCATGTTGCAATATTACCACACAAACGGTGCAACACAAGCTGTGTTGCGCCATGAAGAGATGGTGCGAATGACTCGCAGATGCAGCGACCATGCTGTATGTTGAGCATGTTGTGAAGTGCTGGCTCTCCACAAACACCAAAGCAAAAAGAAAAGCACTAGTTAAAGCACGTCCAGTTTATAATATCATGCTGGAAGGAAAACATTTTCGTGCCTTCCTGTCTTTCACAGAAGCACCAAATAAAATATGCGTTGTGTACAAGCAGAACACGTAGGGAAGCACTACAAGGAATGACATTGCTTCAAAATCACCAAAGCGTGTGTTGAAGCACACACTCAGCAAGTTAGCCGAAGGTAGGCGAAAAGCAATTGGGACACTCCCTGACACAAGAAAGAACTGCAGCCCCCGAGAAAAACTTAGGGGGCACTTTGTCGACCTAAAGTGTGGTGAGGCGAAAGCCTTTAGTACAGTGTTGCTGCTTGTGTCGCTGATGTGTGGTGAGGATGTTAATTAAACACTACACAATTATTCGCTTCACAGCACCTTCCCATTAGCACGCGCACGGTTGATTGCTGAAGGCACAGGAGAGCGTTTAGGCGGCATCCTTCCAGATCGGCATTCAGAAGGCGTCTGGCAAGATTGCCAGGGAAGCGCAATCCCGAACGATGGTGGCGCCACTCAATGACGTCACATGCATGCGCAGTAGGTTTAAGCGCAGGAACTAAGCACTAGTTTTGCTTATTACCTAAACACTATTTAACTATGAGGACAGTTTCCTGCATGCGTGGAGGAATGTGAAAACATGTGTTTTGAGTAAAGGAACGGTTTTTGAAGGAAGGCCCGAGACCACACCTCGAAATATCGGTGGACACCTCAACCACGTTTGATCGACAGCTATAGTGTGACACTTTTCTGCGAATATCCCTGCTGGCACGTCATGAGCATATAATAGCTTTTGCCTTGAAACCAATCTCTGTTGTCATGCGTATACCACAAATGAATTGAAAGCCAAAAATAGAGTCGCGTTTATAGAAGAGAACCAAAATGAAGAATGCTTCACGAGCTTCTTATCAGTGTGCTGTCAAACTTAAAAGAGGAAAAATGCATATTGATTGCTAGTGGCATAGCTACATATGAAAGCGATGCAGTGAGTGCGATTCCCACGCGCAACTGATCATACACTTCCTGTCTGCCAGGTAGAAACTAAATAGTGCTGTGTCCTCCTACTTGTTGGTGTTGATGCTCCTGCTATTATCACCACTCGCCGGTGGTGTCATGATCCTGCAGCTGAGTGTGCATGAATTCGTTCGATTACACAATGCAAGCTGTGTTGATATTCGAAGAGAGCTCTTGACCATGCTGGGCAGCACTTGCCATCTTTGCAGACAGCTCATGTAATCATTCAGGAGCCTGGTATGGCCACCCAGCTAGGTAACCAGTCCAGCCGAAACGTGAGCGAAGATGGATCTGGCATCACGGCTTTCGAGCACGAGATCTCATGGTGAGAGTGGTCCGCCACATCTGCATTTGACGCACACCATCACCTGCAAGTTAATGTTGTACAGTGAAATCTTCGAACAAGCTAGACATTGCGTTTCCAAATATATGAAATTGTTGAAGCTGCAAGTCGAGCTACATTCTAGTTTCACGTATGATTGTGATATATGCTCAGTGCAAAACCAATCATTATTAGCAAAATGAACTGTTTCCATAATTGCTACAGATATTTGGTTGCAGATTATCCAAACTGATGGCTACAGATAAATTCATACTAGAGTCTTTTTATACTTAGTAAAAGAAACCACTACAAATTATGTTTCAGGGAAGGGCACAAGTTCAAGTGTTTATGACAACCTTCAGTTCTTTAGTATATGCATCCTTTTGCATTTTGCACCGATCAAAAGGAGGCTGCTTTGTGGCATTGTTGTCCCTAGCAGAAATACAAAGCCACAGAACAGTATATTTTCTTGGAGGACATAACGTTGAGATGTTGAGCGATTTTAACTGCGTGCTCGATACGCTCGCCGATGTGCAGGTCCCAGGTAGGTGTAGGGGCAGGCCAGGCTTGAATGCAAGTTGCGCCGCCTAGTAAACCAGTTTTTGCTCACAGACGCTTATGAGCTCCTGTATTGTGGTGTCTTTGTACGGACTTGGCGTTGCAGATTGTCATCGAGAAGGTTAGACGGAGCGTATGTACCGACGGGCGTTTTGAAGACAGTGTGTGCTGCTAACGTAATGAGGTTGTCATCCTCGCCGGTATTCATATCAGACCATCGCCCCTCTTTTTTCTCACTCGGGGTTTCGGCGGCTGCAGTGTCTCCTCACACACAGTGGCGTTTGGATGTGCGCATCCTTCACAACGCCAGCACGAGAGGAATACTGAGGTGGGTCTTGCGTTTTTCGGTTGTTGGGGCCATGCCTGATGACTGGCACCGTAAGAAGGAGCAGTGGCGTCACCATTGCGTCGCTTCTGGTCAAGTCCTTAGGGCTCGCGTCTCAGCTGAGGTTAGTGTAGTGACGGCGAAGCTGCGTGTAGCTCAGCGCACTCCGTCGCCATGGTCGCTTATGTGCGCATCGAAAGAGCAGCTCTTGGGGCGTCTCCAGCGTCTTTTACGATCGTCCTTTTTGACAGCTGCGTCATGGCATTGTCGACACTGTCCAACTGCTCATCCTAAGGTGCTTCGGTTCGCATGCCAGGAGCTGTTGTGCCATCAAGGTGCCCCTGCTTTTAAATCTTCCGCCAGGGCTGTGGCCCAGCCAGTTGGCAGGAATTTTGGTGCGTTTTTTTTGTGCATTTCAGGGATATTATTCAGTCTGTACTCCTGGTCGATTGCGATTACGTTTCCGAACACCCATTTTTTGCAGGCTTGCAGCAGGTTGCCACTGAAATGCATGATGGCTTTATGGCTGCGCCAACACCAGGTGAAATCAAGGAGGCGTTAGATTCCATAAAACGAGGCTCAACGCCTGGACCATATGGTCTTCCTGTGGAGTTATATTTACAAGTCTAGCATATTATAGGCCCCATTTTCTCGCAAGTGCTAAAACTCTTTTTCACCGGCATGTCTTTCCCAATTCATTTAAAAGAGACCGCATTGTATTGATTCCGGCAAAGTCTCCTTTCTCAACATGTCGGGCAGATTGGCGGCCTATTACCTCACTAAATTGAGGTTATAAAGTATTAGCAAAACAATTCGTTCACTCTCTAGGGTGTCTTCTCCCGTCCCATATTTCCTGCCACCAGATTTGGTTCATTTCTGGTCGTGAAATACATAGCTTATCTTCCGTGACGCGAGATATCCTAGAGTATCTTCTACGGCGGCGCGCACAGGGTCTTCTTGTTTGCCTCGATCAAGAGATGGCGTTCGACTTTTCAGAGCGTGAGCATTGGGTTTCCAACCTTCTTTCGTGTTTCTCATTAATAGATGTACAGAGACATTTCAAGCGCTCTGTTCCTCGATGGCTGGGAAAGTACCGCATTTGATGTTGGCAGCGGCGTCCGTCAAGGTTGTCCGCTCTCCCCCTTTTTCTTTGTCTTAGCATTAGAGCCTTTCCTCCTGGCAGTAAAACACCACTCTCTTATTAGAGGTCTGGCGTTGCCAGGCAGTGAGGCAGTACCCGTCACTGCTTATGCAGATGACATCACCCTCTACTGAGCTGATGAACGCAGCCTGCTCGAAGCTTTAAACGTTTTTCTTGAGTATGCCTCCTTCTCGGGGGCTGCTCTTAATTATTCGAAGAGTCCTTACATTTAGTGGGGTCTCCTCAGAGAGGGATTACAAATGTGATACCTTTGCAGTGGCGTGCGCAGATCCGCATTTTAGGCGTGACCTACGACTGTGCTGGAATATGGGATGGTATGTAGTTTTCGATCGTGTAGGTCATTACAGCTCGCGTGCGGAGGGCGCAGACATTTGACCTGCCTCTGCTTGAGAGGCGCTACCTGGTTCAGTCGGTCGTTCTTTATGCCTTCTGGCACCTTTGCCACATTTTTAAAGCACCCCTATGCGTGATGAGGTGGGTGCAGGCTACAGTTCTTTTTCTTTTTTGGTCAGGCAGGACCGAACTTGTGGCTCGTGCTGTTCTTGGACAACCACGGGAGAGAGGCGGGTTTGCCTTTCCAATTTTCTCCATCACGTCCTCGTTGTCGGATCTGAAGTGCATTTTGCGTATTCTGCTGGGGGACGCGTCTGCGGCGCGAACCCTAGCGTGGTATTTTTTAGGCCCTTTGCGCATATTGAATCCCTCGGCCCCTGTTAATCATTGGCCTCAATCAGAACAGCCTACCGCTTTCTGTGCTACGTCAGTGGCCTTTTTCAGACATGTGAGCGCAGTAGCACCTGGTGTCAACATCGTTGCAGACCGTGTGGTGGACATTATGGGCTCGCTGTTGTCGCCTGTTTTGCCGGCGGCTCGCCCCTCACCGATGCGCCGCGTTCAATGGGCGCGCATAGCGTCGACGCCTCTCCCAGGGCATCTACGCAACTTTGTTTGGAAACCTGGTTGGGCAGTGCTGCCTACTTGTGATCGGCTAGAGCGGTGGGGTGTTTTACGCTCCAGTACCTATCACAATTGCTCGCTTCTGGAATCTAATCGCCAAGCTACGGTCACCTGCGTGGTAGTGCGTGTCTTTTGGCGCGCGGTTCATGGGGGATTCCATGGGCAGGGCGTTTCGAACATTGTCGCGGGCCCTTCCACAGCGGCTGTTTTGCTCGCCTGTTAATTGTTGCGGGTCTTTTTAGTTTATGGCGCAATCGATGCACCGCGGTCACTGGTGGCTTTCGACGCCGCGCTCTGTGGACAATACTTGCTCCTCTTTGAAGGGAGTTGATCAGTTTCTTGTCAGAGGGGCTCTTTTTCTTTGGATACGACTGACCCTCACTATTGACCGTTTCATTGACGGCTGTTCCGCCATGGAAGCTAAACTCCACACCCTCACCATCCGTCTCGACCACCTTGCGGGCCCCCCGCAAATGGACGACCTCACCACCTCGCCGCGCACTCAGTTCCCTGGTCCAACTCTCGCACTCGAGAGTGCAGCCGCACACGCGTGTGCTGGTGGTATTCTCAAAACCGCCATAGCTCTTCCACAGCGCCCCGAACAATACATGAAACGCGATGGCTAGCACGGTATGACAGTGGATCTGCAGGGGCTTCAAGGCAAAGCGGAGAGCCTTGGAGCATACCCTGCAGGCCCAGCCATACACACCCCACATTATCGCGCTCAAAGAAACATACACTGACACCAAACTAACCAGCTATGCCGCCTACAGCCAACCGGTGGCGCCGGATCTCCACCCGACTACCACCATTCGCGTACGCTGCAACCTCACAGCCAATCAGGTCGATCTTGACTACGTAGAAGTCCCGCACACTTTCGTTGCAGGTCCTTCTCAAGAGCCATACCTAATACCCGCTCAACATCTTAAATGTGTATAGGCCCCCAAGTGACAACAGCACTAAGATAGCCACTATCCTGCGCAAGGCCTGTCTAGCCGCGCGAAACGAGATGCTACTTATAGTGGGCGACTTTAAAGCACCACAGGTCCCGTGGGGCTACCCCCACAAAGCCTGTGGTCGTAAATGAGCCAAGGTATAGGAAACAGCCCGGACACTGGGTATCTGCTACTCCTCGACTCCAAACGACCCACCTGTTTGGGCAACAGCGTCAAGCAAGACAGCTCTCTGGACCTCACTTTCGCCCGCAATATCCCATACGCGCGCTGGGAAAGTCTCATTATGAACATAGGTAGCGATCACTATGTTCTCAGAACTACCTTTACTGCCATACACAGCAAGGCCTCCCGTCCCACTATCGCACACACCAACTGGGACACTTTTCGGTACGTGTGTGCTCAGTTTCCGCAGAGCCCCATAAGCGACCTCGACACATGGAGAGAGACGCTGCTCCTCGACGCCGCCAACGCCACCTCCATGGCCACCCAGGAGAAGGATGGCCCACCCCCGACGTCAAACTCATGCACATGTGGGAGGCCCAGCGCAGCCTCCACGCTTGCTGCCTCCGACGCAAACACAACCGCCCTCTCTAGCTTCGCCTCGCTCGCCTCGTACGAGAGATGAAGCCTACTCTGCAAACTCAGTCAAGAACAATTCCACCAGACTTGCGACCGCCTCAACGGGCAGTTGGGATGCAAGAACACGTGGTTTCTGCTCAAGCACTTGATTGATGCGACACATACCAATTCTGCATTTCACAAGAATCTGAACAGCGTCATGCATGAGTTTCAAGGCACCAACGAGGAACTCCTCGTCACCTTGAAAGACAAATGCATCAACATCTCAACAGACAAACCCATCCCCTCGGAATACACGGGATCTAAGCACCCAAACATGGACAGAGAAATCATGGCGTCGGAAGCCCGTGCCGCCCTCAACCACATCAAGACTACCGCAGCCGCCGGCGACAACCGCATCACCAATAAGATGCTACGCAACCTCGACGACCATTCAGTTGAAACACTTGCGGACCTTTTCAACCACCACTGGCCAGAAGGTCGCCTCCCAGACTCCTCGAAGCATGCCAAGGCAATCTTCATACTCATACCAGGCAAACGACTCGAGCTAGGCAACATGCGGCCCATCTCCTTCACGTCTTGCCTGGCGAAGATTATGAAGCACATGATTCTTCACTGACTTCACGCCGACGTAGGTAAGGAGGGCCTCCTCCACACACCATGATTCGTTTCCGGGCTGGACTATCCACCCAGCACATCATGTAGCAGATACAACACGGCATACTCGACCAGGGCTCTATCAGGGCCACACGTGCCATTCTCTGCCTCGACGTCCGTAAGGCATTCGACAACGTGTCGCAAGTATCTATACTGACCAACCTCTCCCAGATGATTGTAGGCATCCTCACCTACAACTCTCTAGCCAACTTTCTTTACAACTGTACTGCATAACTCGACATTGGAGGCCTCTCCACCGACAAAATCACCAAGGGCACACGGGGGACACCAAAGGGAGCAGTCTTGTCCCCGTTCCTTTTTGATATCACTATGTGTGGCCTCCCCCCACTTTTGGACACCATACCCTATATTAAAAACTCACTCTACGCCGACGATAGCCCCCTTTTGCCCAACTGCGGCTAGGATGGGGAGATACAGTATTCACTCAACAGGCAATCGACACCTTCCACGATTTCCTGCAGGCAAACAGACTCGTTTGCTCTCCCACCCAATCTGAGCTGTTAGTCATCCGGTATAGGCGGGTTCGCCGACCCATCCCCGACCTTCAAGTGCCAATAACACTCCACATCGACACCCACCTCATACATCCCGTGCAAACCATCAGCGTGTTAGGTATGCTGTTGCAGAATAACACGCAGTACTCTGAAGCCATTCAATGCCTCCGTATCACCGCCCACCAGATCAACGGCCTAATCTGCCGCATCGCCACTCGCCGCAGAAGCATGCGGGAGACCGACATATTCCCCCTCACACAAGCCTTCCTTCTTAGTGTGACTGTTTACTCATTTCTTTATTACCACCTGCGCCGCAAAGATAAATAGGCGGTAAACAGCGCCATCCGCTCGGCGTAAGAGGCGGCAGTGCGACTGCCCCAGTTCGCCAGCACGCAGCGTCTGCTCCAGCTCGGGGTATACAACACCCTCACAGAACTTATCGAAGCACACAACACTGGCCAGATACACCGCCTTTCTCGCACCAAACACATTCGTTACAATCTCGACCGTCTTAGCATCAACCCTGAAGGTGATATCCACCCCACTCTTCCTCTTACAACTGGAGTCTATAGTCCGCTGATCGTCAAACCCATAGCCAAGACCGCCACGATACGCGTCGCCGAATTCGAAGGTCCAGGCTCTGGACGACACGTACTCCACCGACGAACACGCCATGTGTGTGGACGCGGCGAAATGTGTCTCCAAAACATACGTGGCCTGCGTAGCCACGCCAACCACCACCCTCATCAACGCTACCACAGTGCGCACACACTTCCCCACCACTGCCGAAGGGTTCGCGAACGCGCTGGACATCGCAGATCCCCGCACACGCACGATTCTCAGTGACTATAAACGAGAAATTCAAAATATTTCGACAAAAACAATTTGTCTACCTGCCGCACACATCCTCGGCGACTGCACTCTCGACCGTACTGTAAGCTTAGTGTTGGTACCGACGCACGCTAGGAACTCTGGGGACGAAGGGGTCTACCATTTAGCCCGAGGCATAACCAACCGGGCAGCCGGCCCCTCGAGTCCGGATGCTGTCGTCGAGGCCCCCTATCCTATGCGGAAATCACCAACTCTTACAAGGAGGCAAGACGCGTGTGCCCGCCTCCCCATCCCGACCTCGACCGAGCGCAAGCCACCATGCTTCGCAGACTGCAGACCAATTCCTTTCTCAGTCATTCTTGACTATATCTCATCACTGGCTGGGAATATGACCCTGTCATTCCTAATTGCGACTACGGAGTGTTTGCCACTCAGGCACACATCCTCTGGTGATTCGAGGGTAACCCGCCCCCACAAACTTTGCTGCCAGTTCCCTCCTTGGAGGGTTGGATCAAACTTCTTGCAAGACTAGACAAGAAGACACAACTCGCATTCGTCTCGTGGGCTTAAGACGTCGCCCCCACCTGGGGGCCACAGTCAGCCCACCTACCCTAACTCCCAACCCTCAAGTGGCAAATAAAGTTATCCCTTCTCCCTCACGTGCGCACGTCTCTGTCATCACCTTTAGAGCTTTTGAGCGCCGTATATGACTCGGTTAACAGCGGCTATTTCAGCAATTCCATGTTTGAATGCACTGATGAAGTGGAGCGCACGTTAATGTCCACATGTTTTTTTGAGGCGAAAGCTTTACTACTCTTCTGTAGATTCTTTGCCATGTGAGCGAGTTTGAACTTGAACCAAGGAGAGACAACGTGCCAGCTATGATGTCACTCACCCACCGCCACCACTGCCGCCGCTGCCTAAACCGAGCGCTCGGCTCTGTTTCTATATATGCCGTCGGCGTTCTTTGTGTTCAATGGCGTTGGCGTAGACTACGTTGTAGACTCCAGAAAGGTTTAAATCTGGGCCAGTTGGTACACAGGCGAAAAAAAAAACAATCAAGAACAGACGATGAGCAAGAGGAGGAATTCACATCACAACGAGTGAACTATCAATTGTCCGATCATTTTGATGAAAGGAAGCGTGCATAACTGGCTCCGTGGGTCAGTGGACGCTTCAATCGCGCTTTGAGATACGTGGCGGTGGTAAGAGATGTGGACTGCATAAATTAGTGCTGGCAACATTGTAGCACGCACGCGGCACTGTGGCAATAGGCCGGGTCGTAGCGTTCATTGGGTGAGTAACCTTTCGCGACCAATCACTGCCACCTGCCAGGGCGGCAGGTTGGGCGCGCTGCATATCCCGCGTGCGGAAAGCATGCACTCAGACAGACGCGAAGCCGCGTCTAATTGCTCGATACACCACAGCTTTCGCTCTCTAACCAGGTTCAGCACTAATTGAACCCCAGCTATTTTTTATTAGTTATACGCTTCCTTCGTATGAGTGCGATAAAAGTGAAGCTCTAACAGTTATCAAAATCTAGCGTGCTCAGTGCATTATGCGGCATCTCTACAGGTGACAGATAGTTGAGAGAGAACTGACGCCAACCCATATTTTTAGCTTTAGCCAACGCTTCGGGACCAAATCGGTCCCTGCTTCAGGGGTGACTAAAGTGGGCCTGCAGCAGCGGGTTGCTGCCTCTCGCTCTCCCTTTCTTAGCACGTGGCGCAGTGCACTAAAGTCAGGTGGGTCTTGTAGGTAGCCACAGTGCGGGAGCAGGCGACAAAGCGCTCGGCCAACTGTGCTGTCGGCTGGACGAACTCGAGGCGTAAAGAAAACATCTTCGGAGCAAGTCCACCTGGTTTTGTTCTTGAGGTAGTTGAGAGAAAACTGACGCCAACCAATAGAGCAGTACACATTTCCCGTCACCCCAGCGACAGCAAATTAAAGCGCGTAGGCGCCCGCCTGCGTCCGCCAATCTAAGCGACGCTGCCGTTAGAAAGCGCTTTTAGCTTGTCTACAGCTTGACTGGCTGAACGCCTAGAAGTGAACGCCGTGCGATACGACCAAAAGGCGCTTTCGGGTGCGCACGCGTGATGATCGTGTTTCAGCGGGCTTGACCATTTGTCTTGGCACGTATAATGTGCCCCGTAGGTTGAAAAGTTCAACGCAGCGAGCGGAGCATCACGTATATGTTGAACTTGCGTGGTTCGCGTGTGTTCTTTCTGTTGGTGATGGTAGTGGTAGTAAACCTATATTGGATGCACTGGGGCGGGTTTTAGAAGAGAGTGTGGGGTTTCACCGCTCGCTTGCTTGGGTGGCAGCCCTCATTCCGGGAAATCACTGGCGGTAGCCGCTGTCCGTGCTCTCTGGACCAGAACTTTCTGGGACCGGAGGTCCAAGCAGCTGGACAAGGTCGCCTCCCAGTCCTTCCTCGTTAGCTGATTTACTCTCTTTATTTGTGTTTTTTTTCTGGCGGGCCAATACCATATGATATGCGTCTGCCCACTTCTCACAAAATTTACAGTACCCATGAAACAGTTCGGTCATATGTTTAAGAATCGCATGGCTTACAAATGACCCCGTTTGCAGCCTGGTGAGGTGTTGTTCCTCAGTTCTATCCAGGCCATTGGCTGACTGTTAGAGCGTCTGCGTGCTGAGGCGCAAATATGCTGTAATGTCCACATATGTGGTAAGCGGATTCAGTACAGTAGTCCCGACAGGGTCTGGGAATTCAGTGGAACTCCGGGGGAGAGACGCTCGGGCGGCTGTGTGAGGAGCCTCGTTTCCTTCTATTCCCCGGTGTCCTGGCACCCATGCCAATTGTTTTATTCTCTGCATTCAGCTGTCTTGAGCGTTTGCAAAAATGTTTCTGGAAAATGGCGCTATTCTTCCCATTATAAAATTTCGACAGGCGTGTTGAGAATCATAAATAATGCGCGTGGCGTGGGAATGGCTGCCAGCGCTATCGCTACTCCCTCGGCTAGCGTAACTTTACTAGTTTTCACCAAGTGTCCATCCACCTGCTTTTCCTCGCGTATGAACGCGATGGTGCAGATGCCCCCTTGCGTAAGGCTCGCCGCGTCTAGATAATACGTGCCATTTTTTCTGCTAATATACTTCTCTGCAGCTCTAGCTCGGGGTTCTCTCCTACCTGGATTGTGCTCGGGATGCATTTTGGCCAACAGAAAAAACGTGCATCCTAAGTCCTGTTGGCCAGAAAATTCTGAGGGCACTTAAGTCTGCTTATGCGGAGGAATAGCATGTGTTTTGAGGAAAGGAAACATTTTCGAGTAAAGGAATAGGTACAGTAGCTCTGTACATATCGGTGGACACCTCAACCCCACCTTACACTTTTTGTGACCCTTGACTCAGCACTTGGCGTGACCATGACTCAGCGCTTTTCATGACCCATTGTTGTCCATGACTTATGATCCTGACTATAATAACCCCGACTCAATTCCTTCCCCATACAATGACTCCGGTCATGACCACATTATGACTACGGAATCTCGACTCAATTACAATGACTCACATGACCACGACAATCATATTACACAATATACCAATTGTAATACACAATCAATCATGGCAACTATATACTAGCTGATGACGTCATGATGTGCAACTAATTTTAGTTTATTTATTTTTATTCTTATTTTTATTTATGTACATACTGCAGACCGTGGTTAGGTCCAAGCAGGAAGGGCAGGTGCACAAAAAGCAAAAGTATAGCAACAAAAATACAACAATACAGCAAGGATAATGTAGTAAAACAACAATACAGCAATGCAAGACAAAGCAGAAAAAAATACATAATACGCAATATCAAAGATGGCTGAGGAACGCGTCTGTTTTTCAGGGTTGATTTGGTACGGTTAATGAGTTCCAGTCAGATATAGTGCGTGGGAAAAAGGAAAACTTGAACGAGTTAGTCCGGGCAAAATATGGTTTTAAAAGAACTTTGTGATAATGTCGTGTATTCCGTGTTGGCATTGGGGAAAGATAAGCAGAAGGGTCAAGTCTGAGTTTAAAATTAAGAAGTAAAGAAAGAAAATATAAACGAAAATTTCGTCTTCTTACCTGTAGTTCTTCAATACCGTTAGCATGCATCAAGTCTGAGGGGGAGTCAGTGGGTAGATATTTTGAATATATGAATCTAATTGCTTTCCTTTGAACGTTCTCGAGCTTTCTTATGTTAGACTTAGTATATGTGTCCCAAATTATGCAAGCATAT
Source organism: Amblyomma americanum (assembly GCF_052857255.1). Lineage (NCBI taxonomy): Eukaryota > Metazoa > Arthropoda > Arachnida > Ixodida > Ixodidae > Amblyomma > Amblyomma americanum. The sequence continues at coordinate 84,650,375 of NC_135501.1, forward strand.
TCAAGCTTGGGTCTAATTAGAGTATTGTAACCTAAGAGCTTAACGTTAGCGGGGGCGTTTCGAAGTTTATGCCTTATATAACAGAGCTTACGGAATGCGAGTGAACAGATGTTATCTATGTGAGAGTTCCAGGAAAGGTTATTAGTAAGTGTTACACCCAAGTACTTTACGGACGCTACTTGTTGCAATGGTGATGATTCTAATTTATATGCATATTGTAGAGCGTTTATCTTGTTAGTTATGCGAAGAGAAACACTTTTATCTGCGTTCAGTGTCATGTCCCAGCGCTTGCACCACTGTACAATATTAGTAAGCGTATTTTATAGGTCACTCTGATCGTTTTCATTGCTAACATCACGAAACAAAACACAGTCATCAGCATATAATCGAACATGTACGCCAGTACAAACTTCACCGATGATGTCGTTAATGTATATTAGAAAGAGTAGTGGCCCCAGTACGCTTCCCTGTGGCACACCTGATGTGACTGGGAGACAGCCAGACTGGAGACGACCGATTGAAACATGTTGACTCCGGTTAGTTAAATAATCATTTACCCAGGAAATAAATATAGGCGGAAGTCCAATAGTTTTTAGTTTTAGAATAAGGCTGTGGTGTGGAACTTTGTCAAACGCTTTACTGAGATCTAGAAAGATCGCGTCAATCTGGCTGTTATTGTCAAGTGATGCCGCAAATTAATGGATAACTGAAAGTAGTTAAGTTACTGTGGAAAACCCTTTGCGAAAACCATGCTGGTGATCTGTCAGAATGTTGTTGCGATCTAAGAATTCATTAATGCAAGTTGCGACAATATGTTCCATTAATTTGCAGCAAGATGACGTTAAGGATATAGGTCGATAATTGGTCACCTGAAGGCGGTCGCCTTTTTTAAATACAGGCACGACTCGGGCTATCTTCCAGTCCTCAGGTACACACGCGGTTAACAATGACGCGCGAAATATAATAACCAAAAACCTGGCCAGAGATTCAGCATACCTCCGAAGAAAACCGTTAGGAATATCGTCGGGCCCTGGGGATGATTTAGTTTTCAGGTTTAGTAACATTGAAACGACACCATCATACGAGATGAAGTTAACTTCAGATGGATGTGCTGAAGTTGTGCTTGGTGCATCGTACGGTTTTGGTTTAGAAAATACACTGTGAAAGTAATTGTTAAAATGGTGAGCAATGGCAGGCTGATTGGTAACCGTTGTACCGTTGATAGTCACTTCTGATATAGGGGCTTTTTTATCACTAATGTGGCGCCAGAATTTACCCGGGTCGTTTTTTATGAAGTTCGGCAGAGTTGTTTTGAAATAATCTTTTGAACGGCGTACAGCAAAGGCGAGGTTTTCTCTTAAATGGTTGATTGCGCTCTGCTGTGCACGATGCTTTTTTAGCCTTTTGATTCGGCGTCTGAGATGAATGATACTGCGTGTCATCCAAGGCGTCTGCTTGCGAATGTTTTTGTATTTTACAGGTATGAAATTTATAAGGCAATAGTGACACATTTTCTTAAACTGATTACAGAGTGCGCAGGCGTCGGTTCCATCAAATTCGACAATGCATGTTTCAAGATGCTCAATAACTGAGGCGTCATCGGCACGTGTGAAGTCCATGATACGATGTGCTTTACATGTTTTTGTCTTGGCAAGCGGTTTTATGGGAATGAAAACACTAACAAGATGATGATCTGAAAGTCCTGGTGCGACAGACACGTTGCAATCATGGAAAACATGGGGAACAAATGCAAGATCCAACACTGAATTACTCATGCGAAATTCGCGGGTTGGCTCGCGAACCACTTGACACAAGTTGTGCGTGTACATAATGTCGAATACAATATCCACGTTTTTTTTTTGTACCCGGAACATGGCTGCAGACGTTCCCAGTCAACGCCAGGTAAGTTGAAATCACCGAATAGCAATATTTTACTCTTTTTGTAATTTGACATGTGAACTTGTAAATTAGTTAGATAATCTTGCGTTACATTAGGACGCCTGTAAACCGCATACAAAATAAAGCAATGTCCCCAGCAAAACAGTTTCATGCAAAGGCACTCAAGATCAGGTACATCATCTAGCGAAACAGCCTGTATATTATTTTTAATGAGTACTGCAACTCCTCCACCTCTCGAGGGCCTATCCTTGCGATATACCTTGTACGAGGGTGGAAAGATGAGGTCGTCGGTAATCTCGCTGTGCAGCCAAGTTTCTGTTATAACCGCAACGTGAGGGTCATGTTGTAGGAGAAGGATTTCAAGCTGCTCGGTTTTATTGGCGACGCTTCGAGCGTTAACATTAATTATTCGGAGATGCTTATTTACTGCCACTGTCGCAATTCCTTTGTCACCTCTATTACGTTTATGTTGGGGAAATCGGTATTTTGAAGCAGAGACCTTTTTATGGCTTAGAATTGCGTGATCTATGGAGTTGACTGCACCACTGAAGGCGTTAAGGGTCGTGTCTCTTTCGTACGATAGTTTTTTCGCAAAGGCACCTTGTCGTTATTTTCATAGTCCCAAACGTAGGCTTGACTGTTGATAAAAATTTTGTCGAAAACTAATGAAACTTTGTCGCCTTTATCGCGGTTCGGCTTGGTACTGTTCCAGAGATTTCTTCTTATGTCTCTTGTTTTATAGGAAAAGTCTTCACCGATCGATATACCACTGTCTTTCAGTTTACTTCCTTGCTTCAGAATTTTGGTTTTTTGACGGGAGTCCAGGAGCTTGAATATAACTGGCCTAGTTTTGTTCTCTGCAGGTTTTCCCAAACGATGAATGCGCTCTATGGTAACTGGTGAGAGATCAAGTTTGTCCTGAATGATCTTTTGGTTAACATCACGCTCCAAGGACTCAGAAGTCTCGTCATATTCTTCTTTGAAGCCGTAAACAATTAAGTTCGATCTACGGCTGCGGTTTTCCAAGTCATCTATTCTGTTTTCCAGGTTTTGAATTACACGATTCATAGATTCGAGCTGGTCTTGACAGAGAACGATTTTGGCTTCCAGTCTCGATACTGCGTCTAGTTTAGTTTCTATGTCAGTCAAACGTTTTTCTTTTATCTCTTTGATGTCTGCAGCTATATCTTCCAGTTGTTTTGAAAGTTGTGCATTATTGAAACCCGGATTTATCTCAATATCACCATCCAGCGCTAACAATTCTTTCAAGTACAGAGCAACTCGATAGAAGAACCAACACATCCGTGGGCACGGCAGCAGAAATAGAAAGGGATCACTAGAACAAATACATTTAGCGTAGCGTTTCCTCACCTGCGGAATGAAGAGGAACGGATTACGTGACCGCATCCCTGAAATGCCACCGTGCCCAGTGGGCGCGCCGGTCCCGAGTGGGTCATTTATAGGCTGGTGATGTGGTGGCGCTGTTTCTTGGTCATGCACGCTGTCATCGGTGCGTGTAGCCGCTGACTGTCTTATCATGAAATCCCAGGGCGTCGGATGAAGCACAGGATCCACGTGAAAGGCGGTGATGTTCTGGATGACGAACTCCTTTTCATGCACAGGCGGCCCGGCGAAGCAGCTGGCGATGGCCAACAGCACACCGATCCACAACTGCGGAATGAAGAGGAACGGATTACGTGACCGCATCCCTGAAATGCCACCGTGCCCAGTGGGCGCGCCGGTCCCGAGTGGGTCATTTATAGGCTGGTGATGTGGTGGCGCTGTTCCTTGGTCATGCACGCTGTCATCGGTGCGTGTAGCCGCTGACTGTCTTATCATGAAATCCCAGGGCGTCGGATGAAGCACAGGATCCACGTGAAAGGCGGTGATGTTCTGGATGACGAACTCCTTTTCATGCACAGGCGGCCCGGCGAAGCAGCTGGCGATGGCCAACAGCACACCGATCCACAACTGCGGAATGAAGAGGAACGGATTACGTGACCGCATCCCTGAAATGCCACCGTGCCCAGTGGGCGCGCCGGTCCCGAGTGGGTCATTTATAGGCTGGTGATGTGGTGGCGCTGTTCCTTGGTCATGCACGCTGTCATCGGTGCGTGTAGCCGCTGACTGTCTTATCATGAAATTCCAGGGCGTCGGATGAAGCACAGGGTCCACGTGAAAGGCGGTGATGTTCTGGATGACGAACTCCTTTTCATGCACAGGCGGCCCGGCGAAGCAGCTGGCGATGGCCAACAGCACACCGATCCACAACGGATGTTCTTGCACCGGCAGGGGCTGGGTGTGGATAGCAGGACTCTCGAAGACAACAAAGTCACCCTGCTGGCTCTCTTGGACCACTGTCGGTTGCTCGACTGGTGCACGCTTCCGGCCAAATATGGAGCTGAACATGGTGCCACCTTACGTGCGCCTACTGTTGACATCAGCAGCGGTGCCGCGTAGTGGTTCCGGAAGTTACGTCCCCCTTTACATCCACTTTTTGTGGACACATTAGCTGCCGACGTAGCCCAAGTAACGCTTTCGCATTAAAAACCGGCGGCGGGTGATAATGCTGATAAACTTCTTATTTACTCCCAAAAATAGGGGAACCAGCCCGAGGTCGGGTTGCGCTGCAGTAGAGGCGGTCGGTGGGAATCTCTTAGGTCTCTGCGGCCTTCAATGCGTTGGAAATTAGCTGGAGCTGTTGGGCCAGATCAGTGGTGTCCAGGAGGGACTCCCACGCTTCTTCAGTAGTTGAACAGTCAGCGTTCTTTTGCGCACATTCGTTCACAACATGTGACGGAATATGACCGGTTGTGAGCAGTGTTCGCATGCAGGTGCAGTAAGGTTGGTGAAAAGTCTGTGCTGGCCATGGGTTCAGGAAGGTTCCTGTTTGTATTTGGCGCCAATTGACGGCGTCTCCCGCTGTTCTGGAGGGTATGGACAACGCTCGAGCCAGTAATGTTGGAGGATGCCCGTGTACGCCGCAAGCAGCGTATGAGTGCCTTGGAGAGTGAGCACTGAGAGCATAGACACGAGGAGGCGGGTTACCACCCCGGCAACGGCGGCTTCTTCGAACCCGACCAAAGCGGCTGCGTTTTTATGGATGAGAAACGCTAAGACGCCTGTGTGCTGTGCGATGTCAGTGCACGTTAAAGATCCCCAGGTGGTCGAAATTATTCCGTAGCCCTCCACTACAGCACCTCTTTCTTCATTTCTTCTTTCACACCCTCCTTTATCCCTTCCCTTACGGTGCGGTTCAGCTGTCCAACGATATATGAGACAGATACTTCGCCATTTCCTTCCCCCAAAACCAATTATTATTGTTATTAACGGCGGCTTCACTTACATGGAAGCGACACGGATAACACATCAGTGCGTTGCGCGATGTCAGTGTACGTTACCATGGTCGAAATTAACCCGGAGCCCTACAATCCGGAGCCTTTTCTCTCTTCCTTCTTTCACATTCTGCATTAATCCCTTTTCTCAGATCGAAACTGAGGTGCGCCCTGATAATCAAGATGATTACTGCGTCTATTCATACGTAGGGACCAGTTTTATTATTATACGATAGCGAAGCGAGCACGTTGAGGAGTTTTCCCGGCACTGTGCCGCTGTCACACCCGGTTAGGGGTTCAGGGATTCAGGGGCTGAGAATGTGAGCCCCTATTGATCACACTAGTGCCGTAAAGACTCAGATCGAATATGCGAGAGGCCAAACACAGAGTTCCTATTGGAAACTTGCGCCAGCCATCGGTAAGAAGTCGAACAATGAACAAACACAACGAAGGGTGTCTACGAAAACGGGTCTCACTATGAGTGTCTTATAGCATGGGTGTCTGTTGGGAGCGACTATGATACCGCGTTGTCACATGCAATTAGTGACTAAGTGCCCCCCCCCCCCCCGCCTAGAGGCGATTCGTTTCTGTGACTTCGACCACAAAGCAAAGACACATCGGAATTAATGCTAGCGTGAAGCAACGCAGGCACCGTATGCGCCCGATTTCATCCCACCAACTTCAGCTGGTCGGTCAGCGCAGAACCTGCGGCGCAATACAGTAATAGGAAGCTGCCGCATGGGAGCGCACATTATTCCTAATTATTCCGCGTGCCCGCTATTGCAGCGGCTGCCAGATCGGTACTGCAGCGCTAGGCTCGATACGAACTGAGCCGCTCACTTGCAAGCATTATTCTCGGCGCATATTTCATGCGTGACAAGCAAGAAACATCGCGGAGCAAAGCGAGTCAGGCGCGCACCACTCGCCTGAGCAACGTCCGCAGCATCAGAAGGTGACAGCGTAGACATTGCAGCGCGGAGATCATACCCACTTACGAACAGACTTCTAAACGAAGAGCTCCGCCAACGCCACTTGGATCAGAAACGGCCGAGCGTTTCCTTCTTATCACGCGTCGCATGTCACACAAATGCGCTGCGTCTCCGGCGGCGAGTAGACTCTGCTCATGGCAACCGCGTATGGAGCGAGAGCCCAACTTGCAGGTGGTGTCAGTGCATGTTAAGATCCTCAGGTTGTCGAAATTATTCCGGAGCCCTCCACTACGGCACCCCTTTCTTTTTTCCATCTTTCACTCCCTTCTTTATCTCTTCCCTTATGACGCGGTCTTGGTGTCCGCCGATATATGAGACATATAGTGCGCCATTTCCCTTCTCCAGAAACCAATTACATATATGGGGGTGTCCCAGCTAACTTGGACCAAAACTTAAAAAAAAAAAACTGCGTTCTTCAGAACTGAAATCGCGTTGACGGCGTTAAGGTTTCATCATCATCATCATCATCAGCCTTACTACACCCACTGCAGGGCAAAGGCCTCTCCCATGTCTCTCCAATTAACCCTATCCTTTGCCAGCTGCATCCACCCTTTGACTGCAAACTTCTTAATCTCATCTGCCCACCTAACCTTCTGCCGCCCCCTGCTACGCTTACTTTCTCTTGGAACCCACTCCGTTACCCTTAAAGACCAGCGGTTATCTTGCCTTCGCATTACATGCCCTGCCCAAGCCCATTTCTTTCTCTTGATTTCGACCAGGATGTCATTAACCCGTGTTTGTTCCCTCACCCACTCTGCCCGCTTCCGATCTCTTAACGTTACACCTATCATTTTTCTTTCCATGGCTCGCTGCGTTGTCCTTAACTTAAGCTGAACTCTTTTCGTTAGCCTCCACGTTTCTGCCCCGTAGGTGAGTACCGGTAAGATTATGCTGTTGTACACTTTCCTCTTGAGGGAAATTGGTAAACTGCCACTCATGATCTGCGAAAATTTGCCATATGCGCTCCACCCCATTCTTATCCTTCTAGTTATCTCCCTCTCATGATCCGGATCAGCTGTCACTACCTGCCCTAAGTAGACGTATTCCGGCACAATTTCTAGGCTCTCGCTGCCAATTGTGAATTGTTGTTCCCTTGCTAGGCTGTTGAACATTACCTTGGTTTTCTGCATGTTAATTTTTAGACCCATCGATCTGCTCTGCCTGTCTAACTCGTTGATCATGATTTGCAGTTCACCTCCTGAGTGACTCAGCAAGGCAATGTCATCAGCAAATCGCAGATTATTTAGGTATTCTCCATTTATTCTTATTCCCAACTCTTCCCAATTCAGGCCTCGAAAAACCTCCTGCAAACATGCGGCGAACAGCATTGGCGAGATCGTGTCTCCTTGCCTCACGCCCTTCCTTATTGGAATTTTATTGCTGACTTTATGGAGGACTATAGTAGCTGTGCAGTTGCTATATATATCTTCCAGTATTTTGACATAAGGCTCTTCTACCCCCTGATTACACAATGCCTGTATGACTGCTGAGGTTTCCACTGAGTCGAATGCTTTCTCGTAATCAATGAAAGCTATATAGAGAGGTTGGTTATATTCTGCGCATTTCTCTATCACCTGATTGATAGTGTGAATATGATCTATTGTAGAATATCCTTTACGAAAGCCTGCCTGATCATTTGGTTGATTAAAGTCTAACGTTGCCCTGACTCTATTAGCGATCACCTTAGTAAATACTTTGTAGGCAACGGATAGTAAGCTGATCGGCCTGTAATTTTTCAAGTCCTTGGCGTCTCCCTTCTTATGAATTAAGATAATGTTTGCATTCTTCCAAGCTTCTGGTACAGTCGAGGTCATAAGGCATTGCGTATACAGGGTGGCTAGTTTCTCTAGCACGATGTCCCCTCCATCCTTCAACAGATCTGCTGTTACCTGATCCTACCCAGCTGCTTTTCCCCTTTTCATTGCTTCTAAGGCTTTCTTTACTTCATCTTTCGTAACTGGCGGGATGACGTATTGCTGTGCACTGCTGTCTTTCTCATTAGCGCTCTGATTACTTTGGCTACTGTACAGGTCTGTGTAGAACTCTTCGGCTACGTTAACTATCTTATCCATATTGCTAATGACATTGCCCTGCTTGTCTCTTAATGCATACATCTGGTTTTTACCTATGCCTAGTTTCCTCTTCACTGTTTTTAGGCTACCTCCGTTCTTTATAGCATGCTCGATTCTCTCCATATTAAACTTCCTTATGTCGGCTACCTTGCGCTTATTTATTAACTTTGATAGCTCCGTTAGTTCTATTCTATCGGTAGTGTTAGATGCCTTCATGTTTTGGCGCTTCTTAATCAGATCTTTCGTCACCTGAGATAGCTTCCCGGTATCTTTTCGAACTCTCCTACCGCCTACTTCTACTGCGCACTCCGTAATTATTGATGTCAGGTTATCGTGCATTGAATGAACATCAAGATCATCTTCCTCAGTTAAAGCCGAGTATCTGTTTTGCAGCGCTATCCTAAACTCCTGTGCTTTCCCTCTTACGGCTAACTCGTTAATGGTCTTCTTCTTCGCTAGCTTCTTCCGTTCCCTCTTCAATTCTAAGCTAATTCTAGACCTTACCATTCTATGGTCGCTGCAACGCACCCTTCCGAGGACGGCCACATCCTTAATGATGCCAGGTTTAGCGCATAGTATGAAGTCGATTTCATTTTTAATCTCACCATTGGGGCTCTTCCAGGTCCACTTCCTGTTTTCTCGTTTGCGGAAGAAGGTATTCATGATCCGTAAATTATTTCTATCCGCGAATTCGACTAATAACTCTCCCCTGCTATTTCTAGAGCCTATCCCATAGTCACCTACCGCGTGGTCGTCAGCCTGCTTCTTGCCCACCTTCGCATTGAAGTCACCCATCAGTACAGTGTACTGCGATTTTACTCTATTCATTGCTGATTCTACGTCCTCATAGAAGCTTTCAACGGTCTGGTCATCATGGCTGGATGTGGGTGCGTAGGCCTGCACCACTTTCAGCTTGTACCTCCTATTCAGCCTAATTACTATAGCTGCTACCCTCTCGTTAATACTGTAGAACTCCTCTACGTTGCCAGCTATATCCTTATTAATGAGGAAACCCACACCTAGCTCTCGTCTATCCTCTAACCCGCGATAGCACAGTATGTGTCCGTCCTTTAGTACTGTATACGCCTCACCTGTCCTCCTAACTTCGCTAAGCCCTATCACATCCCATTTAATTCCCGCTAGTTCCTCGAACAGCACTGCTAGGCTAGCCTCACTAGCTAAAGTTCTAGCGTTAAACGTTGCCAGGTTAAGGTTTATCTCCAGTTTTTTTTAAAGTTGCAGTACCATTTTCTTGATCGCCCCTACTTGAATAATTCGTATAGATAAATGAATTTTTCAAAAATAGCTTACAACGTTCAGGCGTCAGTAGTAAATTTGTAAAGCTCCACGAATATTGTCCGACGCAGACATTTATAATGGGACAGATTTAGCGTGGCCGTTTTAATTCGGGAAAGACGCAAGCCCCGGAGTTCTAAACATACCACGTGACAGCGCGCTCCGCACACAAGAACGCGCCACTGTTACAGCGCCCTCATTCGTGCATGGTAAAAAGCATCGCTCGCTTCGCGCCTTTCGTGTTGCACACGACAGAGCTAAGCGTTGTGGTTGGTTCCACGATAAGCGCCAGTGGGTTCGAGCAGCAGTTGAAAGAAAGCCGGCTCCCGTTTATGCGGCAATAATTGCGCTCTCACGCTAGCAGAATGCACAATGTGTCGCCAGCCGCAGCTGGTAACGTCAGAGCCGAGCAAAGTTCGAAGCCCTTTCTGGAAAGCGAAGAAAAAGCGCGGAGCTGGAATTGTTTTTCGCAAATACAGGATGAGAGCGCTGTAATTGCGGCGCATTCGGGCGGACGAAGCGTGCTGTCACGTGGTATTTTTTTAAACTCCGCGGGCTTTCGTTTTTCCCGAATAAAAACGACCACGCAAAGCCAATCCAATTGGAAGTGCCTGCATTGAGCAATGTTTGTGGAGCTTCTCAACTTTCCAATTGACACCTGAACATTTGAAGCAATATTTAAACAATAATTATTTATCTCCAATAATTATCCTAGTAGGACGATAAAAAAATTGCACTGTTACTTTAGATAAACCTTAACAACAGCCACGCGATTTCAGTTCTGAAGAACGCTAAGGTTCTTTTTTTTTCAAATCTTGGTTCAAGATAGCTGGGACACACTGCATATATGATGACCACAGCGGGCGGTTATCACGCATCGCTATCAGAAATTGACCGGGCCGCTTGCTGCACACTGACACGCGAAACGATAACGTTGACCATTGCTCTCAGGACAGGCTTCTCGTAGGTCGCAGTAAGGAGGCAAAGTCATCCACGCTTGGTTTATTGTGAGACGCCGCACAAGAACGCAGTCTGTTTCTGCAGACGATAAAAAATTTGGAGGACGCTTACGCTTCGGCTTTAAGAGCGGAACGCGACGGCGTGTTGCACTACTGCCAGGGAGACCACGGAACGCCATTGTCAATTCTGCGCCACGCCTTGTTCGTTAGACAAATCGCTGTGCTACGTACGGTGAAACGGACGTGCGGAGCGGCATACCACTTAGAAGTGCTGCCAGGCGCTTTGCCGAAACGCGTGGTTCTCAAGTTGCAGTTGTAGTTCGTCGGCACATCGTTCTCAACAAAACCGATGCCACGACCGCCAGCATAGCTTCCGCGCCGAACGAAAGAGCAGCAAGCCACAAGCTACGTGTTGAACGCGCTTTGCATGTGCGCGGCGTTGTTCGCTGCTCACCGCCTGATTCCTGCGTGCCCGCACGGCCCCACTGTGCCCGAACGAGAGATATCTCAAACGCCTCACTTCCTTTCCTTAAAACCAATTTTCATTCCATTTTCTTTCCGTTGCGGCGCGGTGTGACAAGGCTTCCCTTCATTTCCTTGCGCTGCCGTCGTGCGCTATCTGTTGGGGCAGTGGTGTACATTGCGAGGAGGAGGAGGAGGAGGAATTTTTCCCTCACAGCCGACGCCAACGAAGCCGGTTTTTCTGCGACACGAGCTCCTTAACGCTGTCTCGTTAAAATGCTCGTTGATGCTCCTTTCAGACCCGCCGCGGTGGCTCAGTGGTTAGGGCGCTCGACTACTGATCCGGAGTTCCCGGGTTCGAACCCGACCGCGGCGGCCGCGTTTTTATGGAGGAAAAACGCTAAGGCGCCCGTGTGCTGTCCGATGTCAGGGCACGGTAAAGAACCGCAGCTGGCCGAGATTATTCACGCTTTACAATTATCTCCATGCCAAGGGTCACTTGTGACATGCCAAAAAGGTGTGTTTACGACGCCCAAGCCGGCGGTCACTTGTGAGAAACCGAGTTGGGCGTGTCAGCGTGTATCAGGCAGTCGTCTGGGAGAAGGGCTAACAGGACAAAGAAGCAGCACGGCGGAAGTACGCACGTCACTGCAGCATTGGTGCAGTTTAACTCGAATATCAGTAAAAAGAAAGCAAAAAGTTGCACGCGTCATGCCTATAACTCGTGCTTAAGAAATGAACACATTTTAAACCATACAGTGGCCGGACTTGGTCTTGTGAAATAATTTAGAAAAGTAGGTACTTTTTATTTTTTTATTGGCATACACTTAGAAGGAGATGTTCGTGCCTGATTGTGGCGCTTGCTACTCGTTTTCACATAATGGAAGAAAAACAGTATAACTGGTGACATAACTCGTAGCAGAGAAGAGCTACAGCACACCCACTTCACAGTACCGATATTACAACGAACTCTAGAAATGCTTGCACAAAATATGAAAATATAAGTAATTATACTACCTACGCAATTAAATGAAATGAAGATATACTGTAAACGATGGTATGTTTTAATCAGAATAAATGATATAAATACCAGATATGCTTTCCGCCCCGTCACAGCTTCTCTGCCGAGAGCGGCAGCTTTCACAGCGCAAAGAAATTTGGATGCGTCCTGAAAATGCGAAGTACAACCCATAATTTCATTAGATCGGCCTTCAAATGCATACCAAGAGAGAGAAATTTGTCGACTGAAGGCATGCCTTCCTTTCATTTCCGCCACACGAGATCCGGTACCAACCGCAGTTTTTCGCAGGCAGCTCTAATTCGGCTGGTCGATGTAATTCTCGTGGATAAAAATTTGTCTCAAATCTTCTCTCAGCGCCCGAGAATGGGCCTTTATGTGCCACACGGAGGTATGCCAAGTTCAGAGCGCCACCACGAGCGATCGGAGGCCAAAACCAGCTTTTCGAGGGGAGCCCCGATTGGGATTGCCGATGCAATTCCGGATAGACACGGTATTTTCTTGGAATCTCCCCTCAGTACCCGACGGAATGGGATTAAAATGGCCTGCCCGCTTTCAAACCCCGCCACGTCCGACATATAGACACAACAGTAGTTTTGTGAGGACCGCCCAATTCTAGCTTTATGAGCTGTGGCCCACAATAAACCCACCATTAATTTTATTCTGCCTTCAATACCTCATACATTGCCCGAAGTGGTCCTACCTGCGTTCAGTCCCATAGCAGGCGATGTAAAACGAACAGTTAATTTTATCGGGCACCCCTAGTTTTGTACAAGAGGTTTTCCGTGAATAGAGCGCACATTTACATCAGCCTGCCGCTAAGTACTCGCCTAGGGAGCGACATGAGCTGCATACAGGCATGCCTCGCCCTTACCGATATGGGACAAATGACAGTCTTCTGAGGGCGTCAGATTTGTGCTTGGTGATGATTATGCCTGCATACAGCCCACATTTATGTTCGATCTCTAGTACCTGAAAAATGGATCCCACACATTTGTTGAATGTGCGTTCAAGTGCCGCAGTACGGTGCGATGTGGGCCAGGTTTGAGTATACCCGTCTTAATGTCCCGACGTGGTCTATGCAAGGACCGACGCCTGCCAAACGCAGGAAAAAACGTACAGATCAAAATTCAATTGAGTATGACCTTAAATTCTCCGCAGAGGACCGATGTGGGTGGCACATTTACATGAGCGTTTTTCCACTCCCAAAAACGCCCTTGCAGGGGCAACAGCGGATTTATACCGGTCGCCTCTCTCGATTGCCTAGGCTTTGCCTGTATAAAGCTGGGATTTACGTAGTGTCTGCCCTCATGTACACATTAGTAATAACTGATTAGCGCTGCAGGTGACAAATTTGGCTCGGTTAGCCACGAAACACCAATACAAGACGCATGCCAGATTAAAGGGAAAGCGCAATTTGTGCTTGCCTTGTGTTCCTCATATGGGGCCGCTGATGAAACATCTAGTCCTTGCTAAGCATTCATTTGGCTTGTGGGGCGCACATTGCACAACTATATGCCCTAACGTGGTCACTAAAAATTTCACAGGTCTTTTCTAAACGTTGATGTATGAATCCTCTCTTTGTGATCATTTCTCTCCAGAAAGGTTGTGGCCTTACGCGTAATGTCTCTTCATAAAGAATAGTAGACATATTGATGAGTATGTAGAGCCTAGTACTGCACCGCGTTATTGAATTCTTTGCTCTCTATACTACGTTTTGCGCTAGATGATTGCTTTCCCCCTTTTTATATGGTAGTTATATTGTTGTGGCATAAGCAGTTTTCTTTTAATACTTGTTTTCAATTTTTCTATGTTGCAGTACAGCGAAAGGACTGAAATTGAGGCGGACATTGCTTGATGAGTAGATGATACATACCCCCCCCCCCCCCCCCCCCCAGTATGTGAATAATGTGCCACAGAGTAAATTCGTTTTCACCACGCTTACGACCGTAGCCCTGGTATCGAATCTCTAAAAATGCTTTTGCGAAGGCTGATGCGCAGCTACAAAGTTCTCAATGCTTACTTGATGCTAGCTGTATTTGTTGAAACTTGTGAATTATAATGCGGTTGCGTGTTTCCTGACGTCCGCCATCGGCGCGATGCCCTGAGGCAAACAAATTTTATGCTTCGAAACTTCTCTTTTCAAAAATATGCGGACGGTTCGCTGCAGATCACTAAATTCATTACCATAACGATACAACAATAGCTATCAGACTATAGATTTGGAAGCTGAGTGTGCGATGGTACTGTAGCTTTTATTTCCTGAAGTTTTTTTCTCTTGCGGTGATATCCAGAGAGGATTTTCTTTGCTACATACAGTTTTTGCGTGGGTTATTTTTCGCAATTTACTTTAGGCAGTTAATATTTTCCTTTCTAGCGTTCAATGTTTCGGGCGGCATTTATTTAAATGCTGTACAATAATTACTTGAGAAACAGGTGTCGCGCTTTTGTACTGCGCCCCTATCTCTTTCTGGTATTCATTAACGAAGGCTTCCTCCTGTCCATAGGTCAGAAAGAAAGAAACAAGTTATCATACATACGATATGTTTTCTCACAATAACACAAACATAAACGCCCGCTAGATTTTTAAGCTTTTTGTATATTTAGACTCCTCATTTGGAAGAAAAGTACTGAAATGTCGCTGAGCGTTTAGTCTAATGACAAACCTCAAAAACACTTATTTCTTGTAATGACAGCAGATGTGCGCATGAGGAGGCCTTACTGTCGGAGACGGACTCTTTCCTGTGTGGTGCAATTTTTATTCGCCCAATTACTCTCCAAAGAAGCAAAACAAGACATGTCTCGCAAGTGCAGCTGCCTCACGGAGAAAATGTTTGTAGCCATTTCTTAGAAAAGCTTAATCTGTGTTAGGCACTTGTCATCGACCTCTTCGAACCAAAAGCGGAACTAAAATCTGCAGTTCTTAAGCAATCTCGAACATGTTTGTGAACGTTAAAAGCACGGCGGAGTAATAAAAGCGCAAGGAATTAGTGAACGTGTTGTGCAAAGAAAGAAACATTCGAAGATTATTACCTGCACGATGCAAATTGAATTCAATACAAACAGCGAAGACAGTTTCACTGAAAAGATTAGAGAAGTTGAACAAGTGGCATTAACAAGTTTGCAGAAGAATTTCATAACATTTATCACTAAATCCATTGCCCTCGCGTGCTCTCTCCTGTTACTGAATCCTAATGACACATGACAACGAACAGTCTCCTCGCTGGGTAAAATATCAGTGGGGCTGGTGATTCGTCGATTAAAATACCTCAGCAGAACATGACACAGCAAATAAATAGTTAAAGGCGTAGATTGGGAAGTCACAATTCAGAAGTATATTATATTGCTTTATATAGCTGGCTACTTGGATATGTCGAAACAACATGAGGCAGTATGAATCCTGTCCCTCCGTTTATGTACTGCTCGGCGTGCTCAAGCAGCCTGTTTACAACTAGATAGAGTTCTGCAGCATACTTAGCAAAGCACTGAATTGATGCAAAGAATCTCTCCTTACCAACTACTTACAAAACTGTGAAATTGTTTCGCTTCGGCTGCTTTGCATAGAGCACAGAATAAAATGTCTGTGCACCAATTGTAACTTTTCTATACACACTGACATTGTCCATTGAAGAAAAGAAAGAAATCAAAGCCCTTCTGGCTACTGAAGTTGGTCGGCATGATGCACCATGATAATAACAGCATTAGACGACAACTTCGTGAAATGAACACTTTCAATCTTGCGTAACACAAAATCGACATCAGACATCTCCTTTACCTCATTCTGGAGAGTGCTCAGCGCATTGCTCAAGCCAACTAATTGTGAAACCTGTTTTTCAATGCTCTGGGTTCCTTTAATAAGGCGCAGCAATTGCCCATTCCTGTTCTCAAAAAGAAATGCTGATGTGCACCAGAGTGGCCCCCAGTTTCTCACCGATTCAGCAAGATGCAAAAGCTGATGTACATTAAAGAAGCAGTGGCGTGCTCCATAAAAGGCATGAATACCATCAACAAATTTGAATAACAATTTTTCTGCAACATCAACCTGCTCGGAGGAAACAGACTCTGACAGCAACATATAGATTCCACCAACAGAGAGATTAAAGTGCGCCGGGTAAGTATCTGGTAGGATGCCAGACAGAACAGGAAAACAATAAAACAGAAGCCATGCACGCAGTTCATTAGCATTCCAGTAGCACCTGTGCTTGAGGGAACGAGGAGTTATAGTTATTTAATCTGGTCGCTTAATTGCTAGAAGTTTGCTGTCCACCAGATCTACCCGGCGCCCAATGTACCATGGCTGACCATGATGTTTAGTGTCATACCAAAGACAGAGAAATGTTCTCACCACCCCAAGGAGGACACAGTGCATATAATCAACTACGAAGCCAGTGCTGCAGTCGAAACCTGGGATGAGGTTTGGTATAGTAGGGCCTTTAACACCTTTTACCGGATGGCCTTTGCTGACAGCTTGTTCAGCTTGCCGCCTGATTCTATGACCATTTCTTAGAGTGTACGTTTTCCCAGGGATGTAAACGTCTACGTGACCTTTTCTTGGTAGCAGTTGAGTTTTTCCTGGGTACTCGCAGAATGAGCAACCACGCAGTCCATTAAATTGCCGAATTTCTTCCAGCGTTGCTCTTGGCACAGCATCTACCGATGACACAGGAGCAAAGACATATGATGTTACAGTTTTGCCTGTTTCGGGGTGTCTCCATGTATGCCCGTTAGTTGCAAGGCGACGCAACTCCAAACAAAAAGGTTTAAGGAATATGTTCATCAATGGTTTCACACCAAACCGCAAGAGTCAGGATTTGAAATTTTTTTCGATTGAGAGGCTGAAGTTCAGGAATAACACAATGGACTGGCCAAAGGGGTCTTACGGAACTCTTGAATACCAGTACACCATCAGTATTCCAGAGGAGCGTGAACTTAAATTCTGATGAGTGGGCAGCACTGCCTTGGTACATTGCGCCATCCACAATGTCTTCTAGAGGGTGATCACTGGCTGAACTTACTCTTTTCATAAAATACTTATATATTTTGTCGTTTTCAAGAAATGACCGTAATGTGTCAGTCAACCTCATCTGAAAAAACTGCCTCGCATATCTTGGCATTCCTCATCACAGCTGGGGCAGGCTGTCATGTCCACTTCGAGATATTCCTGACAGTTTTTGCAACAAAAGTGCCTGCATTTCTGTGCCTCTTTGAAATCCTGACAACAACTTGAATTTATATGTTGTGTTTGGAAGTGTGTTGGAGGATGGCAACAGAGCTGGAAAAATGAACAAAATCTGATCCAAACACTCTCTGGTTAGTTTAAATTTAAAAAACAGTACCATTAAAATGAGGCATGCGTCAACATTGCTGAAAGCACTGCCCTCAAAAAGTGCACGCATAGTAGTGTTGGGGCTCCCAGAAGTGATTGGGTTACCAGAACCTGCAGGATTGATCTTAGATGTGGAACAGTTCATTGGATCATCCTCCTCACTATCACTGCATGAGGCAGCACTGGATATATCGCCCTGTCCATCGTCCAGCGCTGAGGGTGACGAAGTGCCACTAACGCAGTGTTTAGGAGTCTCGCTGGAACCAGAAGTCTCACTGAAGCCAGAAGCCTCACTGGAGCTTGCTGCAAAAAATGCGTGCCAGCGCCGGCAGGTTTCCCGTGGAAGCTAAAATACAAATTTTAACTGTTTGTACTTCACACGAACATTTGTAGCAACTCAATTATGAGCTTGTACTCCTTGAAGTACTCCTACTTGAAGCAAAGTCGAGCTCGCTTCTGGTTGCGCCCCAGTGAGCATGCTCACAAGAGAATAACACAAGGAAATAAAATATGATTAACAGTAAGAACATCACCGCATTCGCAAACAGGTTCGTCTTGTTTTGTTAGCAGGAAGTTGTGTGTGAGGTGCGTGTGGCCTATAAAATACGGCATTCTTGTGTGAGGTGCGTGTGGCCTATAAAGACGGCATAAAATCACATCCTTGACACTTTCCTGGTGAACTCATGATTTAAATTCACCTGAAATCGGTTTTACCAAATGTACTCTATTATTCACTTCACCGTTTCATGCGGACTGCCATTTTTCTCTTCATTTGCGCGGTACTAAGTTTATGCAATCCTTAAAGGGTATATTTACTTTTTAATTTCCTTGCCACGAGCTTTAGCAGTGCAGAAATCTGCCTTCTCGTTGCCTCTTATCCCGACATGACTGGAAACCCAGCAGAGTTTTATGTTTTGTCCTCGAGCTGTCGCTGTTTCTATCTTGTGTATGATGTCACCAAGGATCGGAAGACTACATTTCTAGATTGCAGAGCTGTAAGTATACTGAGGGAATCTGTGTAAATAATACTGTTGGTGAGGTTTTCGTTTTCTATTTTTTCTACGGCCATACAGACTGCGTAACATTCTGCAGTGAAGATGGATGAGCACTGTGGAAGTCGTACTGTTTTCTCCGACTTCCCTTGGACCACTGCACTTTCTACGTAACGTCTGTTTTTGAACCATCTGTATAAAACTGCGTAAAACTACTATATTTTTCCTCGAGTGGAAGGAATTCTTGTAGTATATGTTGTTGCGGAGTTTGTGTATTATGGAATTGAGTAAGACTGAGAGCGCAGATTGCAGGAAAATTGCACCAAGAAGGTAGTGGATCTCGTCTCAGAGCAATGTCAGGTAATGTATCTAGTACGCCGAAGTTTTCGCACATCTCTTTAAAACGCAGGATGAGTGGCCTAATAGCGAGCGGTTTATTGTTAAACAATTTTCTAGATGGGCGATTTCAGACTATTGGGTAACATAAGTGTTTGGGCAGTGAACGAATTTTTAAAATGTATGAGCAGGTCAGCATGGTTCTTCTATCTGTAAGTGACGGTTCGTTGATTTCTACATAACGACTATTTATCGGCGACGTCCGATAAGCACCAGAGGAAAGACGCAAACCTAAATTACGTATTGGATCTAGTCGTTTGAGGTACGAAAGTCTCGCTGACCCATAAACAATACATCCATAGTCTAAGGTGAAGCGCACCACTGAGCGATAGATTTTTAAAAGACATCTTCTATCAGCACCCCAACGTTTACGTGACAGTACTTTGAGTATATTGTCACGTAGTGGTGACGGCAGTCGAAGCAGCGATGAATACGGACGAAAGGATCTTCTAAAAGAACTGTTTATTGGGCTGACTTGCACCCAAAATGGACTGAATCACTCGGCGGCGGCGAAGCGACAAGCGTGCTCGGCGGTCGTCGAACAGAATGCCCGCCGCTGTCGGCCGTGCTCAATTTAAAGCTGATAGCGAACATTCTAGATAAAGGGCGCGAAGTTAATAGAACATTCCGGAACAACGTAGAATCAGCTTTGCCTGGCTGCGATCAATCGAGATAAATCTAGTCGCTTCTTGCGTCGCAAACAAAGCGATAAGGTGGTGTCGCGGCAGATTTGAAAAACGAACAAACACTGGAAATATTCGCGGCATTACTCCCCTCTCAAAGAAGCATCGACCCGATGCATTAAAACAAATAATGCGACTAGTAAGGGAAAAAAAAACGGATCTTGCGAAAATAGAGCATGGAAATGCAGCGGCCTTTAGCGCGCATAATACGGCTTCAGACGGACTACATGGACAACTTCTGGTCGTACGCGGCGTCGCTGGGATGCAGTCATTGCGTCAGGGATGACTTCATAATCCAGTTCACCCAGCCGACGAAGAACCTTGTACGGACCGAAATAGCGGCGCAAAAGCTTTTCACTCAATCCACGGCGGCGAATGGGTGTCCACACCCAGACTTGGTCTCCTGGCTTGTATTCCGCGTTGCGTCTTCGTAGGTTGTAGCGTCTGGCGTCGGACCGCTGCTGATCTTTGATCCGTAATCGGGCAAGCCTTCGAGCTTCTTCTGCGCGTTGAAGGTAGGCGGCAACGTCGACGTTCTCTTCTTCTGTAACGTTGGGCAGCATGGCGTCTAGCGTGGTCGTGGCATCCCTGCCATGGACGAGCCTAAAAGGCGTCATCTGGGTGGTCTCCTGCACTGCGGTGTTGTAAGCGAAGACGACGTAAGGCAGGATGACATCCCAGGTTTTATGTTCGGCATCGACATACATAGCGAGCATATCGGCGATGGTTTTGTTCAGGCGCTCGGTCAGTCCGTTGGTCTGTGGATGGTATGCAGTTGTCCTCCGGTGGCTGGTTTGGCTGTAGCGCAGGATGGCTTGCGTGAGTTCCGCCGTAAATGCTGTTCCTCTGTCCGTGATGAGCACATCGGGGGCGCCGTGTCGAAGAAGAATGCACTCCACGAAAAATTTGGCCACTTCTGCTGCTGTTCCGTTCGGTAGGGCTTTCGCCTCGGCGTAGCGGGTCAGGTAGTCGGTCGCTATGATGATCCACTTATTTCCAGATGTTGACGTTGGAAAAGGGCCAAGCAAGTCCATGCCAATCAGCTGAAAGGGTCTTGAGGGAGGTTCAATGGGGTTCAGAAATCCTGCTGGTCGTGTGGGAGGAGTCTTTCGTCGCTGACAATCTCGGCATGCTTTCACATAGTGTGCGACATCGGCAGACAGTCGGGGCCAGTAATACTTGTCTTGATTGTGGCGCAGGGTGCGAGTAAAGCCGAGATGTCCAGCTGTCGGCTCGTCATGTGAAGCCTGTAGAACTTCTTCGCGGAGACAAGTAGGTACAACAAGGAGGTAGGCTGTTTTGTTCGCTGTAAAGTTCTTCTTCACAAGGACCTCATTCTGCACACAGAAAGAAGACAGTCCTCGCTTGAATGAAGCGGGGGGTGAAGAAACCTTGCCTTCCAGGTACTCGATGAGGCCTTTTAGGTTGGGGTCCGAGCGTTGCTGCTGAGCAAAAGAGCTTGCGCTGATGGGTCCCAGGAAGGCGTCCTCATCGTCGTCCAGCGGCGGTGCATCTACAGGGGCTCGTGAGAGGCAATCGGCGTCAGTGTGCTTGCGTCCGGACTTGTAAACGACGGTGACGTCAAACTCCTGGAGACGCAGACTCCATCGAGCGAGTCGGCCAGAGGGATCCTTCAAATTGGCAAGCCAGCAGAGCGCGTGGTGGTCGCTTACCACCTTGAACGGCCGTCCGTAGAGGTAGGGGCGGAATTTCGACGTAGCCCAGATGATGGCAAGGCACTCCTTCTCAGTGGTCGAATAGTTAGCCTCGGCCTTGGAAAGGGAACGGCTAGCGTATGCGATGACCTTCTCCAGCCCGTCACTTTTTTGAACGAGAACGGCGCCTAGTCCCACGCTGCTTGCGTCGGTATGAACTTCAGTATCGGCGTTTTCATCAAAATGCGCAAGGATCGGTGGGGATTGTAAACGACGCTGAAGTTCCTTGAAGGCTTCTGCTTGCGGCGCTTCCCATTTAAACGGCACGTCTGCCTTCGTCAGTTGGGTCAGGGGCTCGGCGATGCGCGAAAAGTTTTTCACAAATCGTCGGTAATATGCGCATAGTCCGAGAAATCTGCGCACTGCTTTCCTATTGGCCGGCGGTTGAAACTGTTCAATAGCGTCTGTTTTCTGCGGGTCTGGGCGTACTCCTTCCTTGCTAACGATGTGGCCTAGAAACAGCAGCTCTTCGTAGGCAAAGTGGCATTTCTCTGCTTTCAAGGTTAGGCCAGACGACTTGATTGCGTCTAGTACTGTTCGAAGTCTTTTGAGGTGCTCTTCAAAGTTCGAGGCGAAGAAAACGACGTCATCTAAATATACCAGACAAATCTGCCACTTCAGGCCTGCCAGCACTGTATCCATTACTCGCTGAAACGTCGCTGGTGCGGAACAGAGACCAAATGGCATCACCTTGAACTCAAACAGCCCATCCGGAGTTATGAATGCTGTCTTCTCGCGATCTCTTTCGTCGACCTCAATTTGCCAGTAGCCGCTCTTGAGGTCCATCGATGAGAAATATTTGGCGTTGCAGAGGCGGTCCAGTGTGTCGTCGATGCGGGGGAGGGGGTAGACGTCCTTCTTTGTTATGTTGTTCAAGCGGCGGTAATCCACGCAGAATCGAAGTGCGCCGTCTTTCTTTCTCACTAGAACAACCGGTGCCGCCCATGGGCTGTTTGAAGGCTGGATGACGTCGTCGCGAAGCATTTCTTCGACTTGGTCCCGGATGGCTTGTCGTTCTCGCGGAGACACACGGTAGGGGCTTTGACGGAGAGGTCGGACGTGTTGATCCGTTATAATGCGATGCTTGGCAATTGGCGTCTGTCGTACCTTCGGCGATGTCGAAAAGCACTCACTGTAGTTTTGAAGCAGATTGCGGATCTGGTCTTGCATGTTCCGGTGCAGGGCTGGGTTGATGTCGAAAGTGGGCGAGTTCTCTTGGTCAGGCGGATCTTCTGCGGAGGGGTCGGAGAGGGCGAAGGAATCTCGTACGTCAGATATTTCGTCGTAGAAAGCAATCGTCGTTCCTCTGTTAATATGCCGGTATTCTTCGCTGAAGTTAGTCAGCAGTACTTCGGCCTGGCCATTGCGGAAATGTGCGATGCCTCTTGCGATGCTGATTCCCCGGTCTAGTAGCAACTGCATGTTCCCCTCGATGATGGCTTCAGTGTTTATGGCTTTCGTGGCGCCTATGGTCACGATAACGCTTGAACGGGGTGGGACGCTCACTTCTTCTTCCAGGACACTTAGGGCAACGTGATTTTCCCGAGTTTTCATCGAAGCGATGGCTTCGTCCGTCGAAAGCGTGATCAGCTTGGATCGCAGGTCGATGATCGCCTGATGCTCATTAAGGAAATCCATACCCAAGATCACTTCGCGGGAGCATTGCGGTAGCACAACAAAGGTCGCAGGATAGGTATGTCCTTTGACAGTCACTCGCGCTGTGCATCGTCCTGATGGCGTAATGAGGTGGCCCCCAGCGGTGCGAATTTGTGGGCCGTCCCAAGCCGTTGTGACTTTTCTGAGCTGCGCAGCGAATGTTCCATTCATCACCGAGTAATCGGCTCCTGTGTCGACTAGAGCGGTAACTTTCCGGCCGTCGATAGTCACTTCTAGGTCGGAGGTCCTGGCTCTTGCATTGCATGTCGCTCTCGGCGTCGGGTCACGGCTTCGTCGCGTATGCGAGTCACGGGTTGGGCGTGTGGTCGAAGCTCCTCTGGGTGGCGGCGTCGATTTCAAGGTAGCTTGCGTCGTAGTCGAGGTTCTCATTGTGTGCGGCGTCGGTGCAGCGAGTGTCGGTTCTTCATGCGGCGTCGCGGGTGCAGCGTCTTCATGGGGCGTGGTCGGTGGAGGATCTTCGGCGTTTAGCTCGTGAGCAACCTCACCTCCAGAGGTTGCTGCCTTTAGTTTCCCCTACGGGGGCTGGGCGACCTTCCTCGTACCGCGGCTGCGTAGCTGCGGCGTGGCGACGCAAAGCGCGAGGTTGACGGCGATGGTGAGCGCGAAAAGCGGTTCGAAGACCGATACGTCGGTACGGGCAGTGACGAAGAATATGGCCGGCTTCACCGCAATGGAAGCACAACGGCCGGTTGTCGGAAGTCCTCCAGGCGTCGCATTTCCTGGGGCTTGAGGGTCGGTCATAGGCTGGGCGGGCGGGGGCTGGGAGGCGGCGTTGTGGACCAAGTGGCTCATTTCGGGGAGGACGTGGGGGTTGTCGTTGGGGCTGAGCAGTCCTTACTGCAGCGGCGTAGGTCATGGCCTGGGGTTCTGTGGCCGTCGGGGTGCCAAGTGCCTGTTGCACTTCTTCCCGTACCACGTCCATCAGAGTCGATGCTTGTGGCTGTGGGGAGGATGGCAGCAATCGGCGTAGCTCCTCTCGGACGATTTCGCGGATAACGTCCCGCGAGCTGTCGCTGGTGGTGGCCGGCGTGTCCGAACGGATTGCATAGGCAGAGGAAGGGCGGTTGTACTGCCGAGCTCGGACGTCGAGGGTCTTCTCAATCGTGCAGGCTTCCTGCATGAATTCCTCGACCGTTTTTGGCGGCTGACGGACGAGGCTGCCAAAGAGTTGTTCTTTTACGCCGCGCATTAAGAACTGAACTTTCTTTTCCTCGGTCATCCCGGGATCGGCGCGGCGAAATAGGCGCTTCATCTCCTCGACGTAGCTGCGGACGGGCTCATTCGGAAGCTGGATCCTGGACTCGAGGAGTCGTTCGGCTCTTTCTTTCCTCACGACACTGGTAAATACCTTCAATAGTTCTCTCTTGAATAGCTCCCATGTCGTAAGGGACGACTCGTAGTTTTCGTACCACGTGCGTGCGGAGCCATCCAATGAGAAAAAAACGTGTCCAATCTTTGCCGCATCATCCCACTTGTTGAATGACGCCACGCGCTCAAATTGATCCAACCATTCTTCAGGGTCTTCGTCTAGGGATCCATTGAAAGTTGGCGGCACCCGCGGCTGCTGCAGTACAATCGGTGTCGACATCTTCGGCGAGATTGCGGTGCTCGTAGCCGCGTCTTTTCGCTGTCTTGTGCGGTCCGGCAGTTTCCCGAACTCAGGCTCCTCTCCCTGGAGACGTCGGCTGGCTCGCTGAGCTGCTGGCTCGTCCTCGGGTGCGAAGCGCTCAGGGCTGGCTTCACGACTTGAAGGGGGCGTCCGGAACATGGAAGGCTACCCAGCACCTCCACCAGATGTCACGTAGTGGTGACGGCAGTCGAAGCAGCGATGAATACGGACGAAAGGATCTTCTAAAAGAACTGTTTATTGGGCTGACTTGCACCCAAAATGGACTGAATCACTCGGCGGCGGCGAAGCGACAAGCGTGCTCGGCGGTCGTCGAACAGAATGCCCGCCGCTGTCGGCCGTGCTCAATTTAAAGCTGATAGCGAACATTCTAGATAAAGGGCGCGAAGTTAATAGAACATTCCGGAACAACGTAGAATCAGCTTTGCCTGGCTGCGATCAATCGAGATAAATCTAGTCGCTTCTTGCGTCGCAAACAAAGCGATAAGGTGGTGTCGCGGCAGATTTGAAAAACGAACAAACACTGGAAATATTCGCGGCAATATTTAGAGATCCGGAGGCTTTCTTGTTAAGTGCCTTTATATGAGGAAGGAAGTTGAGTTTTTTTGTCAAAAGTTATCCCCAGAAATTTGTGCTCATTTTTGACGGGTATCTGTGTTTTGTCCAGATGTATAAATTGGTCGGCTTGTATGCCTCGTTCCAGCGAGAAAAGGATGGCTACTGTTTTCTGTGTAGAGAACTGGAAACCGTTCTGATCTGCCCATGTCACTAGTTTATTCATTGTCAAGTGTATTTGTCTCTCGCTTGTTGCTACGTTTGAGGATGTGCAGGCTATTTGAAGATCTTCAACGTACGCTGAATACAGGATGGACTTTAGGATTACTTTACTTATCAAATTAATTTTTGTAATGAACAATGTCGCGCTTATAATACACCCCTGATGAATATCGTTCTCTTGAAAGAAGCTCCTAGACCGGGTTGATCTCAATTAACGGTGTGAAAGGAAGTCAGTGAGGCAGTTTAACATTCTACCGCGGATACCTAGGTTGCCCAGGTCGCGGTGGATCCCAATCCTCCAGGTTGTATCATACGCTTTCTCCATATCGAAGAAAACTGCAAGACAATGCTGTTTGTGTATAAAAGCTTCTCTTGATGTGTTTTCGACGCGAACTAAATATTCTGTTGTTGAGCATCTCTTTTTATAACCGCATTGATGGGCATCAAGAAGTTCGCGAGAATCAAGGACAAATGTTAATCTCATATTAAGTACACTTTCGAAAGATTTCGCGAGACAGCTTGTGAGGGCTATCAGCCTATAGCTACTTGGGGAAGTTGGTGGTTTTCCAGGTTTCAGGAATGGCACTAGGATGGCTTGCTTCCACTCTTTAGGTATTTTTGCTTCTGTGAATATTTTGTTAAAGAAATTCAAAAGTACCTCTATGGCAGGCTGCGAAAGATGAGCAAGCATTTGATAGTGTATCTGGTCGGGTCCTGGAGAAGTTTTCTTACCGGCAGAAAGTGCAGCATTAATTTCTTGGATAGTGATTAAATTGTTGTATTGTTGGTTTTCACCTCAACTTGTTGAGAGTCTTTGTTTTTCGGCAACACTTCTGCATTTCAGGAAAGACTGCGTATAGTGAGATCAACTAGAAACTGCAGCGAAGTGTTCCCCCAAAATCTCTGCCTGTTTCCTTATGCTTGTTTGTAAGCCAGGTGTTGCCTAAAGAGGAATCTTGAACAGTGACAAGTTGCCATTTAATTTCCGAACCTGTTCCCACATATTCATTGATGTTATTTGACAGCTTATAGATGAAATGTAACTCAGCCATGAGGCTTTCTCGGCACTACGACAGACGTGCCGAGCTTTTGCTCTT
Organism: Amblyomma americanum; assembly: GCF_052857255.1. Taxonomy (NCBI): domain Eukaryota; kingdom Metazoa; phylum Arthropoda; class Arachnida; order Ixodida; family Ixodidae; genus Amblyomma; species Amblyomma americanum. The sequence goes on from NC_135501.1 coordinate 84,676,695, forward strand.
ACCTTTTTGAAACGTACGAGGTTCTCATGTGTAGCTCTATTTGTTGGTTTTTTTTTGGCTTCCTTGCATTCCTTTGTCCACCACATTTTGTGTTTTTGCCGCACAACTCCTGAAGACTGAGGAATGGCCAAGTGTGCAGCATTAATGTTACAATTCGTGAACATTTCGTTTATCTCATGTACGTTGAGGTTTTCTAAATCTATATCCTCTAAATTAGCTTGTGCTCTAAAATGTTCTCAGTCTGCTGAATGCAGCTTCCAACGTCGCGGTTTAGTTGGGATAATATTTGGCGTGGATGCCAAACTGATTAGTACCGGAAGGTGATCGCTGCCATAAGGGTTGTCGATAACGCCCCATTTAAAATCTTTCAAAACAGATGGAGAACTAAAAGAAAAATCTAAACAGCTCATAATACCCGAGGTTGTAGAACGGTATGTGGCCTTTTCCGTGTTTAAAAGACATACATTGTTTGTGAGAATAAAATCTTCGTTTTTTTTGCCCTCTAGAGTAGCAGCGCTCGCTTCCCCAAGAAGGGGAGTGAGCTTTAAAATCCCCAACTACCAGATATGGCTCTGGAAGTTCATCTATCAGTTCTTGTAGATCATGGACTGTTAATGTAAAATGTTCAGGAATGTATACTGAACAGATTGTTAGTGTTTTATAGCTGCCGATTCTTTTGTATGAGTTTTGTACTGAGCTTCAATTCTTGAGCAGGGACGCCGCTTTGGACGACAATTGCGACGCCTCCCGAGAGTCGATTTTCCTGCTCGCGATCGCGTCTAAAAGTTTGATGTTGTTTCAGGATATGCACTTGTTGTGGACAAAGATTGGTCTCCTGAAGACATAAAACTATGGGTAACATTGACCCTAAGTAATGAGTTATGTCACTGTAATTCTGCATAAGTCCTCTATAATTCAAGGGAATTAAAAAAGCCATATTTATGCTTTTGAGAGGAAATGAAAGCGGATTTACTTATGTGGTGGGCCCGTTATGAGGGGCCTGACTTTTTTTCGCTCAAGAGAGCTGTTCCGCCGCTGTAATGAAGGCGGAGTGGGTGTTGTATCCATCACCTCAACAAAGGTGCTGGAGGACCGCTCAGCCGCGGTTGTGTTAGTTTCAGGCCTCTCCCGACGGGGGCACGTCCTGCGGGATGCCGACCCATGGAGCGGCGGTCCCTGCCTTGACAATGACAGGCTGCCTGGGGCGTGGATGGCCCTGCCATAGGCTCTGTAAAAGCGGCCTTGGCAGGTACCGGAGTGATGTGTGGTGCTACGCCCCTGCGCACCACATCAGCGAAGTTTTCTTTTCCTGTGAAGGAGAATGTGTTTGTAAGCGCAAAACGCCTTCTCTCTTCCTTAAATTAAATGTTTTCCTTTGTCTTTATGATGATTATCTCTTTTTCTTCCAGGATGGACACGCCCTGGAGTATGCAGCACGGTGTCCTTCAGAGTTTGCACAGTGCAGGGCTTCATCACATCCTTCAGACTGGTGATCATTCGAGGTGCATTTTGCGCAAGTTTTGCGACCAAGGCAGCTCCATGAGCCGTAGCCGAACCTTTGATAGTTGAAACATCTGCCAGGGTTGGGTATGTATGGTCTTACATTGACTTTCAGATATCCCACGTCGATTGTGTCGGGCAGTGTTCTGGTGTTGAACGTGAGGATCAATTGTTTTGTGTCTATTTACTTATTGTCCTTCCGGATTTTGATTCGGTTGACATCTATGACTTCTGGTCGGTGAGTCTTTCGAAAATTTCTTTTTCAGTTATGTGAACAAAATCATTTTCGAACATTACGCCAGGGAGAGTGTTAAGTGATTGATGAGAAGTCACGGAGACTGGGATTTTCCTTATAGACTTTAGGTAGGAGAGCTTAGAGTTCTGGATATTGTCGCACATTTCTAGCAATAGATCGCCGCTGGCCATCTTTAGAGTTTGTAGCGAGTGCCTAATGTTTCTCTCAAGCACTTTGACACAAGGAATGGGGATATTATTCTTGCCTGATTATTTGGTTCTTCACTGTGGACCACATGATATTTGGGAAAGGTTACTTTTCTTTTCTGAAAGAAGTCGTCTGCCTCGTTCCGCCCTCTTTTGAGAGAGAGATCTGGTTTTGAAAGTAGGGGAGCCATAAAAAATTTTGTTTTTCGGTCATGGTGTCAGCCACCCACCACGGAGTCCAACAAGGGGACGGGACACGCACTAGAAAGCAAGTCCTGCCCACGCGAGCTGTACACCTCAACTATAACGAAATATGACGCAAATCAGGGTAGTTGGTCGCGCAAGGTTAACCCTAGCCGCCAGGTAAAAAGGAAATACCAGGAAGCGAGTAGGAGATAGGAGAGTTGTGAGAAAGACATAGGAAAGTGAAAGATGGAGGGGAGGATAGGGAAAGGCGACTGCCGATTCCCCCCCCCCCCCCCGGTCGGGTCAGGCCGGAGGTGCCGTCTACAGGAAGCTGGGACCAAAGTGGTGTGTTGCCTCCGCCGAGGGGCCTTAAGGGTCCAAACGCTCGGCATCGGCTCAGCCACGAGGATCCCCTTTTTCCCGGACACGGCGATGCCACGCACGGCTAGCCGCGGGTGCTCGGGTCCGTGGTGATGCATTGTTCACCATCATCCCCTTGCGGCGATGTCCCTGCGGATGCTCGGGAACCCGCGGTGTCGCCACTCACCAACGAAGGATTGATGGATGGATTGATATGGCTGAAGCCTTTAAATCGGGCGGTGGCTCAAGCCACCTAGCCATGAGTTATTAAATTTTACTCTTCCCTTGATTTTAGCCACCAATCAGATAACCTTCGCTTGGTTATTTCTACCCGCTTAAAATCTACTTTCCCTTCGCTGTCCTTAAACCCCAATGCCTTGGATAAATCAGCCCCGCTGCTTTCCACTGTAGGGTGAAGCCCTTTATAGAAAAGTATGAAGTGTTCAGCTGTTTCATCTTCCTCTCCACACGCAACGCACAACATGTCTATCTCAAGGTACCTGACTCCATATGTCTTAGTCCTCAAAACTCCCTTCCTGGCCTCAAACAACAAGGAGGTTCCCCTACAATTACCATTGATATTTTCTTTGGCAATTTTTCTGCAAGTTGCAGGAACGCAAGTTGATTACGCCCCCCTGCGGCGAAACTGAGAAAAGTGTACTCGTAGCTGTTTTGGGAATTTGAAGGCTACCTGTTTGGGTTCATTTAATAAGACTGGCAGATTGTGTTTTAATGACTGCAATTTGTACTGAATGCGAAAGTATAGGACAAACCAGGGTTCGGAAATTCGAGTTAAAGTAGGAGTATCTTTATGTTGCTGCAATGCCATCGAACGGAGGAAACTCTGGCTGTCATGCTGAGGAAAATAGAAAACATGTAACAAGCGGTGTTCATAGTGATGGTCAAAACTAATAATACTGTATTTTGCAAAGAAATGTGTTATCGGAGACTGGCGATCAATATTAGCTATGTAGCGAATGTCCCTTTTTTGCAGAAACATTATCTTTTCAATATTTGCTCTTGTGTTGCTTGACCACGTCAAACTGCAGTAGTTCATGTGCGGGGCAAATATTGCGTCATGTAAGTGAAGTTTAACTTTTGCCGTCTGAACAGTACGACACCGCGACATAGCTCCAGTCACTGAAGAGATTTTTTGTGCAACATTGTTGACATCAGTGTCCCAACTCAAATGGCAGGAAAAATAGACACCGAGAACTTTGAGAGTTTCGACAAGTTCAATATTTTTATCTTGAATTATTAGAAAAAGTTCTAGATTGAATTTCTCATTTCTGGCTCGAAATAAAATAAGTTTAGTTTTCTGGGTGTGGTATTTCTATGCGATTTAATTGGAACCAGAAAGACAATTTTTCAAGTGCATGATTACAATGTAGCACAAGGGCGTTCGGATCACTACCAGAAATGAGCACAGTACTGTGATCAGCATATATAACGAACTGAACACCGTTCTCAATATGAATTATGTCATTTATGTGTAAGCTAAAGAGAAGCGGGCCTAATAAACTCCCCTATAGTACACCACAAAATATTGGAAGTAAGGATCACTGTTGGTTGCTGATACAGACACACTGGCTTCTATTTCTGAGATACGTGTTAAGGAAGGCGTAAGATTTTCCGCGGATGCCATATGAAATGAGTTTTTTTAAGAAGTATGTTACCGTCAAGACAGTTAAAAGTTTTGCTGAAACCAACAGAAAGACCGAGCGTATATGTTCCTGCCGCCGCGGTGGCTGAGTGGTTATGGCGCTCGGCTGCTGGGCCGATAGACGCGGGTTCGATCGCGGCCGCGGTGGTCGAATTTCGATGGAGGCGAAATTCTAGAGGCCCGTGTACTGTGCGATGTCAGTGGACATTAAAGAACCCCAGGTGGTTGAAATTTCCGGAGCCCTTCCCTATTGCGTCTCTCATGGCCTGAGTCGCTTTGGGACGTTAAACCCCCATAAAACCAAAACGTGTATGTTCCGTTTTCAATGCTCTGTAATATATTTTCTTTTAGTGCGACAGCGCCTTTTCCGTAGATTTACCTTTTCTGAATCAAAACTGAAAATACGTCCGCGCCCTAGTTTTATCTAAGAAATTTATTAATAGTAAGTATATGATCTTTTCTAGTCCTTTGGATAAAACAGGTAATATAGAATTCGGTCGAAAATTAGTTGCTTCATTTTTGTTTCCAACTTTAAAGTTTAATGCGACTCTTTGCTCGCTTCATGCCCTCGGGAAAGTTAGCCGATTCTATTCCTAGGTTAAATATATATGAGACTGTACTGGATTCAAGAATTCTATCGCGTACTTTATTGGCTTTATTTGTACGTTGTCATAATCAAGGGCCTTGCTGCTTTTTAAGCATAGAAATCATCTGTGTACTTCAGTTTCGTCCGTCGGGTGAAGGAGGATGGTTTCAGGGGTACTTATGCTCATTTAGGGCGATATTGATAAGCTGTAGTTGCTTAGATTTTCGACCTTAGTAAAGTGGTGAATAAAATGGTCAGCAAAAGCTTCACCACTTAGGTCGGCGCCGTTAACTGTTAAAGTTTCTGGAGACGAATCACCTTCACCTCTGCCGAGTACAATATTTATTGTTTTATATGTAATATTTGTATGTTTTCTGCCTATGTCGGAAAAAAGATGCTCGCAATAACCTTTGTTTGCCTGCCTAAGCGTAGTATTAAGCTTATTTCTAAAGGTTTTAAATTCTTTAAGGCTTTGCTCCTTCCGCGTGCGAAGAAACCGAAAGTTGAGATGGTTTTTGTGTTCGATTTGTTTCAGATGCCCGCGTGTCACTCAAGGGTTCTTCGCCTTTTTAGAAGGTTTTAGTGTTCTGAATGGGAAATCTGCTATATGCACTCTCGTAAATATTTCTATGAAATTTGAGTAGGCTTCATCAACTTCAATTTCCTTAAACACATGGCTCCAGTCACACGTACTCATACTCTTTTTAAACAACTCGAGCGAGTTGTTCGAGATATGCTGAAAACTGAATGATTCTCAGGGTTTTGGCTTAAGTTTGTGTTTTTGGAATAGGCGATAAACACAGGACAGTGGTGACTGATGTCACTTGTAATAGTGCCAGCACTGGTAATAGTGCATGTGTTCGTAGTAATTAGAAGGTCAAGGGCAGATCAGCTTAATTGAAACTGTAATACGGGTTGGCGAGATGATCAGGTTTGTGAAGCCAGAAGCTTGAATCATATTACTAAATTCATTTGCATGATTATTATCTGATAAATCGTTAATATTAGAGCCACCTCCACCAGTTAAACAAAACTTGTTTCTGCTGGCATATTCCAATAAGTCATCAAGTTTATTCAGAAACGATTTGCTATTTCCTCGTGGAGGACAGTACAAGACAGAACAACTTCATTGTAATGACGTAAAGTGATGAGCTCATAGTCATGAGTTGTCACGCTGAAATTAAAAATTATTTCGCACGTTAGGCTATCCTTAGCATAGATTGCGACGCCACCTCCGCGTCCACGAGACCGATTTACAAGATCCGGTTATAACTAGTAATGTCGGCTATTTTACTATCACTGTGGTACCATGTATCAGACATGAGTATGTAATCAAATTTAAATGAAAACTGATCTGGAAAGTAACATATCTTATCCCCCTTGTTAGGTGTAGACCGGGCATTGATATGCAGAACTGATGTTTGCAAGGTGTTTTGGAGTTTAAGATTATAGGGCAACACAAACTCAAAGTATTCCACGTTTGAGGGGCAAGCTGCAATATCGAAAGCGTTCAGCATATTTTGTCAAGCTCATCCTCATGTCTGATTTGTACGGTTGGCGCTTCATCGGTCTTCCGAGCAAGGATATTTTCATTTTGTGTCCATACAGCCTTCCATTTGTGCTCTTTCTTTTTGCTGACAGCCTTTCCCAAAAGCAGTCTGAGAGAGGGGCGAAGGTGTATGTTTATATATATAGCACTGGTATCGTCTAATCTAAGATCAGCATTATTAAGCCGCAGCTTCCTTGCCTTAATCAGTGCCCTGTCGCGCTTCCAACCACATCACTGAATAAGGTAATTTAAAACCAAGATCCTCTTCGATGTTTACGGCCTTCAGTTTTGCAATATAAACATGTTTCCCCTCCACCCAAAATATAAAATAAAAACTTGACTGGTCAATTTTTATTATTTCATCGTCTAATTATTCAGATCTCTCGCATACATACATAATGTACAGGTTTCTCTAAAGTCAGGCCGGAATGAAACGCGAACACGCATGCACCGTGCCTTTCTTTCTTGCAGCGAGATACTCATTTACAATAGGTTTAAGAACCTTTAATTCGGTAGTTCTGGAACTTATAAATATGAATTAAGCTACACGTGCTGCGTTCACTGCTGTTGAATGTAACGGTCAAAATATTCTTCACAGGCGCTGTTCGAGTGTAATTCCAACCTTACTTTTGTCAGGCGCTGCAGCACATGATGAAACGGAAATTAATAAAGGTTAGGCTGTGTTACATTAGAATTACATGAAAAAAAACTTGAATCGTTGCGTCGTTTTGTGTTTTTGTAACGAGCTTCCTCGATTTCTCTTCTCTCGCCTCGCCGCGGACACATGATAATCTTCGCCACTTTGCACGCTTGCCGACAGAAGACGCGCGCTAGTCCCATAGCTTAGAGTTAGTATATACAGCTAACACTGTACAAACGACCTACAAAAACCGCGCCTAAGTGTCTCTATCAGTTTTGCAAATACAAACCTGTAAACGGCACCTCCCATTAAATCCAGGCGCCTTGCGCCGGCTAAGGATTAACACGCGAGCTGAAGGCGAAGATCGAACATAGGAAGACGAAGAGAACGAGAGCACGAGCTCGGTGGTCACCGGTTCCAAGATGAGGAGCGCCTCGGGTTTTTACGGGACCACCCGGAGGAAGACGTTGCTGCGCGAATCGGAACCTCGACATTACGAGATGTGATCCAGTTATCATTCAATCTGACCTGTTTATACGTAATCACTGTCGCTAATGCAGGCAACCCGCGGACTGACCTCATATATCGTGATTAACCAGCACATCCGCTTATGCTTCTGTAACGTGAACATTCTTCCATGACTGAGAGAGAGACACGCGGCCCAGGTTATTTGACGCTCCTGAGCACAGACAACGCGATTGCTAGGCGCGCCCGCATTCGCACTCTGAGCACTCTGAACTCGAACTCTTGAAGCCTCGGCATCACGCGAGCGATCAGCGAGAAGCCCGCTGCTGAAATGCGCGCTGCAAAAGTTCCAAGCTTCGAGCGAGGCCATTTTAGAGACAGACAGGCGGCCGAATGAAGACGCTGCACTACATCCGTCCACGCTCTGCAGGTCCATCGAACCAGCGTGAATTCTTCAATAAACGAGTTCGCTTTTAAATTCAGTATCCAGCTACAATTCTGACACTTAGTTGAGTTGCACCGGTTTGACCTGCGCAGTTATTGCAGGATTGACACCGTGATCTAAGAACATGAAGCAATGCACCAGCTGCCAGGCAGAGCACATTATCCCAAGCGGAGGCAAACGTCAAGTCCATACACAGCCGCGATCAAATCTGCTCTGTACCAACCAGCAGGACACCATGAGATCCGCGGAAATGCTGACATTTCTCTGCGCAAATACTTGTATGACAGCCACGATGATGGGTCGTAACACACCGCGATGGAAAAATAGCACATCACTCACGTATTCAGCCTGTGTGTCACTGCCAGCTGATTTCAAGCGCAAGCGCTGATCTTCGTCGCACTGGTTTGCAATATATGCTCTCCAAAGCCTCCGTCTTCGTTGTACGCGTGTACAAGGCACTCACAATTTATGCACGAAACGAAACTTTGCGTTTACAGCCTGATCCGGAGTTCCCGGGTTCGAACCCGACCGCGGCGGCTGCGTTTTTATGGAGGAAAAACGCTAAGGCGCCCATGTGCTGTGCGATTTCAGTGCACGTTAAAGATCCCCAGGTGGTCGAAATTATTCCGGAGTCCTACACTACGGCACCTCTCTCGTCCTTTCTTCTTTCACTCCCTCCTTTATCCCTTCCCTTACGGCGCGGTTCAGGTGTCCAACAATATATATGAGACAGATACTGCGCCATTTCCTTTCCCCAAAAAGCCAATTATTATTTACAGCCTGTGCGATGTTATTGCACATTAAAGATCCCCAGGTGGTCGAAATTATTCCGGAGCCCTCCACTACAGCACCTCTTTCTTCCTTTCTTCTTTACTCCCTCCTTTATCCCTTCCCTTACGGCACAGTTCAGGTGTCCAACGATATATGAGACAGATACTGTGTCATTTCCTTTCCTCAAAAACCAATTATTATTATTATTATTATTATTATTATTATTATTATTATTATTATTATTATTATTATTAAGGTTGTTTAATTCTCTCTGTCCTCACCTTGATATATTCGAAAATTCTCTCCCTTCCTTTATATTGGATGTCCGTGACGTTCCACTTTGAGCACTCCTTTTCTCATACATAACTTCCCCTTTCATGCATTTTGTCTTTACTACACTTGTGCGTTTGCACCGGTATTACATTGTTTTTTTTCCTTAATTGTTCATCACGTGTACTTGTTCTCATTAATATTATTTCTTTAATACTGTGTACTCACGCCTGATTGTTGTAACGCGTTCACTAATTACATTTCTTATTGTGTATGATTGTATTTCTAGCTTGTATTTCAGAGGTTTCCTATTCGTTCATATTAGTATTGGCTTTATTCTTGTTTGTGTTTTGCTATATGCTGTACTTGGCAGTTATCCGTCGTTCTTATGTTCATTTTTTGTTTATTGTTTCATTAGTTATTTATATGTCTGTTGCCTGTTCTAGCTGTTTTCATTTACCGTTGTTCTCGCTGTTTTCTTGTTTTCGCTTTTTTGCTTCATGCTTGCTGTCACGCCTAGTTTATGTGTCTTTTTTTCTATCGCCTTGACTGCTGCATTACCTCTCCTGAGTGTCTTCCTTTGTAGTGAAATAAATTTACATTTTGTGCGTGTGAATGGTGGACCAGCACCAAGACCTTTGGGTTGTTCCTGGACACCGAAAAATAAAGTTTGATTGATTGATTATTATTATTACAGCCATTTTAGGCAACAGCGGCACTGTAAGTTCCCACGACGGGATAAAGGTGGCGCTTGCTGTCCAGGGAGATTAAAGTGAGGTACGGCAGCGCGTTAACAATGACAGAGAGTGTTTGGAGAGACACTGTTGAGCCTACTCTGCCGCAGAGGTAGCGCGGAGGTTATCTTTTCAGGTATCTAAGCGCCACATCAGAATCAAGCAGGATGCGGTTTTGCGCTCAATTAAAGTCGCGTTCGGTTGCTTGCATATAAGGATTGGGCACGTGTGTAGAACCGAACCACTCCCACAGTGCACCTCTTGAACTCTACCTTGTCATGCATCAATAAAGTCCAGAAGTGCGTTCTGTTCAGAGTGTCTAACCGCGGTACCGAATCCGCTATTTTCCCCGGAACCAGTACCATTCAAAGGAACCATTTCGAACCGGTCCTGGAGTCGGTGCACCCCCGTTTTCTTGCAAAATGGCGTACTTTTCAATTTTGTTCTTCACCCTAAATGGGGTGTTCTACCGGGTATGGTTAGGCCAAAAGCTGTCCGTGCTATGCAAGGCGGAAATGGCACCCAGTCTACGAGGCAACAGACACCTGATATGCGCTTCTGTAATATGTCTTCGCCAATTATTAAGCGTTGTACGCCAGCAAGGCTGATGTGAAATCTTGGTTATTATTATTTTTATTTATTTTTATTTATTTACTTATTGGATGGGCATACATGGTACTGCCCGTGGGGCAGGACAAAAGGGGGTAATTAGTCTCCTGACGAGGCCCTGGCCCCACTGGGCGCAACAGCAGCGGTTACAAAATACATGTAGACTGTACATTTACCATTGGACATAACAATTATCACAATACAAAAATTCGGATGAAGCATGTGACAAACCCCCCTAAAAAACGTATGTTATTCTTAACACATTGTGCACAATTATAGAAATCAAAACTCAATAACTTTGGAGTTAGAAATCATCAATCGTACGTGTTTGGCATTCTATTTAAAGTGAGCAGAAGTCTCCTCTTTCACATGTTTGCAGAGATGTTTTATTCGAATTGTTAGTACTGTTCTAACGCACAAAGCACTGAAAGAGAATGGCTTCCCTTCAGTTCTATCAAGTACGATAATTATGTGCAACAACTCAACCACGTTGCGCAACAATAAATATCGGAAGCATTCGTTATATCAGAAAGCAGATACAAAAAAGACCCGGCACGATGGCGCTCGGCTACTAATCCCTAGTTTGCGGGTTGGATCCCGGCCACGGCGGCCGAATTTCGGCGGCCGCGATAAGGTAAATAACAGGTATGCTGTGTGATGTCAGCGCACGTTGGAGAAACCCAGCTGCAGCTCCCACGGACACTTAATGTGTTTAAAACGTCTGGAAACATCAAATGACTATACGCGTTTCGCGTTAAATATAAACGTGTGGAAGACGTCTATAGTACAACATATATTGAAAACATTTCTAAAATGTGTTGTTCACGACCCACATTAGAACATACCTTTAAGTTGGAGAAAGAAGCAAAAACACAACAGCCATCTAGTTGCGAGTTGTCTGCTACATCGTTTGCTGCGCATGCGCAAGCTCGCCGAGACGGCGGCCAAGTAAGGGATAGGGGCAGGGAGCTGTGGGGAGCGGCTACAAAAATGTGACGTTACCGCCTGTCCTGAGTTCTTTCCTTCCTCCATGTCTTAGAAGGACTTGAAAGACAAACTAGCCAAGCCGCTACTGATATGGCCAGTCTTGGCTGCAAGTCATTCCTGAAAGCCGGCTTGAATCATTTTTCACTTTTTACGTTTTTTCAATAGCTTAATGTGTTTGGTTTACCATGAAACATGCGACGATCTTTATTTATTGATTTGGTGGTGTTGCTGTATAAATGTTTGTTGTTTGAGTGATATTGTTATTTGGTCATTTGGCGCTGCGGTTGGTAGCGCGCCCATGCTCACACCTCAAGGCAAAATCGAGGCAAGCATGAAAGTTTACGTGTCACAGCTAGATGGCGTGCGCTTCCACCCGATTATAAGTTTTAGCCTCATCTATCCGTCCGTCCTTCCGTCTATCCATCCATCCATCCATCCATCCATCCATCCATCCATCCATCCAACCATCCAATCATCCATCCAACCATTCAACCAACCGTCCATCCATCCATCCGTCCGTCCGTCCGTCTATTCGTCCGTCCATCCGTCCGTCCGTCCGTCCATCCATCCTGCCATCCAATCATCCATCCAACCACCCAACCATCCGTCCATCCATCCATCCGTCCGTCCGTCCATCCAACCATCCATCCAACCATCCAACCATCCGTCCATCCTTCCATTCATTCATCCATCCGTCCGTCCGTCCGTCCGTCCGTCCGTCCGTCCGTCCGTCCGTCCATCCATCCATCCATCCATCCATCCATCCATCCATCCATCCATCCATACATCCATCCACCTATCCATCCATTAATTTATCAATCCATCCATCCATCCGTCCGTCCGTCCATCCATCCATCCATCCATCCATCCATCCATCCATCCATCCATCCATCCATCCATCCATCCATCCATCCATCCATCCATCCATCCATCCATCCATCCATCCGTCCGTCTGTCCGTCCATCCCTGCGCACCATGCGATCATGGAACGCGCGCAGAAAGAATCATTTTGTAGATGCACGTACAGGTATTATTGGTCGGTTTTTGCCACTTCACACGAGCAGCACTGGCACGGTCAAGAGGGGACGCAGCAGCTCAGGTGACGATGAGGTTGGAGTCAAAGTGTGCAGGTTTGAAACATTCGCCCCTGCTACGCTCATCATATTGTAAAACCTCTTCGTTACCCTTAATATTAACCTTTTTAGGCAGAGAAAGAGATTCCACAAGCTAGTCGCACGGCCGCTGCAGTGGCGACTAGGGGTGCAACTTCTGGGGGCAATTACTACAAACGTACACCGCCTTGTAAGTTGGCAGCAAACAACTATATGGGAAACAATTATTATTTTTTTGCGTGTTCTTCAGCGTATACGGTACTGGGCATGGAACGCGATGCAGTTGTCCTTCAAGCTCGTAAGTGGTGAAGACCCGGGCCACGCTCCATGATATGCTGCTGCTCCACACTGCCGTGGTTCACTTCATTGTTGCTGCCTATCTGCAGCGTTCGGAAGCCCAGCAGCTCAGCTGTCTTGCATCAAATGCCAGCAATAAATGAATGCCCTGATGGGGAGCCTAAACCGAAGCCGCAAGAAATGCATTCATGCTACACAAGTTGAAAGTATGGGTTTAAGATAAACATTTTTCAAAATCCTCCAGGGCACGAAAAGCAAGCTGGAGTGCGCGTTGTTTTATTTATAACGCGCACTGAGCTGCATAAAGTATCCATACCCCCAGCCAATTTTTGCCCCGATTTACTGCTATGGATTTTTTAAATATTTCATTCCATGTAATGAATGCACCTCTCGAATCTTCAGACTTCTTTGGACAAAAAAGTGCGTTTATTTTGCGAGTCTCATGATAACAAAGAAAGAAGTAGCGACTGCGCTAGATTAGATCAAACGCTGTCACTTAGGAGAGGGGGAACACTGAACGAGATGACTTGACGTGTTTCCAGTACATCAACTCCAGGTAATATAGGGACCCGCGGCTCAAGTTTGCTGGCCGTCTGGCGGCGGAACGTGAACTACTGGGAAGAGAAGCAGCCGGTGCGCGCCGTTGCGCGGCGGCAGACAAGTGCGTGCGCACGCGTTCTCAGGCCGTCCTGGGCGCAGCGGGGCGCCGCGTCGCCGCCAGTTTTGTGCAGTTGTTCGGCGAGCGTGTTGTGGAATTTGCACAATGGCAGAAGCGGCCCTACGTAAGCGTAAGCGGGGCCCGAAGTATTGCTGTGTTGTCGGCTGCCACAACAGTGCGGAAAACACCAAGGGACTTGATCCACCTGTAAAACTGTACCGATTTCCGGGGAAATGGTATGAAAAAGAAAGACTTCAAGCGTGGATCAATGCAGTGAGGAGGGTTAGGTAAGTCCCTACAGCCATGCCGTGCTTTCGGCTGTGGCGGTTTGTATTTTGTGTTCGTTCGTTTTGGTTACAAGCCGGTACTCAACGCTGAGCATGCACGCGACGACTGCACTGATGATTACGGATACTTGTTGTGTTCTCGCAAGCACAAATGTAAAAGTTGGATTGTGATTGCGTAGTGGCTTTTGATTTCCTGTATTGTTTTTTTAGGTGTGGCCGTCGTTGTTACAAGTTCGTACATGAATATGCTAGCGCGTTTAAATAAACATTGCGCTGTCAGGTGATTACAGTTAGGCGATGTCAGAGCAGCTTTATCACATCGGAACGAACTGCTGCAATAAATGATTGGTTTGTGATATCTACGCCGGAAACCACCTCAGGCAATGTGATGGACGCCGTAGTTTGTTTTGTTGTGAATTTATATGCTGTTTTAACCTGTGAATCACACTTGCACTTATTATTATGCTATATTCGAGGAGCTCGTGAATTATTTGAGTTGCTCCCTTCGGAACTTGTGCGATTTCGTTTGTGTCTGTGCGTGTGTTTATGTTTGCCTTGGCAATTGATAATAGACAATACTATTCTTTCTTATGTAGCCCTGATGGAACTATTTGGTTGCCTAAGGAGCACACAAGAATTTGCAGCAGACATTTTGTAGACAACTGCAAGAGTGACATTAGCCAACTTCCAGCCTACATCCGTACCATTTTCCCTCCGATCTACAGAAAAAAGCACCTGACAGGGAAAGAGCGCAAAGGTATGAAAGCAAAAATGTGAAACTGCCAGTGTGAAAGGCAGCCTTGTGTTTTTTAATGAGTTCTGCTTTTTTTATTTCATACTTTAAATCCTGTCACTGATTGTAATAGGGAGGGCATTCAAAAGGGCAATGAGATAAAAATATAGCAGTTAATTGCACGATGAGCTTGGCTGCACCCTTTTTAAGGTTGGCAGTAATATGTTACTTTTACTGGTTCAATGAAGATGGGAAAGGCGTCTCAACCAGGCAATATTTTCTAGACAGCTCGGTGCAGGAAGTGAAAATCTATCACGAAGTACAGACGATGAAGCGACAATGCATAAACCAGGAACCTCCATTACAGACTGTCAACATCAGGACATTCACATGATGGATCTCAGTGATGCATCTCTGGAGATGAGCGCAGCTGTGGCTTCGACAATCAGCACAAGTGATTCGCATCCTTCAATGAGTGTGGGTGGCACAGGAGAAAGTCATTTCATTGCAAAGAGAGATGCTGTAAGAACACCTTTTAATTATGGGAGATCATATTTCTGTCTATAGAGAAAGCTTGACACAAATTCAACATTAATTTGCTATTAATACTGCCCTTTCAACACTGTTCTTCTGTAGCACTGAGAACATATCTGTGCAATACAACATAGTCATTTAACATATTTTTTTTTCAGGCATCCCAAACCAAAGAGAGTGTGGCTCAAGGAAAGCTAACTATACATCTTTCTCCGACAAATGGAACTTATGCATCTACTCAAGTTGTGCACACAGAAATGAGTGACAAGGTTGGACTATGCTGCGGTTTCCCCTTATCAGTTGTGCTTAACTCTAGCTAACATTTTATTAAAGCTAGCAGAGGATTTCTTTTTTTAGTGCAATTACCTTTGTGAATTTTTCTTCCTGTGTAACATTTTGTTATTTTATAGTAGTGGTGCTTATTTTCTTTTGGGAATGAATGAGCATATTTGCAGGGGGATGCAAATAGCATTTTTCATTGGTTAGTCCTCTTGCTAAAGTATATTTGCCTGTAAATTGCACCATGTTCTCTGTTTATTCTGCTGCAGGTTGCAAGTACGGATGGCAAATGGAAGAAAAACTGTTGATTTCAAGGCTTTCAGTCTCTAAAGGAAAAAGAAAAAGCGCTGCAAGATTTATGTGGAGTGACACTGCAAGTCTTCTGCCTCCTTTTGAACCTGCTGCCTCCTCCGAAGTACAGGCGCAATACTATGTCAACTGAAAATAGGCTGTGCTTTTTTCTCGCCAAGCTACGTCTTGGGATAACATATAGTGCACTAGGAGTAATTTTCAGTGTTGCATCCTCAACAGCATCCACTGTCTTTAGGAAAACACTTCGTATTTTAAGCATTGCTCTGAGGGATTGGGTCTTCATGCCTTCCCGGAGAGCAATCAAACTTTCTTTGCCTGCCCCATTTAAAGAAAACTACCCGAACTGCACCTTAATAATAGATTGTACCGAGATCCACACTGAAGCACCCTCAAACCCTGACTGTCAACATATTTTGTATTCACATTACAAGGGAGGATACACGCTGAAATTCTTAATTGGTATAATTCCTAATGGTATGATAAGCTTCGTATCAAAGGTTTATGGAGGGCGACATACTGACTCATTCATTACCCAAGACTCTGGCTTTCTGGAGCTTGTTAGACCAGGCAATTTAATTTTAAGTGATAAAGGATATCGAAGCATCCGCACAACAGTAGAAGGGAAAGGTGCGGTGCTACTCATGCCTCCTTTTAATTCAACAGGTGGTCAAATGTCTGATGGTGACATGGACATGACTTACAAGATTGCCTCTGTACGTATCCATGTTGAGAGAGTAATCCAAAGATTGAAAATTTTTCATATTCTAAGGAACAGAGTACCACTTAGCCTGATACCACACATGAAGAAAGTATTTTCAGTGTGTGCTGCCTTAGTAAATTTGCAACCTCCAATAATTAAGCAGTAGGCCTGCTTTGCTTGATGTAGTCCATACCTTAGTTTGCATGAATTACATTCATAAGAGTTCATGTTAGCACTCAAGTGAGTTCAAAACTCTTAATTGTATGCGTCCTAGTCAATAAATGGGTATGCTAATCACAGCACTGAGGATTTTTGTTTTACTTACTTTTGTTGTGAAAGGGTCTGTGTTGGTCACCATGTGTTTCGCACAGCAGATCTGTGCTTTTAACTTTTTATTCTCCCATAGATGGCAGCAAAATAGTGAAAGCAATGGATGCAAGCGAGTACATGGCACTGAAATGGTATCACACAAATATGGTTTATTGAACATCACTTGATATCACCTCATCATAGGTGTAATGTTAAGAGATAGGAAGCGTGCACAGTGGGTCACAGGACAACCTTCAGTTAATGACATTCTTGTCGAAATCAAGAATAGGCATGGGCAGAACATGTAATGCGAAGGAAGGATAACCGCGGTGTTACCCTCAGTGACCACCGCGGTGGTCACTGAGGGTAACAACATGAATTCCAAGGGAACTAAAGTGTAGTGGGGGGGGGCGGCAGATAATTAGATGAGATAAAGGAGCAAATCAGGAGTCAAGTGGGTGCAAGCTAGCACAGGACCAGGTTAATTGGAGAAATATGGGAGAGGCCTTTGCCCTGCTTTTGGTATAGCCAGGCTAATGACGATGACTTCATATCACAGAACTCTGATTTATTGCACATGAGCTACACCCGACAACACTTAAATGAGATCACTTAGACATCTGACTAGCATAAACAATGCTACACACCTGGGTTGTCAGCCCAGATGTGTTTACAATAAAAATGCAGTACAATGCACCGAAATTTAATGTAGTAAAAGCTTGAGACTGTTGTCCTTTGGACATAAAACTCTTGCAAACCAACGCTTGACGCTTCCCCTAATTAGTCATGTGGTCTTTGCATGCTACTTTTAGCGCTATATTATTGATAACTTACATTTTTCAGGTTTACTTGTGCTTTACTAAAAAAATTTAATGCATTTCATTGTTTTTTACTGAAATGCAATTTTATTATGGATGAAATATGTTAATGCTTTATCTGGAAAATTTTCCTATGTCATGACTAGGGGACACTTGGACTAAAAAATGAAAAAGCTACCATTAGAACAAAAATTCATGCTCAAACACTTAAAATCTCCAGGTGTATTAAATTAACATGGCACGTCCTTTCAAAAGGCACCTGTTATAGGCAGAGTTGCTTCATGGCAATAAATATCACATAACATAACACATTTTCATTACATAACTTCTGAATACAAAATTCTTAAGTATGTTTAATAATTGGATATTCCTGGAATTAAAAAAAATAGATAGGGGTTCAAAATTAATAAGGAATTCAGTGCGTACATGATAAAAAAGGTGGTTATGCAATGTAAAGTAACTTGAGCGAAGCATCTTGAATCAGCTGAGGAAATAAAGTATTGAGATATAGAACAACAACTGAATTAAAAACTTAAAATAAAAAAACTCCATCTTTCGAATCAGATTCCACAGAAAGGCCTCATCCCGGTTTACTTTTATTATCACTGAGTGTTTGGGACTGTAAATATAGAGAATGGCCCTGTAAAGGTTCATTATATACATTTGCACTTGGATTTGAGTGTAGTAGCTATGTGTTGTTTTCAATACAATTTCATCCCCACTGAAAACTAAGTAAGGCAACAGGCTGCGCCTTTCTTCACACAAGATCAAAGGTTCATCTCTGAACTTATATGTGCACTTAATCTCAATGAGCACAGTTTCATTGTCAATTTTGGCGATACCGTCTGGGCTGCAGCAAAGCCATGGTTGCTCTGGAAGCACGACGAGTCCTCTCTGAAAATAACAAATGGGATTAATTAGTACTTTATTTGAAAGATCTAAGGGATAAAAGACTTGACGTGCAAGGAGGGACTCATGCAAGGTAAAACAACAAGCAAACTTACTTGTACAATGCAAATACGAAGCTTTTGTTCCAGCTCATCTCGTGCAATTGCTTCTGTTTTGATACCTGAAAAAACAATTTGATGTCCTAGACTTCATTATTATGAAAATTGGACAGAATTCAATCCTGCTGTGGCACAGGAAGCACAGTGATGTGATTTGATGACAAAGCACAGCATGTTTTCGTTTTAAATAAAGTTATGTGCTGCTGGAAAGCATACCGTATTGCATTGCAGCACTTGTGCAGGATGATCTCTTGCATAATTGTTCAGCTGCTCTCTGCAGTCTGTCATCATTCTTTTTTGTCCTGATGGCATGTGCTTTTGTACTGCTTATTCGCACGTGACGCTCTTCGTGCCATCTGCAAATTATAAGCATTATAAACATGATTTCATTCTTTATGTGTGTTGTGCTTGCTATCATTTGCTGAATTTCCATTACATACCGTGAGAAGTTTGCCTGTCCCCTTGTGTGAAGGCATAGGTCACATGGGTTCTCTTTAAGCACTACTTTTTCATCGTAGCTCGCAGCGCTTTCCTCATCCAATTCGCTGGCAAAATTTCTGATTTGGGTTTTTTCATTTTCAAGAACCTCAAGGTATCTGTAGACTGGTCGGTGCTTCATTGGCTGTAGTAATTCCTCTAGAGTTTCTTTCTCCAATTTTGCCGTCACTTGTTCAACAATTTTCTTTGACTACTTCCTCACAAATCATATCCTCAGCACTTGTCTTTTCTATTTCCAATATTTGTCGTAGGGAATATGCTATGCCCGGATGGCTAAATATGATGTTTGGGTCATGAGGCTTTCCTTTTGGAGTGCTAGTGTCCTGGCCTGTTAAGAAGGACGAAAAAAAAACTAAACAAGTTAATGGCATACTTAACAAATGGAAGCAGCAGCTATGAAGGGCGGCATGCTGAATGCACCGAAATAAAAAAGATAAGCTAAACTAGTTGGCCAGAAAGCATATTTTCAGGCTGCAGTGTTGAAGCATCTAATAAAGCAGCGAATTCTACTCACAGGAGAAGAGGTCCGAAACAACTTGCTCTAAGTGCCTCTTTGGTTTGTCACTCGGCTTTCCCCATTTCTGGGGCTGGCTGGTGCATGATTCCTCCTCGTAGCTGTTTACATAGAGGCACATGGCAGCTGCATGCTTGCAATGAGCTGTGATGCCAGCTTTGCATGTGCATCTCTCTCCTTGAACGAGGAGGTTCCGCCTCTCCTGGCTTGACCACACCAACTATGAGATAAAGAAATTGTCTGGGTATTTCTCAAACCAGCCAGACATGCTAGACCATCAAACTAATTGTAAATGTAAGGCAACGTCAGATTTTGGGCGGCCTGGCTTATAGTTGGTTGCGCCAAGACATTGCTTTTTGCTAGAGCCACGTCTCCATCTCGTCATGCATGTTTCGCTGCATTACTCTTCGCAATTGCTCTATTACCGCATTCACTGTCTCATTATCTTACATCACTTTCTATCACCATCTGATCGGCCGTCCTATCACACGCATTGGCTTTCCGTGAAAAATCTTTCGGTTACAATCGAGCCCGATTCTTCACACGTGCGCGCGCACTCACGCACACAGATTGAGTTTTCTTTTTGCTTAACGGCTTTCACGTGGATAATACTAACGGCACTGTACATTTCCGCGCTTGCGTCGCACGCACGACACCCGTGGCTGGGTATCACTCGCAGCTAACAACGCGTTCCCGCCGCAGGTTTACCGCCTGTAATGCAGATTAGCCCACAAAACTCGTAGGCAGACGTGAGAACCGAATAAAAAAAAAATAGGCGGCAGTAAGCCGAGTTTCGCAGTGCTTTAATTCAGCCAACCTCGCAAGCGTCAGTGAATTTTCCAACCAGCAACTAAAGCATCTGCCTCGTATTCGCCAGCAGAGACGGATCGGGCGCCCCTAATCATTGCGAGTCATTTATCGGTAGTTCGAGCATATAACAAAATGACAGACTTACCTCGACGTACACGTCGTACACGATGTGGTCGTTCACTTGCGATGTGCATTTGCCACTTAGCCGGGCTCCATCGTGGTCAATACTCTGCTCCACAGAGTATACATGTGAAATTAGCATTGGACCTTTATTCAAGTTTGTTTTTCGGAAGTAGCTGTCAAGCTGAGCGACCTTTTTGTCGCCGCACTTCAGACGATACATATTGGCGCGGCGTGAGCTCGGCGCGTGCACAGAAGCGAGCGGGAGCGACGCGGCTCAAAGGGCGCGCGCCACCGCGGATGCCCCCAGTTTCTCTTTATCTGTCGGAGATGGCGCTTTCGGGTCAGGAGCAGTAGCGCCACTCTGCGACGCTGCGGTTCCCTATACTAGGCTCCGTTCCATCGACTGATGAGGCGGAAGAAATGTTATTTTCTGCATTAACCAACCGGGATACAAAAGTACCAAGTTCGCTCGATCAAGGATGCTAAATTTACTCAAATAAATCGCCGCTAGGTGTAACACACTCAGAAATGGGCCAGTTCGCTGCATACACAACTGTATACGCAACGAACTCGTAGCTTTTTCTGAAAACACAGAATTGTGCGCATAGCGCATTATGCGGTCTTTCACGTAATGTGAAAACAGTGTCCGTGTATGCGCTGGCAAAGAGAGCCGCTGACGGGGCTCTTTAACGCTGTCGCGTCACGCCCTTAAAGGCGCGGCTAAACTGCCGCCCAAATTGTCGTCCCTTTGCGTCTTGTTCCGGCGTAGCTTGCCACGTAAATCGGCGACGTCTTTGTGAGATCTCAGCAATTGGCCCATATGGTTTCAGATGTACGGATATAATTCTTTGTGCGGCACAAACCCCAATCGTCTGCGCTCGTCGCACTGCTGCAGTTGAGTTGACTGGCTGCCTGCACGAGCTTCGCCGCAAGGTCCTTCGTTACATATGCTTCCGGTAAGGTTGTTTCCGTGGTGAAAAAATATATTCTTACACCTTGGTTGCTACACGTCGAATCGTACGGTGCACTCAGAGATTCAACGAATTCGTTTTCTTTTTACAGACAAGCTCCGCATTAGCTAATTCTCCTCTTTTTTCTCCTTCATAACTGCAGTGTCCAAACACATTGAAGTAGTGTGCTAATGCTATAATGAGAACTGGGAACCACAACGTATCGGCTTTAACGCGTGTTTGTAACTCTTACAGACGACTGACGCTCGGCAGTTCCCAGGCAAGACACTCCGCATATTCGATATTGTTGTTGTCTTCGAGTCAGAAGCAGCGCATACCGAACAAGGCGATGAACTTTGTTCACTGCTACTGTTATTATTCACCACTGAAAAGCAAGCATCCGGGCAGAAAATTTGACTGGGGTTTTCATGTAATTTTCTGAGTCATTTTTTTTCTCTCTCCGTTTATTCTAGAAGCACAATTGGCATTTTCTTGTTTTCAAGCAAAAAGCAGGTTTCCCACGAAGACGGATTTATTCAGAACGACGCTTCTCTCTCATTAAGCGTGTCTTCAAACGCAGCATTATTTGGCGCTGTGACAGCTCTGCATGTATGACCGATCATTCAATGAGTTGCTTACTCCGTTCCTTTAATTAACGGTGTTGCGTGCGTGGTTCTGCACGGCAACCACAACTTGTTTCCGACAAGACAAAGCAAATGCATTATCCACAAACGAACCGCAGATCTTCACACTCGATATTATAATGCTAAAGAGATATCCAACAACCCTGTTCAAAAATCTTTTTTGTCCTGGAAACCATTTAAGAACGCACTTTTTTCTATATAATGTCAGATTTCAGCATAAAAATCAATATATCTGCAGATAAGCAGACGGAAGCCTTGTACTTGTTTCTATAAACGTTTTAGCTATCGTCAAAAGCGTTCCCCGTCGGTTTTCTGTGGTAGTCATAACTACTCGATGCGATCGATGAAAAAATATGACAAGAGAGATTTTGCTACGTATCAGAAGAACAGATCATTGCCTTCGATATTTCCATAACCTCATCTTGCAATATTCCAATCTGCTAAATTTCTGTGCTAAAATGTTGGGCATGAGGCGAGAAGCAGAAGAATTCCAGAAGCAAAAGAATTATTTAAGGATAAAAGTTGCTAATGCGCAGCCCATTGTGTGGTTTAATTACTCCTCTTTAACGAGTAACATTACTTTTGTTCAGTACATTCGTATCGCCTGCTAACGCTAAATTTCACTCGCATGCAATGCCTCCTTCGCACCTCAGATTAAACAGGTCTTTGACTACTCTGAGCTCCATGCTTTGGGGTACATTCCGAACAAACAGCATCTTCATGGAGCAAACAATGCAAGGAGTTATGTTTGCTCCGTTCGCCGTCCTTCATCACCTTGATGAAGGGCACACGGCCCATTATGCTTCTTTTGGTGACAGGTTAATGTCTAGGTATAAAAAATTTCAAAAAGCCAAGAGAGCTTGTTCTTTCATTACCGACCCATTACAGATGCACAAGGGCAAAATATTGACATTATTTCTGCATTAAAATAACCTTCAAGAGCAATGAGCCATTATCAAGGATTCAAGAATACTGATTACAAAAAAAGAAAAAAAAGCAAAACAACATAACATATTCAGTGCAGCGGTATCAAGAATGTTAATTTGTCGCTTTCGTTAAAGATAGAAAGCTTTGTTGAGCGAGTACAAACGACATCCGTTTATTTCGAGTTACATGAAACGACTGCCCCTCCAAGGGGCGCTTAGTGGTTTCTCTTTCCCAGCATGCTTGGCTTGTCTTGCCTTCCGACTTGGAGCGGTCTTGTTTCGGTGTCGGTTTAGCAACACATTCCCCACCAATATAACTTCAGTCATCTTTCCCTTTTACGTTAACACTAGAGGATACGCGAGTTGGATTGATCTCTTGAGGGTTGATCCTCCAGGTAGTCTCAAAAGGCACAACCGCGCCTTTCCGTGTCTTCCCGGAAACGGTTTATCAATCCCTGCGATCTTGCACTGCTGCCGTGGTTGAAGACTGTCACGAAGAAGAATGAAGTCGCCTTCCTTGATCGTTTTTTCTTGGCGCTCGTTCTGACCTTGCAAATTTCGCACTTCCTCTAGGTACTATCTGCTCCACCTACGCCAGAAAGCTTCTGTGGTCTGCTGACGTCGGGTCCACACTCTCTGAATGGATACGTTGATTTGGTAAGCTTGGTTTTTTTCCCACACTAGGCAGCGATGTGAGGTGTCTTCCTGTCAAGAAGAAGGAAGGGCAAAGAGGTTCCTGTTTTTCGGGTCCGTCGTATACGTGTGTTAAAGGTATGGAGTTCAAGACAGCATCAATTTCTGCCAAGGTCGTTGCTAGCTCTTCGAAGGACAGAAACCTTGAAGTGATAACTTTCTTGAGAGCAAGTTTGGTTGAACCCACGAGTCGCTCATAAATGCCACACCACCATGGGCGCACTATGCTATGAACTTTCATTCGATTCGTGTCATTGCAAAGTAGTCAAGCACCTCTGGTTTCATAATAGAGCTCTAGAGGTATAAAATCTCGGTTGGCTTTCTTGAAGGAAAGCGCCTTGTCATTGCAGATGACTCTGGGTACACCTCTCCTTGAGATGAAACGTCTGAAGGTCATCAAGAACGACTCTGCTGTCATGTCCTTTGCAAGCTCTAGGTGAACTGTTCGCGTTACGGCACAGGTGAACACTGTGATGTAGGACTTGTATAGCGAGTTTTCTCCGTTCACCAGAAGTGGTCCTGCAAAGTCCACTCCTGTGACCTCAAAGGGTTGAGCTTGGGTCACTCGATCATGTGGAAGCGGTGCAGTCACCTCAGGCGCAGGACGTGCATTGCAGCGCTGAAAGGTTATGCATTCTTTGATGACTCTTTTTACCAGCTGGCGGGCGCGTACAAATGGTGCTTCTCTCTCAGCTGTACCAATGTATCCCGTGTTCCTCCATGTAGCACTTGGTGATGTGCTTGACGCGCGAGCAATTCTGCTAGGTGATATCGCCTCGACAGTACAATTAGATGGCGTTCGTCGTACGGCTTGCCACTCTGTTGAAGTCTGCCGCTTATGCGGAGAATACTGTCGTTGTCTACAAACACTAGTGTGTCCCTCAGCGGCGAGTCTGCTGGAAAGCAATCTCCTTTTTTTTGCACACTGAATTTTTCTCTCCAAGTCTTCTCTTTGAGCTTGTCGTATCCAGTATTTCTGGGCATCATCTAGTACAACTGCGGCAGTGATCTTTGGTTAGTACTAAGATGTCGTAGCTTGTTGACGTATCGTAATATGCACGCTGTCGCACGGAAAAGTCTCGTTGCATTGCTGTATCGATCTGTGTCTAACAGGTTTGGAGCTTCAGGTGAACTTGTCGTATGAAGGACTCCCACAATTCGCTTTTCTTCCTCCATTGTCGGAATGTTCCTTGGTAACGAGAAGCAGGGCCACGTGTTTCAGTCGCCTTCATCCAGGACGTTCCCTCCCACCTGGTGAAACTCTCAAAAAGCTGATTAGCTGAAACTCCTCTGGTCATGAGATCAGCCGGATTCTCGGATCCGGGACAATGTTTCCATGCAGAGGTGTCGGTAAGGTGCTGATTTTCAGTTACGTGATTCTTCACAAATTGTTTCCATTGAGAGGGCTCTCCTGCTATCCAATGCAGTGCGACTATCGAGTCAGTCCAGTAATGTGTCACCTGTGGTGGTTCCTTCAGACTTTTCAGGATGTATTGACTCAGTCTGGGAGCTAACAGACACGCCATCGGTTCGAGTCTCGGAAGAGTCAATTGTTTGATCGGGGCAACCCTTGACTTCCTAATCAGGATGCTCGAAGTTGTGATCCTACCCGTATCTCTTACGCAGATGTAGGCCACTGTACCGTATGCCACTGGGCTGGCGTCAGCATATACGTGCAGGACAGTTTTGCTGGCAGGTTCGACTGCGCCTGCTTTGTAGCTGCGCTGCACTTGAACTCTTTTCAATTCGTTTAGTTTCTCGCACCACCGCATCCATTTTTCATACAGATCCTGTGGTGGGATGCCGTCCCATTCCACGTTTCTTTGCCACAGCTCTTTGAATAAAGC
Source organism: Amblyomma americanum (assembly GCF_052857255.1). Lineage (NCBI taxonomy): Eukaryota > Metazoa > Arthropoda > Arachnida > Ixodida > Ixodidae > Amblyomma > Amblyomma americanum. The sequence continues at coordinate 84,701,952 of NC_135501.1, forward strand.
CTTTGCCCGGGCCGTGAATGACGCTAGCCATCCAAGTGGGTCATACAGTCTTGCTGTCGTCTTCAGAACCGATCTTTTAGTGCTTGTTTTTGGATCCGGTAGCTCGCTAGACTGTGGGGTGAAAGTGATGTTATCTGTGCGGGGATTTCATGTCATTCCTAACACTTTAAGGACCTCTGGGAGGTATTCTGAGTGTCTTGCTTGACAATCGTCCGTCGCAAATCGTTCGTTAAATGCCTGGTTGTTGGACGCCCACTTGTGCAGTGTCATAGAGGCCGCACTAAAGATGGTCCTAGCATCTTCATAGATCTTCAGGGCTCCCTTTTCATTTTCTGCTCCCGTTAAGAGGTCGTCCACATACAAGGAATGCGCCAGCAGTGATGCTGTGTCCGTATACTCTTCTTCCATATTCTTCAAGTGATGCTGAAGAGTTGCGGTCAACAAGAAAGGACTCGCCATGGTTCCGAAAGGAACTCGCTTCATTCCAAAAGTGTGCACTTCGCCTGTTGTTCTGCTTGCAACTGGTTTCGTATGGTACCGCAGAAAGCGCAATGCATCTCTGTCGTCCTCTCTTATCTCTATTTGCAAGAATGCCTTTTCAATATCTGCCACCAAGGCTATTCTGTTGCTTCTGAAATTCAGTAGCAGTGCGATAAGGTCAGCTGTCAAATTCGTACCACTCTTGACGTTTCGGTTCGATGACTTTAACCTCGGTCCACGCGACGAAGCATCGAAAACCACTCGCAGTCCCGTCGTATTGCTCGTTTCTCGGAACACCGGCTGGTGCGGCATGTAGTAGATCAGCTTTCCCCCTTCTTCCTTTTCTACCACTCGCTCAGCTTTGTCGTCTATGCAATACTGTCTGATGAGAACGTCGTAGGCTCCCAGCAATTCAGGAGTTCTTCGCAGGCGGTTTGTCAGTCGGGACAGTCGTTTTTCAGCAGTCTCCTTGTTGTCACTTAGATCGATGTTTTGCATCCAAGGAATGGCTACCTCGCATAGTGATCCACTACGTAGTATATTGTCTTCGAAATAATCGAGCACCCGTTGCCCAACAAAGTTGTCGTCATCCGTGACTACGATAGCCTCCAGTGTCCAGAAATGTTCCAAGCAGTTTATGGTCTCACTCTCGGCCAGTGATATGCGAAGGGCAATGGTTTGCATGCACTGCGAGTCAACTATCTTTACCTTTACTGGTCCTTGAATACACCACCCAAAGGAAGTCTCGACAGATCAGAGTTTTTCATCTAGGGGCTTGTTTCTTCCAGTTAAAAGTTCCCAGTAATACTCTGACCTGATGAGGAGGTCGATGTGACCTATTTCGTTATTGCAGGTCCTGTCGGCTGCAGCCAAAGGTCCAAGTAGTTCCTTGATCCTGTGTTCAGGAATCGGGATTCTTTGTTCACATACTACGTTTGTCTCAAGGACTTCGATCTTTTGGATCTTTTTGTTTTGCGCGGTTAGCGACACCAACACTTTGCTTAAGTCTCGCTCCAATTGGTGTGCACCAAACACGCCAACCCTCAACGTTTCTGGTCCAAGAACTCGACACCCGAGTTTTTCTGATGCTCGCTTCGTAATGAATGAACGTCGCTATCACCGTCAAAGAGGGCACGTAAGTATACCGCTTTCGTTTCGCAGGCACACAACGCAGTTGCCTTTTGTAGCAGTACTTCCCGTTTGCGAGTTTCTTTCAATGTTGATTGCAAATTCACTGGGTCACATCAGTTGCATTCGCTTTCACTTTCAGATGGGTAAATTCTGGACCGCACATTGTCGTCGCATGCCGCCTTGCACAGTTACCGCATTTAATGCCGCTTATGCACTCGTTAGAACGGTGATTTGGCTTCGTACAGCGAAATCAGCGCCTTCCCGAACGGAGCATTTTCTTCTTTTCTTCTAAAGAAATGTCAGCACGGCACGCGCTGGTTTCGTGGTTTTTCTCCTTGTAGAGGAAACAATTATCTGTTCTTGCTGATTGTTGTAGTACAGCTGCTGAGAATTTAAATTTCGTTCCAGTGCGGTTCTTGTAACTCCCATTTGGGTTTAACGTCTTCAGCATTGATACCTGGCGCTTCTTGTCTGTACCTTGCTGAGCAACCAAGTTCTCGCGGCTTTGCACTTCAATCTTGAAAAAGTCAATTAACTTCGAGAATAAAGACGGAGTATATTTTACAACTGTTTCTTTTGGCTGTCCCGGAGCGTCGCCGCTTTCCAGCGGAGATCCGGGCTCTGTGTTGACGTTTCCGAGGTTTCCTCTCTCGTCACGGCTCGGTGGAACTCGAGCAATATTTCTTTCGGCAGGGCGCGCTGTACTACGGGGTAGAGCAGTGTGCCGTATGTCTCCTGTTTTTGGTCGAGCGCCTCCAGGCCACGGAGGCGAGAGACGAGGGTAGCGTATAGCCGTCGGAGAGGCCGTATATCTTCGGCGCTTCGCACAGGTTCAAGGTCCAAGAGCTCTCGCTTGTGCCCTTGTACGATGGCGTCTTCACCGCCGAAGCGTTTTTTCAGTAGCAAGATGGCGTCGCCATAGCACTGCGATGTGGGCGGAAGACCCTTGATCGTTATTGCTGCTTCGCCAGTCACAGCGAATTTTAAATACCCGAACTTGTCCAAGGTCGTCAGCTTATCGTTCTTGTGAATCATTCGCTCGTACTGTTCCCAAAATTCTTCCCAGGACACATCTTTGCCGTCAAATTTTACGAGCTCTAATTTTGGAAGCTTCACCTGGCAAGGCAGGGTTGCCGCGCCTGCGTCATTGCTTGGTGATGGCTCTTCTTTCGGCTGCCTCTGTCCTTGAACTTCTTTTATCTCAGCTTGGAGCTTCGCGATGTATTGAACGATCTTGTCGTCATGCTCGGTGGTTTGGGTATAGTCCTGCTCCGCTGCTTCCGCTGGCAGTAGCTCCTCGACAGCGGCGTTAGCTTCGTTTAGACGGGTCTGCAGAGAGCTCATTCTGGCCAAGAAAACACTAAGCTCTTTTTCGTTGCCCATGCGGCTTGTCATGCAGGAGTCAATATCCTTAACGAGTCGATTCATTTGTGACTGGAGAGCTGATCTCTTCGCTTTGTGTCTATCATTGTCGCTGCACTCGGTAGCACTGGGCGGCGGCAGCGGAGTAGAAATTGGCTTTTTCCTCGCTACTCGTCGCCGTCGTATCCAGGTAGTCGTCTTCGTTAGGTCCCGGGGTATATCCCTGGTTTCGGCACCAGCTTATATTTATGTCGCCTTCCTTTAAAGATGGACAACTTCGTTGAGCGAGTACAAACGACATCCGTTTATTTCGAATTACATGAAACGACTGCCCCTCCAAGGGGCGCTAGGTGGTTTCTCTTTCCCAGCATGCTTGGCTTGTCTTGCCTTCCGACTTGGAGAGGTCTTGTTTTGGTTTCGGTTTCGCAACAATTTTCGCAGTGTTAGCCAGTACACTCCGTAGAAGATGGAGCTCCTCGATGGGGGCAGTGATGAAGGCCGATGCGTACCAAGAAATTCTCGACAAGCGGATTTCTTCAAAGGGAAGTTATTTATGAGAGCAATTTAAGAGAGAGAATGGTTTTCGCGTATCGTAAGATTGCAGCAAACAAACAATATATCCGCCCATATCTCTTCGCGAGGCTCGCAATTTTTTGCTGTTCATGGTCAATTACGCACTCGGCTGGCTTACTAAGTGAGTCTTAACTTCTCGGTGCTAGCGCAGGACAAACTTTAAAACGAAGGTTTTAAAGTTGATAACATAAGTTGATAACACTGTTTTACAATATTGTACGGTTGGCTCACAATTAAAAGCAACGTGCAAGAAAGCTGGACTTGATTCCACACTTCGCACTAAGAAGAATGGATATCTGGCAACCGTGGCAAGAGTACATTATGGGCGGTACAGCGGAAAACAGAAGAAAGACCAAATTAGAGGATGACACAGGCGAGCCCTATCTCGCAATTAATTTCTTTATTAAGGATAACAAAGATTTTCTAATTCACAGTTATTTGGGGCTTAAGTGCTTAGAGCACTTGCACTAAGCACATCAAAGAGCAATAAAAAGGCTCGCTTACACATTTCAGTCGTCTCTTTCAGATAAAATATGATTGCCTTAGTGTTTTAGATTTATCCCGGGGGCAAAATAAAAAAAACGAAATAACTATTGTACCTGATCAATGTGCTTTTTGCAAGTACTCTATTCTTTTTAATGCCATATATGACTCTGATGTATAAAATGTGTGTTGCTCTAAATAAAAAGATTGTTGTGAGTCAGCGCTCATTTGTGTCGTCTTCTACTTTGTCTTCTGTCTGTTTGGCGCTGCACCACCCACAATAAACTCTCCGTATTACGGGGATAATTCACGGCGTTTTGGGAAAACGCTCATCAAACACACCACAAATGCCGTGAACGCATAACTGAAAACCCTTCATTCGATGTGAGGAAATGTCAGCAATATGGTCGCCGCTTTTGATATCTAGCATCCTGCGCAGAAGTGCATGGCCCTGAACGGTCGCGCAGAGTGTATCCTGGAGGAAGGGATGGTGTTGTGGCCACATTGACGAGCGAAGGCGAAACACCTGGGCTGGGCAAGAGAGGCTTGGTGGCTGAAGTCTGCATACTACCCTTACTGCCTTCAGGAAGTTTTTACAGCGACAGCTGTTAGGCACCTGTCCCTGGCTTTCTCGTCGCCGTCGCCGTCGGCGTAACCAGTGGGTGCGCTAGCTCCAACCCGTTGGGCCGGTCAAGCTGGGTCGCGTAAGCTCACGCGTGTGTCTGTTTAGAACAGCCGCCTGCCAGAGCAGGGGTGCATCACATGACCACCACACAAACCGGTGCGCTACAAAAATAGCCCAAAACTAAATGCTTAAACAGCTATCGCTGAATCTCACGTTACATAGTTGTCAACGTCCTGTGAGTTGTTTTCACTTCCCATAGAAGAAAAAATTGCCCCACTCATTTCACGATTACCTTGACATTATTAATGCGAAAGAAGACCGGTCACCAGAAGTTGTCCACAGAAGTTGCCCGCAAAATGTGTCCACAGGAAATTGTACCTCTCACGTGAACCCGTTCGAAAAAAATAATTTCGATGGCATTGAGGTTCCAGTCCCGGCCCTCTAATGCATCGTAATACGACACATTCAAGCAACAAACATCTTGAAAAAAGGCAGTGAAGAACACAGCACTAGGACTGTCACTCCGATTCAAACTTGGCGGGCATAAAATTCTTCGTTGGGTCAAGCGCGTTCGAAGGGCACGAAGGGAACGCGTTGTGGTGTGTACGAAGGTAAAGAGTGTTGGGGATGTGCCTTGATGTTAGACAACGATCGCTTGCAAAAAAAAAAGTTACTGGCGTCATCAAGGGTCACGTGATAAAGTGTCACATGACAACAATGAGTTGAAAAAAGTTGCTGACGTTCAAACGCAAATGCTTTCGCATTGGTCCAAGGCAGCAGACTGCAGTGCTGTCCAAGTTTTTGTTGTGTGGACTAAGAACTTAAGTTGCTGCTTCATTTTTATGCCATAAAAGCTAATAATTTGAAAGTGATATCGTTACGCGAAAATAATTTACTCTGGGATTTTATTCATGGGCGCAAAACACTGCGGTAGAATTCGCGACCAAAAATCTGCCGCTAAAATTGCAACTTTTAATTTTTCAAAAATCTAGGTTAAAGGCGTTGAGTAGCCTCGTTTAACAATGCTGCCAATATTTATGCATAATAAAGGCTCATTACGCTTGTGCCGATAAAAAAATGGGGCTCAAGAAGACATCCGCATAATCCATGTTCCTAATACACGGCTAGAGGTGCGTCCAGGTGCGTGATCTTCTCAACTGCATCTTGGTTACTCTCACAAGAGCATTAACCGAAAATCGTTTGCTTTTTGCCTGAGCCTTCACACATCATAATGATGTAAATAAATTTGACTTGACTTGACTTGACTTGACATGAAAGCTCCTAGTGCATACCACTCTGCCAGTCACAATCACGGCAACCAAATTTTCGAAAAATTTGATTCGTTTTTCCTCCTTTTGCCTTTAAAACTTTTTGTATACTTTCCACGTCTGCTGCAAAAAAAAACATCAGATAAATTTTAAGCCCCTTACCTACTTTTCTTGCCGCCGAAAGAACTGTTGAAGCTGTTACCGAAATGACAGATGCCGACATGGATCGCATAAAAACATAGCGGGTTCCCTTAGTGGCCAGTAATTACGATGGGCAAAGAGCAGGTAATGATGGTAATAATTGGCCATGTAAGAACCATGTAAATATATTTTAAAAATACAGAGAACAACAGATAGGGCATATTTCACTACAGAAAGAGGTCCAGAGGATTGTTACTGTACGGGGGCCTCTTATACAAAATGAACAAATTAATAACGTTTTTTAGCAAGAACGATAACTTGCAAGACAGAACCAAGTGAAAACAGCATCATTATAATATTTGGTCAAACAACACAACATGCTAAAATAATGCAAGAGGTGTGCATGTTCGCAAGATGCTAATGCTAATATGCTAAAGATTAAAAATGCACAGTACAGAATTAACGCACAGATACGCAGAAACCTTATAGGCCTTCTTAACAACAGTTCAAAGAATATACGACAGCATTTCGAAGTCCCACCCCCTGAAATTTGAAATCCCAAAAGGCCTCCAAAATTTTGGATGTAGGCTCACCCAAAAAAATGGATTAGGGCCACATAATTGGAGTTAGATAAAAATGGAATAGTGAGGATTAATTGGTGGTTTAAGGTTGATTAGCGGGTCGGATTAGTGTATAATAACACCCAATGAAATCCAATGATAATCAATTTATAAAGTACTCGAGCATTCAAGTCCTTAGATTTTCAAAATTAGAGGTTCTGATGACGTCGCGACCATCGTCCAGTCAAAAAATTTTTTTAGATATAGGACGGAAATTTTTTGGCTGAGAACAACGCGCCGGTGGGATTTAAACGAGGGGTAATTAGAAGTTTTTTCTTTGAGTACGCAAGCGCCTCGTCCTCTTTAGTTGGTTGGTTGTGAAACTTTATTTCCAGTGGATATAGAGGAGCGACACGAAGTCGCCCCCCGCTTAAACGGCGGCCGCTATCCCTTGGGCAGCGGCGGCGTCTTCAGCCAGCTGGAGGAGCTTGATCTGTATCCCCGGGTCGGGGCTGAGCAATAGAGCCTCCCAATGAGCAGAGTCGGTAATGAAGTGACTCGCGGGTAGGGACTGCGGGCAGTTCCAGATCATATGATTTAGATCGGCTTTCGCATCACAATTTTTGCATTTGTTTGAGTAGAGTCCTTCCGAATAGAAGCTACACAATTGGGGATTTGGATAGGTGTTAGTTTGAAGTTTACGCCAGGCTTTGGCCTGTTGCTTGGAGAGCGTTTTATCTGCTGGGGGGAATCTGAGTCTTGCAAGCCTGTAGTGCTGCAGGATTTCTCTGTAAGAAAACAACCTGTCCTTGCCAGAGTATAGGGCGGGTGGGCTGCACGACCCAGCTCGGCGGGACAGTTCTCGAGCTAGGTTATGAGCCGCCTCATTACCAGCAAGGGAAGCATGAGCAGGCGTCCAGATTAGGCGAATGCGCCGCGTGGGCTGATAATTTAGCAGAATCCGTGCTGCTTGTGGGGAGATTCTTCCAAACGTGTAGTTACGTATAGCCAATTTTGAGTCGCTGACAATGGTTTCTGCCGAGGATCCCACAATGGCTAGAGCAATGGCTGTTTCTTCTCCAACATGTGTGTGCTGAGTGCGTATAGTGCCCCCAGTTATGAGTGTACCACGTTCCGTGGTGACCACAGCTACCATCTTGTCAGCTGAAGAATCTGCCGCATCTACATATTTATTTATTTATTTCAGTATACTGCAAGCCAGAGTTAGCCCAAGCAGGAGGGGCATACAACTAAAAAAATTTCTAAAAGAACACCAGCTACAAAACCGCGAGTCAGTAAACAGGACACAAAACCAGAGTCATCAAACAAGATACTGGGAGCCATACAATAAGTTCTTGAGCTCCTTCTCAAAATTCCTAGACTTACATAGACCCGAAGGAAGGCCATTCCACTCCGCGACAGTGCTCGGAAAAAAACTGTTCTTAAACCCACTAGTTCGCGCGAAAATTGGTGCTAATGACTGCTCATGTACATGACGTGTTCTCCTAGTGCTCGCCAGCTTCACACAATCAGGAAGATCTGCCTTCAGATTTGCAGACATGTAATTATGAAGCAGTACTAGACGGGTAACTTTTCTTCTTATTGCCAAGAACTGTGAATTACTCTTTCGAATTAATGCAGTTGGAGAGTCTATCCTTCTATATTTCCCATAAATAAAACGAACTGCTTTTCGCTGAACACGTTCCAGTTGAGCAATGTCTTTCTTGTTATGCGGGTCCCACACTGCTGCCGCATATTCAAGTCGGGACCTAACACAAGCCTTGTATGCAGTGATTCTGGTGCTCACGGGAGAGTTTCTGAGTTTTCTTTTAATAAACCATAATAATTTTACTGCTGATGAGCAGATGTCAGCGATATGAGTGGACCAAGTAAGTTTGTTCGTGAGGGTTACTCCGAGGTAGTTATAGCTTTCAACTTCTAAAATGGGATGATTGTGAAGTATATAACTGTGAAATCTGGGCACTTTTTTCCTTGTGATTCTTAATAGTACGGTTTTGTTTGGGTTAATATCCATGCCCCAGCGCTCACACCAGTCCGCAATTGCTAATACAGTTTTTTGAAGTGACAAGTGGTCAGAATCACATACTACCTCTTTAAAAACTATACAATCATCGGCAAACAGCCTCACCTCTACATCCTTTTCAACAATATCCACTAGGTCATTTACATAGATTAAAAATAACAGGGGTCCCAAGACACTGCCTTGAGGAACCCCTGAAGTCACATGCAGCATGTTAGAACAAGAGGCCTGGATTGCTACAAATTGCTGCCTATCTGTAAGATAGGCATGCACCCACCGAATTATAAAAGAGGGAAGTCCAATCGATTCAAGTTTAAACAATAATTTTCCGTGAGGCACCTTGTCAAATGCTTTACTAAAGTCAAAAAATAAGACGTCTGTTTGTCCGGAAGCATCCAGCACTCTTGAAAATTCATGCACTACAGATAAAAGTTGGGTAACAGTAGACATACCTCTCCTAAAACCATGTTGGTAAGCTGTTAAAATATTACGGTCCTCTAAAAATTTTACAATATAACAAAAAATAGCATGCTCTAACAACTTACAGCAATTATTCGTAAAAGAAACAGGGCGATAATTGGTAACTAGTTGGCAGTCACCTTTCTTAAGAATAGGGACAACACGAGCATTACGCCAATCAGACGGTATAACACCTGTTGTCAAAGACAAGTTAAACATATCAGTTAAGTATTGAGATATTTGTTCCGCGTAGCGTTTAAGAAATGAATTGGGAACACCATCGGGTCCGGAAGATTTTTTTGTGTTAAGTTTAAGTAACATTGCTAAAACTCCTTCGCGACTAATTATCAGTTCGTTACTACAAACAGAAGAATAATCATTACTACAAACACACTGAGGTTTAAAATCATCTAGCTTCGTGAAAACACTCTCGAAGTAATTGTTAAAATGCGTTGCAATCTCATTAGCGTCTGTTATAGTCACCTCGTCAATTTTTATCTTCGTAATTTCGTGCCTGGAAGGATTCAAATGGCGCCAGAACTTTGATGGGTCCGACCTCATGAACTCTTCAAGGCTGTTTTTGAAAAAGCTATTTCTGGCTTCTCTTACTTTCTCTGCCATCTTGCTTTTTAATGACCCAAACAGTGGAGTTCCTGTCCTGTGCTGTTTCCTAAGTCTTTTAAGTTTCCGTTTAACATGAATTATCTCTCTATTAATCCAAGGATTTTCACTGCGTTTAACGACTTTCTTGAGCGGAACATATTTGTCAATACAAAACTTAACTGCATTGCAGAATTGTGTCCAACAACCCTCAAGATCACTGGTAACAGAGCTAAGGTGACATTCCAAATAATCAAGAATCGCGACATCATCAGCTCTGCTAAAATCTCTGAAGCTGATCACTTTAACGGTTTTATCGGTCTTATCACCAGTGATTTTCCCGCAAAAGCATATTAATTTGTGGTCGGAGATGCCACGCTCTACGTGAACAGTGCCATTACTGAACGACTCGCTCACAAACAACAGGTCCAAGATCGCTGATCCCCGTGTACAGTCATGCACAATCTGTTCAAGATTGAGCGAGAACATCATATCTAAAATGAAATCATTAGACGAAGAGAGGCCATAGTTCAAGTCATTCCAGTTAACAGACGGCAAATTAAAGTCACCGGTAATAATTATATTCTTACCACGAAATTTCAGCAAATAATCGTATAGCCTGCTCAAAAACAAATCATCCGAGTCCGGCGCACGATAAACTGCACAAAGAACAAACGTGTTCCCCCAAATAGAAACCTTCAAACACAAACTTTCATGGTCTTCTAACTGGTCGATTTCAAAGACATCGATACTGTTTTTTAGAATGATCGCTACTCCCCCACCACGGGAAGCCCTATCTCTTCTTTGCATTTTATATCCTGGTGGTATAATCTCATCATCTCTAATCATATCGTGCAACCAGGTTTCAGTTAGCACGCAGATGTGCGGATCATACTGCAATAACATGTGTTCAAGTTCGTCCACCTTATTAACTATGCTTCTAGCATTCAGAGAAATCATACGGAGCTGGTGTGACTGTCGTTGCTAGCTTTGGGAAAGCGCACTGCACAAATCAGGAACCAAACGGCGAGAGCCTGTCTTTTCATCCCACGTGTAAACTTTGCCATCAATTCGAAGCTTATCGTGTTTCAGTGACACCTTTTTCCCGTCTGCCTTATCTGCTCTAGCACTTTCCCACAGCTGCTTGCGTATGCGCTGCGTGTCAGCGCATGCGCATACGCAGCGCACAGAGGTATCATTAAGAAAGCGTTTGCCTAATGATTTGGCTCTCTCTGTACGACGTTCAGCGTGGAAATCTGGGTGCATGTTCCGAGGTAGTGGAGGAATGACCAGAAGCTGGCGTATATGTTTGGGAAGGTCAGTTGTGGGTCCGCCTTGTCGTTCGTATGTTATGCCTAATGTGGACAGAATGTGTGTGCCAGTTGGTGTGGCCGATAGTCGTTCGTACTGCGAGACGGTTACCGCTTCAATAATCTCGCTTAGGGTGTTATGAAGACCGAGACCTAACACTTTCTCAGTCGCTGTGTGCATGGGTAGCCCAACTGCCTGTTTGACGCATTTTCTCTTTATGGCCTCCACTTTTTCTTTTTCAGCTGACTTGAGATGTAGGTAAGGGCATACGTAAGCTATGCGGCTTATCACAAAGGCTTGTACTAAACGGAGAGTATTGCTTTCCTTCAAGCCCAAGTGGCGATTACTAATGCGGCGAATGAGTCGCATAATTTGCTGCGAGGTTCCCTGAAGCTTCCGAATTACGTCACCATTGAAGCCATGTTCTTGTAGAATTAGGCCCAAGATTTTAATTTCGGGCACTCGAGGAATGGGGACTCCGCGAATACTGAGTTCGATGGCCGGTGGGGTTTGCGCATGGGATCTGATGTTCCGGAATATGAGAAATTCAGATTTGGCTGGAGAGCACCGCAGCCCCCTAGGGTCTACATAGTCCCCCACGATATCTATTGCATGCTGTAGTCTCTCCTCGATTTCGGCATCATTGCCCTCGGCGGTCCACAAGGTGATATCGTCAGCATAGAGGCTGTGGTGGAGTTGCGGAACCTGCGCTAATAGGTGTGGAAGTTTCAACATTGCAACGTTGAAGAGAAATGGTGATAGGACCAATCCCTGTGGGGTGCCCTTGTTGCCGAGGGGAAAGTCATGCGAGTGGAGACCTCCTACTTGAAAATGCGCCTTTCTATCTGAAAGAAAGTCGCGGATATAGTTGAAGGTGCGAGCTCCCACCCCGAGTTCATGAAGGTTCTCCAAGATCGCATCATGTCTGATATTGTCAAAGGCCTTTTCCAGGTCAAGTCCAAGAATTATTCTGGTGTCCCGCGTTTTTGCCTCAATAATCTGATGCTTGAGCTGAAGCATTACATCCTGCGTAGAAAGTTTTGGTCGAAATCCAATCATGGTTGGAGGGTACAGCTCGTTCTCCTCCATAAACCGGTTGAGGCGGGTATGAACTACGTGCTCCATGAGCTTACCTACACAAGACGTGAGCAAAATCGGCCTGAGGTTCTCAAGGCTGAGTGCCTTCCCTGGCTTTGGGATGAGAATGATCTCTGCCGTTTTCCATATTTGTGGGATGGAGCCCTCCGACCAACATTTCTGCATATACTCAGTTAGTGATTGTAGCGACACTTCATCCAGGTTGCGGAGGATCTTGTTGGATACTGCATCGGGGCCAGTGGCCGATTTGCACTTTAGCCTGGCAATCTCTGCTCTAACCTCATCCACAGTAATGGGGGAGTCGAGCTGCCTGTTTTCCGGACCAGCATAATCTGGGAAGGCTTGGATAGGAGCATTGCCAATATATCTATCTTTAAGTTCAGGGAAAAGGTCCTCTGGTGGGCCTGCATACTCATGCACAAGCTTCTGCAGGTTCTGCCTCTGGGTGGTTCTGCTACCTGTAGGGTCAAGTAGATGACGGAGCAAGTGCCAAGTCTTAGAGACTCCCATATTGCGATCCATTTGGTTGCATATGTCATCCCAGTTTTGTTGAGTAAGTTTAGCTGCATGATCCTCGATCTCCTTGTTTAGCCTAGCTATTCTTCTGCGCAGATTGCGGTTCCACCGCTGTCGTTTGAGTCGGTTCTCGAGTCCACTCTTTGCCTCCCATAGGTGAAGAAGCCGGCTGTCCGCAATCTCCAGGTGGTCAGCCTGGTCTAACGTATGGGTGACTGCTTTGGCATCTTGACAAAGATCCTGTGCCCAGATATCTATGTCTAGTATTTCGGGGGTATCAGCTTCTCGGGCGGCTCTTTTAGCGCGGAACGTGTCCCAATTGACAAGGGTGGGGGCTCGAGCGCTACGACGTTTGGGGCCAGTTGAGGTCACTATTTCCAATATGTAGTGATCGCTGCCGAAATTTCAAGTCCTTAGATTTTCAAATTTAGAGGTTCTGATGACGTCGCGACCATCGTCCAGTCAAAAAATTTCTTTAGATATAGGACAGAAATTTTTTGGCTGAGAACAACGCGCCGGTGGGATTTAAACGAGGGGTAATTAGAAGTTTTTTTCTTTGAGTACGCAAGCGCCTCGTCCTCTTTAGTGACATGTTTTTGCGTTTCGTTTCATGCCGCATCCTCGCATACCGACAGGTACCGCAGATTGATTTGTAGCGAAAAGAACAAACTCTTACCACATGTATATTAAGCGCAGAGAGCGCAAACTTCACTACCCTCCAGGCCGACTGCACATCATCGCGATGAACACGTTATTATCTTTGTCCGTGAAGGCAATCACGACTGCGGTGCCAACCAGTCATTAATTTCGAACAGGTGTGCCCAGTGCCCCTTACGCACGCGCTTTAAGCATCACCTACGCACGCGAAACTTCCATCGCACCCACCGCTGGCATCATGAAGGGGGTTTCGCGGCTTTTCTACACTTCTGCACGCCGCACTCAGAGTGTAGTCCGCATATACTGCGACCGTAAGCCTCCAGCGATACCATATACAATGACATCTGCAGGCATTTACCGTAGGCCGCACGTAAGTTCGACGTGGCTACTCCTGCAGCTAACGGCCTTTATTTCGCCACTTATATGTCTCAGCAGTGATATTGAGGAACCTCAAACGCTTGTCCGCTCACTGATAGCCGATGGCAGGGTCTTCGTCGTCGCCTCGTGCAAGGGTCACTGGGACCGTTCAGACGCCGCATGGATTCGTCTATTGTCGGCGGCCTCCAGTCACTGGCTGACGCAAGATTTAGGCCTCCAATGGTTACTAATGGCCAACCAGGCAAACGGTTTGGAGACGGTATTCGTGGTGCCATCTCTTGGACCACACGGCTTCAAAGAATGTGCCCGCTTCATAAGCCAGGGCGACATGACAACATACCGAACAGTGTGGGTGTTGCTAGGGGACGATGAAGACGTGCATCATTTGGCTAATCTCCATGTCAACCTTCCTGGAAACCGCCTGTGTCGAACAGGATTTGTGTGGATGAAGTCATGCAGGAAGATGCCGGGATTTGTGACGAGCTTCACTCGTTTTAGGATTCTCGCTAGAACATGTGACCAAGAACGTACTAATGTGATTACTGAAAGTCATGTTTTCCCCAAAGGCGCCGCCATAAACGTTGCTTGTGTGCGCTCCATAAGTCAGGTGGCCGGTCTGTCTTGTTCCGTGTCTCCGCATAGTCTCCTGATCACGTTTCTACAAATGATGAACATAACTGTCCGTGAAATAACCTTTCCAAACGAACAGTCTTACGGCTATGAAATGGTGCGCAGTGCGATTTACGTCGCCATGACGCCAGTGCCGCTGCACGAGCGGCTCGCCGAGTGGTTTGACTTCCCTGCCGTGGTCTCGCACTACAACAGCGTCTTTTACTCCCGACAGGCCGTAAGCCAGACACTTTCGTTTCACGGAGTGGTGACGAGGTCGCAGCTCGCATTCGCGTTGCTCACAGCCTGTTTTGTTTTTTTGCTCACTAGTGCTGGGTGTCGCGGACATAATCGAGTTCAAATACTCGTTCCAAGACCACGCCTACGACTCAGTCATGCTGGTCCTGGCGGCCGTGTACGCGACCTCCACGCAACTGCCTGTGTGGCGCTTCTGTAAGCGCTGCAGGTACACTGTGCTGTGCTTCTGGTTCTTGGGCGTCTTCCCTCTGTCAGCTTACATGAGGAGTCACCTTATCTCGACGCTGAGCGTACGAACGGCACCGAACCCCCTGGACACGATTGAAGAGCTGGACGAGGCCCTGGATCGCGGCTCTCTCTTTCCTTGCGCTGTTGAGGATTCATCGTTACACTACGAGCTGATAGTCAACCTCAATCCCAACTCGCTGGCGCGGAAAATCAGCTTAGCCTTCAACGCCAACCGCCACGCGAGAAAACTCGAAACGAAGATGCTCAAGAGCTGCTTAAAATGCGCACTAGAAACATAGATTCCATGCTTTCCAAGAATGCGTTCGAGTGCCACGCTGGTTCTAACCACATATGGAAGCACAACGCGCGCGCGTTTGGTTGTTTCATGTTGGCTTCTCTCCCAGTCCTCCGAGCCTGACGGCAACCAACGAGTTGAACAAAGCCACGTTTGTAGCCATTCTTCTGTGGGTCAGAGAAAAGGGTGGCCTCTTCTGCTTTTTTCTCCGCTTCTCGGGAGCAGATTGACTTTGCTCTTCTCAGGAGAGGGGAGACGACGGATTCCTTGTGGCTAGTAGGGTGGTGGGAATTAAAATTTAGCTTGCGACCGGTATGGGTTGGCTTCCTATGGACACCGAACCTTAGATCTCCCCTTTTCTTCTTATCAAGACGTCCAGGAATGGCGTTGTGTTGTTGACTTCTCGTTCTATTGTGAACTGAATAGAAAAAAGCAGAGGAAGCCACCCTTTTCGACAACCTACCGAAGAATGGCTACAGACGTTGCTTTATTCAATGCGTCGGTCGCCATCAAGCTCGCAGGTCAGGGGGACCAGCCAATAATAAAACAACAAAACTCGCTCCGTTGTGCTTCCATATGTGAGGAGAGCCAGCGAGGCACTTGAACGCATTCTGGGAAAACATGGAATCTACGTGCCTCACAAACCTGTTTCGACAATAAGCCTCTTCTTTCCACGACCGAAAGACCGCGTCCCCAGAAAAGAAATACAACCAGGTGTCGTTTACAAAATTCTATGCTAAAAGTACCCGGCTTCACACACCGGCGAAACAAAAAAACCTCCACCAAGCAATAAGGCAACACAAAAATGACATCCTAATAATGAATTCAGAATCCAACCCCCTCGCCGACACTGCGAGTTAGAGAGTGTTCGCCGACCACCCGATAGCCTTCGAGGAGGTGAGCGTCTAGGCCGTGGAGCCAAACCTGTTCAAGAGGCGACATGTTGAGTCATGGCACATCCTGCTCACAAAAGGCGGCGATGAATAGGACTCCAGGAAGGCTCCCCTTCGCGTACGTTAGTGGACTGCACCACGTGCTAGCAAAGGGAGAGCGAAGGCAGCGTCCGGCTACGGCTGGCGCACTTAAGTCACCGCTGAAGAAGGGACCGAGTTCGTCTCGAAACGCTGGGTAAAGTTAAAAACATCGGTTGGCGTCAGTTTCCTCTCAACAATCTCAAGAACCCAACTAAATAAACTTTTGCCGAAGTTTTTTTCGTTCAAGTAAGGGAGTTAGTAAGGGAGCATATCACATTAATAAGAAGGGTTTTGCATGCGTTAGCAAACCTTCATTATCAATGGTTAGCTACGAAACTCCCTTCCTGAAGAGGGCATGATCTTAAAAGCAGATTATGAATCGGGAATGAGGCAGTGTTGCTTTTAGTTTTTGTTTTGGGCGCATCTGGAAAAAGTATAAATATACGTGTGCTTAACAAACCACTATTTGAAAGTCTGCGCTCGTGTTGTCCTGCTTGTCTATGTTTGGCTTTTTGCAGCCGTTTACAATGGATAACACAAAACCAACTTGCCCAGCTTTCCGTTCTTCTCAGTGACATTTTTGTACTTCATTGCCTGATGATAGAATAATGGACCTGCGGTTATTTTCGCGGGTAAAATATCCTCAGGATACAATAATGTTTGATCACGTGGAGGTTACTATGTCCAACCTTAGTAATGAGTAAATTTCAACATATAGCAAGGAGGCATCTGAAACAATTTAGAATTAATAAGTGATTTGTCTCGAAGTGTACCTAGTTTTTAATCTCTGAAAGTTATACGTTTCTGAAATTTATCTGACTAGGGGCAGGGAATGTTCTTTTAACTTTAAATGGTTTTCAACTATGAAGCCAAACAAGAACTGCCAAAGGCGTTTGCTTTATTGCACACTATCATGTTTAAAAATTAAAAAAAATAACGCTAGATTATCTACTTCTCTTCTGATTTTGGACACTGCTGGCCACCGAAGAATGAATTCATGCCTATATATCTGTGTTTCTCGGTTTTTTAATTTTAAAATCATGAACATTTATTTAAAATCTTGTCAGTCACTCCTGTCAGTGTGAACTAGTGAAATTCTTCATGTTTGCTGCAGGTCTATGCTGGCAGTGGTGCCTGCATGGAGCACAACGCCCGGCATATGCCACTGAGGGCACCGACAGACTCAATTTTCTGGCGTAGTGCAACCCAAGTCTACTGGACGCCAGACGAGTTGAAGAGCCGCTGCGTGATCGTCATGCTATCAAACAAGTGCCGATCGGTTGGCAGAACCGAAGCAAAACCGGCGCTTACACCGGAAAACGTCTCTTCGCTGAAAGGTGCCAGTGCGTTCTTTTGATTGCGCTCCAGGCGAGCCCACTTATAAAAACATGATAGTCGCGGAGATCGTGTTTATTGTATCCGTGGTTTGTAGTAACTAGACGCCTTGTTACAGCAAAAAACGCAAAGTGAGGCTAAAGTAGCGTTTAGTTTTTACAAGTTGCGTTATGTCCTTGTGCTTCTTCGTGCAGACCTTATCAAGGCGCTTTAAAAATTCTCCAGTGTTCATGTGGCTCTCGATGAGATCATTTCTGCCAATGACCTGCTTTATGAGGTTGATATTAATTATTTTTAAATTAGGGTTCACAGCAACTGGCGGCAGGTCGCCCTATACATTCTACAATCTTTGACCAATTTTTAAGGATGCAGCAACGAATCTGTTGCAATTGATGCATGCGCACAGAACGTGTCAATTACACTGATTGTTGTATGCACATGGCCTCCACGGCTCTGCAGCGCCTTAGTTTGAGAACCGATTGGACAGCCAAACGCGCCAGCAATGCATACCACATGACTAGCATTCAAAGATCTGAGATCGCTGTCAGTGGTTGGTCACCGATTGCCGGCAGTAGTTTCGCTTTCAAAGTTGCACTGGTCTCACGCCCATCATGCCTCTGCTTCGACTCTGAACAAGCCGGTACGCGTGCATGCACCAATTGACATTGTGAACCATTGGTGCACGCTTGCCCAGCATTTCTAATGCCAGCTTTATTGTTGCTTTTTTGGCATCGCCACCTTGTTTTGGCAGATGGTGTGTGAGTGCCGTGGAAACTGGAAAACGCTATCCAGTCACCACACTGGTGGGAAGGTCATGTTTTTCGATTGCGGAGCGGAGTTCACAGTGCCTCCTTGTTAGCTCTAACCCAGTTGTGTGGTCATGGTTGTTCGTTGTATCTGAGACGCAGTACGATTGCTGTAACACATGTTTTGATGGTAGCGCCACCCTCATTCGCAATGAGCGAGCGTCCATTGTAACGGCGGCCATTATAAGTGGGCTTGACTAAATATTTCAATTAATTGGGCAGACTATTTGTGGCATAGTTGATGCTTTATACTGCTTGGCGCCGCATGGTAACCAATCCTGTGCAGATATGAAGAAAAAAATACATTGTCTCTTGTAACGTCGCCACCTGCTCTGTGCAGAAAAAACCTTTCCTAAGAGTCTCCATAAGCAAGTCGGACATGAGGCTGGGAGTGCCTATACATTGAAAAAAAAAAACATTAATCTTCGTGCATTACTGGGATCACAGCCACATTGTCTCTAACACGTGATGGGACTAGGGGGTTGCTGCAGTTGCATTTGCAAAGCGTCATTCTTACATTGCACACCTGAGCAGCCGAGCCCTAGTAGCAGCATTTCAGTGCATATTTATTAATTGTGTATGTGTATTATATATAACTTTTTTGTTTAGAAAATGATTTAATGGCGCAGCTTGATAGCAGCACTTTGCCACATTTCACTCCATCGAAACTTTTTTGCACTCTCCGTGGCTGTCAGTACGAGCAGCACGCAGCTGGCTAAAATTTTGCGGCAGTGCTATAGCAAGCAAATGATGCAGCTTGCATGCCCTTGACCGTTTGTTTTGGGCATAGCCAGCACCGAGTTTCAGTTGAGCTGCCTGAGTCGGTGCTGCACGCTAATCGTAGCCGTACATTACAATAAAAGTTTGCATTTAATAGTTGAACTTTGTTCCTTTTCAACTTTGCTGCTTCACTTCTCTTTGAGAGTGCTAATCCCGAATTTCACTTGTACTTAAGGCTTGCCTTTATCACATGCATTCATTTGCATTCTAATCACGTATATACTTTTTTTCTGCTGTACGGCTCTTTTCCATATCTACATGGGAGATGCGCCAAAGGAGTTTGCAGAGAAGAGGCTAAAAGCCGTCAGCAAGCACCTTTCCCAGAAGTTGGGGGTTATGCAGAGGGCAGGAGGACCACATAAAGAGTTTTTTTTATTTATCGTATGCCTTGTTTGTTTCTATGATTTTTGTAAACAGATATCGTTCTGGTAGCTATAGGTAACAATAAAGCTTTTGTTTTTCATAAAACATGTCGTCATTAGATAAGTATGGCCCTATTGCCCCTTTTGGCCAGTTAAAAAGGCTTTCTAGTAGGTGCTGCCTTTTTGCAAAAGCTTGCAATACAATAATTGAAAAATCTAAGTTATTACAATGTGCAGCACACATTTTGAGTTATGAAAGCTGTAGTATTATAAAGTACGCGCGATAAGTTATCAAGCACGCAGGCTGATGTATAGCTTGAGCCAAGACTGTGTCACAAGTGCCGCGTATCATGCCAGTCATGTGTCATGTGACCTTTCCGGTCTTTATAAGCCAGCAACACCCGGCAATAAACGTTCTTTGTTCTGCCTCTACCCACCGGCTACGTTCCGTTACTTCAGTGGCGACGAGGATGGGATAGCTGCACGATGACAGCCAGGCCACCCGAGTTCGACGATACGACAGGTAGCTGGAGCAGTTACCGTGTTCGTTTGGAGGCCTTTTTTGAGGACCACGGCATCACAGATCCGGGAAAAAAGCGTGCGCTTCTGGTGTCGGCCCTGAGCGACAACGTGGTTCGCGTGCTTCAAGGCCAGTGCCAGTCGGAATCGGTGAACAGCGAGAGCTACGAAGTCGTCATACAGCACCTGGACAACCACTTCGATCCAAAAGCCAATGAGATTGCAGCAAGCTACGCATTCTTTATGCGGAACCAAGCGGAAGGCGAAAAGGTACGGGACTACATCACCGACTTGAGACGTCTCGCAAAGGACTGCAGTTTCGAAAAGTTTTCGGGCCGCATGCTGCGGGATAGGATTGTCTGCGGAATCCGTGATGAACAAGCTCGACGACACATGTTGTCGCAGCAGAAGTTAAGCCTGGCGGAGGTAGAAGCGTTTTCTCAAGCAGCGGAAGCCGCAGAAACGAATGTCCGGGCAATGCAAGAGAGGAGCTTCAACGACAACGGTGCTGCCAACTTCGTACAGAAGCACAGGAGGAATCCGCAGAAGTCCGGACGCGGGCATGGATCCATGACAGAGTCCACGCAGTGCGGAAGGCGTAACTGGAACCATGCTTCGGAAGTGTGCAGACACAAGAAAGCGGCGTGTCACAAGTGCGGCATGAAGGGTCACCTGGCAAGGATGTGCTCCAGCCGTCGCACTAACCGCTCAGGCACCTTTGCGGTGAAGGATCTAGACGGCAGTGACGGAAGTAGCGAGGATATTCTCTACGCTTTGGAGGCTCACAACAACAGTAGGAACTTGTCCGCACGGCCATTTGAAAGGGATTTCATCTGGGAAGGCCGGAACCTGCGCATGCTGATAGATACAGGGTGCACTATCAGCGTCATTCTAAGAAGGGTATTCGATAATAACCGGGAATGGTGGCCGCCACTGGAGAAGACTTCACTGCGCCTGACGTGCTTCCTGGGGCCGCTGCCGGTTCTTGGCCGAGTAGCCATGAAAGTCGAATGCAGTATCACGCAAGTGGACAGCTCGCTGGTTGTAGTGGATTGCAACGGGCCTCTTTTGTGCGGCCAGAACACCATACAGGCCTTCCGTAAGGCTGGCCTGGCACTACTGGAAGAATGCGCGTCGCAGAACATACATGTAGTACACAGTGACGCCACGGCGGCGAAACTTTTGACGGAATTTCCGGAAGTTTTCGAGCAGAGTTTGGGTTGCTGTAAGGGACCACCCGTGAAACTACACAAAATAGATGCCGCTCTACCACGCTTCCTCAAGGCTCGACCGGTGCCATACGCGCTTCGGGAAAAGGTGTCTGCAGAAATCGACCGCCAAGTACAGGAAGGAGTGCTTTCACCAGTGAGAGTTTCCGAGTGGGCTACGCCCGTCGTGCCCGTAGTGAAGCGAAACGGGGATATTAGGCTGTGTGGAGACTTCAAGTTAACCAAAAATTGAGGACATCTTCGCATCTCTGTACGGCGGAGAGGTGTTCACTACTTTGGATTTACGACACGCGTATAATCAACTTCCACTGGACGACGAAGCACGAAAAATGGCCGTGTTGAACACACACAAAGGGTTATTTGCATACAACCGCCTCGCTTTCGGCATCGCATCTGCTCCAGCTTTGTTCCAGCGCCGCCTCGAATCCGTTCTGCAAGGTCTTCCTTGAGTCAAGGTGTACTTGGACGACATCATTATTGCTGAAAAGGAGAACGACGATTCAACTCTCCAGCAAGTCTTCGAGCGGCTGCGCGACAACGGACTCAAGTTGAACCTTGACAAATGCAGGTTCCGCGAGAAGCAAGTTACGTTCTTGGGCCACAAGATCGACGCAACTGGCTTGCACCCCCCTCAGAATATGGAAGCCATCACCGCCGCACCAAGACCAGAGACGGTGAGCCAGCTAAAATCCTTTTTGGGTTTGATCACATATGACGCAAAGTTTTTGCCGAATCTTGCAACCACGTTGGCTCCACTCTATAGGCTGTTGGCGAAAGGAGCACGGTGGCAATGGGCAGCCGAGCACGAAAAATCATTTCAGGCAGCCAAGCGCGCTGTGGGGGAAGCGGAACTTCTCGTCCACTACGACCCCGAAAAGCCGTTGCGGCTTGAATGCGACGCTTCACCAGTGGGGTTCGGCGCGGTGCTGTCACACCGAATCGGGAACAAGGACCACCCCATATCGTTCCGTTCGAGAGCTCTGACGCCGGCTGAGCGGTATTATTCGCAACTGGAAAAAGAAGCGTTGGCCTTGGTGTTCGGCGTTACCAAGTTTCGAGATTACTTGTTGGCAAATCATTTCACTCTCGTGACGGATCACAAGCCACTGACCGGTCTGTTTCACCGGGAACGGCCAATTCCGCACATGGCCGCGGGAAGAATCCAGCGGTGGGCCCTGTTGCTGTCGGCTTACCATTATGATCTCGAGTACCGCCCAGGACACCTAAATGCTAACGCAGACGCGCTCAGTCGCCTACCCTTGCCGGGCTTGGGTGAACGAGAAGGGCAAGAATCAATGGAATACGTGCTTTATACACAGGGCCTAAATTCCATGGCCCTTTCCGCTCGGCAACTAGCGGACCTAAGCCGCTCGGACGATAAGCTTCAGCGGATCAGGGGGTGGATCTCACGCGGCTGGCCACGGCACTTATCGGCAGCACAGCAACACCTGATGCCCTACTTTTCTCGCCGTAACGAGCTCGCCGCCAGCCACGACCTGGTATACTGGGGCCATCGAGTAGTGTTGCCGGAGGCGGCGCAGCGATGCATGCTAAAGGAACTGCACAACAGTCACCCCGGTATCACAGCCATGAAGCGCACAGCTCGAACGCTATTTTGGTATCCTGGACTAGATAGGGACATCGAATTGTTAGTTCAAAGTTTCCCTCAATGTGTTCAATGCTGGCCCATGCCAGCTGCTGAGGTTCCGTCTCCATGGCCAGCGAGCAACAAACAATGGTACAGGTTGCATGTGGATTTTGCAGGCCCCAACGATGGCTACCAAATTTTCGTTTTGGTTGACGCCGAGACAAAGTGGATGGAGGCCATACCTTTAACGACCGCCACAGCAGAGACCACCATTCAAGTACTTGAGGGTATTTTCGCACGGTTTGGCCTACCATACTGCTTGGTATCTGATAACGGACCACAGTTCACAAGTGCCACCATGTCTAGTTTCTTGCAGGAAAGCCATGTGAAACACGTCCGAACAGCACCATACCATCCTCAGTCAAATGGGTTGGCGGAGCGGGCCGTGCGAACGGTAAAAGAAGGGCTTCGAAAGATTTCAGCAGGGACATTGCAAGAACGACTAATCAAGTTTTTATTCCGTTATAGAGCGACACCTTTGGAGCGAGGGAAATCGCCAGCGGAACTGCTGTTTGGTTTCAGTCCCAGAACCAGGCTGACGGCTTCACTCACGGACATCAAGGTCACAGAAAATGATTCCGGTGAACCTGTGTCAGCAGTGACAAAATCACCAACACGTTATCAATCAGGAAAGCCTGTATGGTCGCGCCAGTTTCGGTCTGCTCGGAAATGGATGCCTGCGACTGTGGTGTCCTCGACGGGAGCGAGCATGGTTACTCTAGAAACACCGGAGGGATCGCAGCGCCGCCACGTGGACCAACTCAGGCCTCGTCTCGACGTGGGGTCGTCCCCTAGCAAGCCGAGCCCAGTCCGGACCCCTGAAGAATCTCAAAGTAGCTCTGAGGAGGCAGAAGATCATCAAGGTACGGAGACACGGGAAGTCCGCACTCAAGCTGAAGACCAACCACCACGTCGCTCGACACGCCCACGGAAGCCACCGGATCGTCTCACTTACTCCAGCTTAGGGGGAAGGGATGTAGTATTATCAAGTACGCGTGATAAGTTATCAAGCACGCAGGCTGATGTATAGCTTGAGCCAAGAGTGTGTCACACGTGCCGCGTATCATGCCAGTCATGTGTCATGTGACCTTTCCGGTCTTTATAAGCCAGCAACACCCGTCAATAAACGTTCTTTGTTCTGCCACTACCCACCGGCTACGCTCCGTTACTTCAAAAGCTGTCATTGTGAACTAATTGGTATGCCATTAGGCTTGGCATTTCTTATTAGGCCTTACACTAACAACCCGATGCCTGCAAGCACGATCGGTACCATAGAGCTAATAACCAATTAGGCCAAGCATCTGCCGAACACCGATAAAACAGTCACCAACAGGCCGTCACCGATAGGCCATCACGAACAGGCCGTCATAAACAGGCCGTCATCATGCCCATATTACGGGTTCCTTCAGACTAGTAAGCTGTTGGAATTTCTGACAGAGTTCTTTATTAACATAATCGGAATGCCATCTGGGCCTGCTGACGTGCCACTAGGAGCCTTCTTCTCTGCCCTTTCCAACTCTCGTTGCTGTAGTGAACCAATTGCAGTAACTGGTCTATCATCCTTCGGTAATTATTAGCTCCATTTCTTTCTTTAGATTTTTCTGTCATCCTTGTTTCTATGTGTTTCATTGCTTCACCCCATTCTAGTCGAAAACCCTGATGTGTAACAATAAACCTTTGCTCTAGCCTTTTCGAATTACTCATTGTGTTCAGATGTTTCCAGAATATCAGGGCTGCTGAGAGGCATAAAGGAAGACGACCTATGTCGGCTAACGCAGGTATTTCTCATCACCAGGAGAGTATATACTCTTACCCCTACTATGACCTTCGCCGAAAAGATAGTGAGGCAGTTAACAGAATCATCCCCTCGGTGTACAAGATTGCCATACGGTTGCCCAATACGCCAGCGCACAACACCCCTTCCAACTTGGCGTCTACATCATGTTTAAGGAACTCATCAGGCACACAAAAAAGCCCAAGTTCATTGCCTCTCCAGAACCAGCACGGGAAACTCATCTCTTGACCGGCTAAACGTCAACGCAATAGGCGATACCCATCCCATATCCTCCCTCCCGACAGGCGTACATAGCCGCCTCGTCGTCAAACCGTTAACCAGGAACATGATCCCTGACCGACACGACGCGTGCTGGATGATATCTATCATGCCAACGAAAACGCAACATACGTGGACGCGGAAAGGCAAGATTCAACAACCTGCGTGGTCTGTGCAACCGCGCCGCAATCTACCCTTATCTCCGCAGCCACGTTGCGCGCCCCCTCCCCCACCGCAGCGGAAGAGACGGCGGTAGCGCTGGCCATCACTGGCCGCCGTACGCGCACAATCCTCAGTGGCTCGAAACGAGCAATCATAAAAAACTCGCCAGCCTGCATGTGCCTCCCTGCCGGATGCATCCTGCGCGGCTGCACTCCCGGCCGCATAATTAACCTAATCTGGACGCCCGCCCATAAGAGCAACTCTGCAAAAGAAGGGGCCGACCGACTTGCCCGAGGATTAACAATCCGGGCGGCCGGCCCAACGGGTCCAGACGCCCTTGCTGAAGCTCCAGATTTTGACCACATCACAAATTTTCAGCCCGCCGTGGTGGCTCAGTGGTTAGGGCGCTCGACTACTGATCCGGAGTTCCCGGGTTCGAACCCGACCGCGGCGGCTGCGTTTTTATGGAGGAAAAACGCTAATGCGCCCGTGTGCTGTGCGATGTCAATGCACGGTAAAGATCCCGAGGTGGTCGAAATTATTCCGGAGCCCTCCACTACGGCACCTCTCTCTTCCTTTCTTCTTTCACTCCCTCCTTTACCCTTCCCTTACGGCGCGGTTCAGGTGTCCAACGATATATGAGACAGATACTGCGCCATTTCCTTTCCCCCCAAAAAAACCAATTATTCTTTTAAAGATATCACATAGCACTATCGTGCCGAACACCGGCGCTACCCGGTTCCTATGAAGGGACTGGGTAAAGCTGGCGAACAAACTCTCCTTAGGCTCTTTACAAACACCCTGCTGTGCCCGGCGGTTCTTAAGCACTTTGACTCTTCTTTTGACGGCCGCTGCTCATTCTGTGGGGAGGTGGTAGACACCTTTCACATGGTTTGGGCATGCAGGCAAAATCCTTCTCTGCCCCCATCACCCCTTCCCCTACCCGAGAGGACTGGGAGGCGGCTCTGCCCGGCTGCAAGGAACTATCTGCCCAACAGGCCCTGGTTTGGCGGACCTGCGCAGCTATCAGGACCAACGGGGTCCCGGAATGAGGGACTCCGCCTTCTATTGTAAGGGGCGATGCCCAATAGGGGCCTCTCCCCGAGCAACTCTCTGTACATATAGCCTAATAAATGCTTTTCACCACCACTGCTGGCCAGATTGCAGACGCACTCAATTCTCAGCAAAGCCGCAGCAGGATATTAGTATTTACCAGCGGGGAATATGACCTTAAATGCCCAAATTGAAACCATGGAGAACTTGCCGCTCAGGCGCACGTCCTCTGGGGATACGAAAATAACCCGCCCACACAAGCCCTCCTGCCAGCTCTCTCTGCGGAAAGCTAGGACAAACTCCCCATCCAGCCAGACAAGGCCCTTCAAATTTCACTGATTGCGTGGGCCCAGAACGTCGCCCCAATATGGAGGCCACACAGGACCTGCCCATCCTAATTGCTGACACCTGTGGCAGTAAGGTTCTCTCTCTCTCTCTCGCTCCCTTGTAATTGTAGGCACCGCGCGTCGGAAATATTCGTTCCCTTGCAGCGCTCTTTAGGTGTCCACCGAGTCCCCCCCCCTCTCTTACGCACTCCCAACAGATCCTCTTCAGACGCCTCCAGACCCTCTCTCTGTCATCCCCTCAGCTTTTATCCCACTATTGCGGCACATCCCCTGCATGCTCCCTATGCGGTGACCCCCACGCCACACTCCCATAACCTTTTCGGCTGCCCTGCTGACCACCCGCCCCCCTCCCCCCCCCCCCCCCCGCGGGGACAGCACGCCATCTCGAGCTGGTAGAACTGGGAGGTCCTGCTTATGTCTGCAGACCCGACATCGCAGCTTGCCGCGGTGACTCGGGCTGCCGACGTCAAGTCCCGGCATGACCTACTTGATGCAGCGCGGGACCACGCAGTGGCCCAGGGGCCCAGCTGGGTCTAAAACTCACTTGCTCAATAAAGTTTTTCTGTCTGTCTGTCTGTCTGTCTGTCTGTCTGTCTGTCTGTCTGTCTGTCCACCGAGATATTTGAGACAAGCGTCATTTCATTTCCTTAAAGCTAATTTTCATTTCATTTTCCTCGCCTTACGGGGTGGTTCGGGTGTGCACCATGATATATGCAACAGGCGTCATTTCCTTTCCTTAAATTGTCCAACAGGCAAGGCGTCGCGCCGAACGGATTATGCCACCCTCGCTGGTGGCAGCTAATGGTTGATTGCGAAAGGTTGGTGACCCGATGAACGCTGCACCTTATTGCTTCAGTGCCGCGTGTCTGGCAGAACACTGCCTGACTAATGCCTGCCACCAAATCCCTCTCTCACCACCTACAAGTCCCTCAAAGAGCGATTGATGCCCCCACTACCCATGGAGCCAGTTATGCGCGCTTCCTTTCCTCAAAATCATTGGTGTCTAGAACGTTGTAAAATTCAACGCCAAAAAACGCAATGAACGCCGACTGCTTTCGCTTTGTATATCTTGGATTATCTGAGCTAATCCACAGCTTGTGGTTGACTGCGCAATTGCTATTTAAGAAGTTTACAAACAGCTGCCACTCTTTCAGTGCTGTGTCATGCGTGGAGCTGGATTAAGTATCGATTATATTTTTTGCACAAGCTTAGCAAGCCTTTCTAGTTGATTCGCTGCAGACTTGCGCGCTGGCTACGCAGACATGGTGTAGTGAAGTGTACAGAGACCGGCGCTATTCGCTCTTGGGATTTGAATTCCAGGGCTGTGCGATACTCAACTCTAGTTCTCGCTCTTCTAGTTTTCGCAAGTGTCGTTTTCACCGGATTGTAATAGCAGCCGCGTCCTTCTCATGAAACTTTATGAACAGAACAGATAAGTTCGCAGCACGATCTTACTGCATTAAAACGACAGGTACCACCTCCCGTTCATCGGGCTACTTCGAGGTGGCATTGCTTCTTACCACTGGGCTTCAGCCTCCTTCTAACGCACCATTGTACGCGTTCGTGCTCGATATTGCTACTTTTGAAGCGAAAATGTCCGCTTCTCGCATGCAAAGCTGACGGCCAAAACGCAGGTGTGGCAGTGACGTCATACCACGTAACTTACCGCTCGCTCTCACCGGTTGTGTCACGTGAATAAGCATGTCAATAAGGCCAGCGCTCGCCGCCTAGACACCGCAGACGTGGACCCAGAACTGGTCACCAGGACGAGTTCTTCCACACAGCATTAGAGGCGCCGGGCTGCTTGTAGCGATCCCTACGACAGAGAGCGTCACGAAACCGCGTTGGCTAGAGATAAGTCCCGAATCTGGGGTCATCGAGTTGCTGAAAGTGATGAACAACTGAAGACAAGTGTGGAAAAGCAGCGGCACAGGCGACAAGAGTATCTGAAGTGGAAAAGGCCAGCGGATGCAGCCAACGTCTCTGCGTCGACATCGGTTGCCTTTGGATCCATAAACCTGGCAAAGCCGGGTTGAGCCACGGCCACATTTTTTTAATTCTGCGACCTTTTTAGTGGTTACCTAATAACACTGTTTTCGTATATTTTTTTAGGCGAAAGTTAGTTTTTAGTAGTGAATTACTTATTTTCCGGTCATATAATGTAGTCGTATGTGGTGAATTGCCACTGTTTCGGCCCGAGCAGTCCACTGGTGAGTAACTAACAAAGAATGGACCACACATGCATTTGTGCGCGTAATAAAAAGCTTATACCTTTAAATAACACCAGGTTCTACACGATGAAGGTGACAGTGAATTTTTATGGCGCAAGGGCACCTGCAGCCGAAGAGCATCATGGTACAATGTACTTTTTGTTTGCTCAAGGTGGAGTCAAAGATCATTTACAAAGCATTTCACCCAGATTGAGCCGAGCACCAGGCCAGGAAAAGCTTGTACAAATTGTATTACCGGTAGGTACCCGGCGGCACTGGGGGTCGAAACCCGCACCTCCCGCATGCGAGGCGGATGCTCAACCACAAGGCCAACACTGCTTCTTTTCTTTATTGAATGAATAAATACAACAGTAAAATATCGTCGTTCCCATTTCCCTTGGCAGACAAGCGTGTCTAATGGGCTTTCATTTTAGCAAGTTGGTCCATCAGACTCAATAAATCATCCGCATTGTCTTGCTACTTCGGCAGTTCTTCTAATTTATACATATGTTTCAAAAAATAATCGCATACCGACCGTGAATCCAAGTCACAATGTCTAGCAGCCATTCTTATTCCTCCAAATGCTGTGTAGGCCGAATAACATAACCTGGTCATACTGTGCAACCTCACGTTCAGTGTTCAGGCACCGGATTCCGCGCGGTGTCAATGGCAAGTGTTTTTTAGGGTTCTTTGCAAAACATCCCAGTAGAACACCGCATCCCAACAATCCAGGAACACCTGTTCTACCGTCTCTGGTTTTCTACACAAGAGACAGTTTCAGCCCCAAAGAACAAAAAGGTCCTTTTCCTCTAGCCATGCTTTCACTGGTAAGGTTCCTGTATGCAGTTTTAAAAAGAAGGTTTTGACACCAGGTGCAACAGTAATCTTCTTAACTTGCCTGAAGACCTCTTTACCAGGGCCTTCGCAGTATAAGTTTCTGTACAGAGGAGCTGGGAACAACTGTTCAACCAGGTCCTTGTGTAGTCGCTTCGGCGTTACACTCGCTAAATACTCTAGAGAGAACCACACTTGCAAAAACCTGAACGACCAGACCACCTTTCGCAGGAAGCGAGACACTGTGTATCTTCGAGCATTGCACGAAGAGACAATGAATTCTGAAAGTGCACTGGGTAAATTATTTGCATGAATGTTCGCTGCAAGGCGTCGTTTTGGTAACGCGAGAAACAAAACCTAAAACCACCTGCCGCACATATAGATGCTTAAGAGACAGTCCTCCGACCTTTACTCTCCAGAAGAGATTAATTCTTCGAATTCATTCCCAACTGAACGCCTGAATGAAGACCGCAAAAACCAGATATAACCTTTGGATATTTTCTCGTGCCAAGTATAATACTTGAAATAATACATGATCCTTGCCAGATGAAAGGAGTTACATACAGTTGCACGCGCGAAAATTTAAAGACTACGGCCCATTCAGCCTTTCTTCCTGTCTCGCATTTCTTCCGCTTTTTCATTCCGGTAATTGGCATTCGCCCCTTATTTGTCCAGCGGGACTCCCAAATAAACTCCGAGAGATGTAGGCCAAATGACCCCGCAGAATAATTCTGCTTTTAAGTCCCATTACCCTTGCCTGACACCGAGACATTTGTATAAATTAACAGCGCTCCCAGTTTGCCTGCAAAACCTTTCCGTTACTTGTAACGCTTTTACAATACTTTTTCCGGTATTCACAAACGAGCGCCACGTCATCAGAGCATGCCAGTATTCTCACCTGACACGCTCCCAACCTATAACCTCGGCTGTGCCCACTCGGAGTTGTCATCCTGCAAAAGGGCTCGAAATAAATTGCAAAAAGGAGACGGGACAGTGCACATGCTTGTCGAACAGGTGTCCTTACATGAATTCTTTCAAATAACAGTTTATTTATCATAAGGCGTGTCGAGCAACATGCATAAGCCATTTTACCCATTTGGGAACAACCGAACCAATACCACTATGTTCCAACAAAGAGTAGGGTATTTTATGAGATATCCGATCAAAGACTTTTCAGTCATTTTGAACCATAGCTACCTTCTTATTTACAACATCGCAGCACTCGAGCACGCTTCATGATCCATGTATATTTTTATATATGCTTTTTGTTTATATTCCAGATGTTTGGTGAGGTCTTACAATATCCTTTATGATGTATTGCAATCGGTTAGTGAACCCTTTCATCATAATTTTATAATCAAGGTTTGTTAACGTGATCGGTCTAAAGCTTAAAACCTTTGCCAGCTTGGGTGGGTCATCTGTCATAGGAATTAAGACTGCATGAGCTTTGCTAAGCGATGGTGGCAGCCTACAGACCACAAAAGTTCCTTGAAATCCGTATAAAGCATAATGGCAAGGTAATATTTAAAGCTCTTATAAAAGGCAGCGCCAAAACCATCAGGTCCCGGCGACTTTCCGGCATTCAAATAATGAATGGTTTTCACTATTCCGT
Source organism: Amblyomma americanum (assembly GCF_052857255.1). Classification (NCBI taxonomy): domain Eukaryota; kingdom Metazoa; phylum Arthropoda; class Arachnida; order Ixodida; family Ixodidae; genus Amblyomma; species Amblyomma americanum. The sequence goes on from NC_135501.1 coordinate 84,732,949, forward strand.
TAATACTTATTTCATTCTCTAGTTCTTCAGTAATCTCATTTCCTAATATTATGATAAGTAGAAAGAAGTTTTCCCAAAACCCTTCTTCACTTGGCGCTTTGCTTGCAAACAACTAATTTAATTTTCATTTCATTTATTAATGCCCTCAGGGCCGTTTGGCATTACAGAGGGGAGTGATTAAAATGATAACACATTAAACAAAAGCAAGCAACGCAACAAAAATAAAAAATACAAGTTGATTAGGCTCTTAATTTTACAATGTTAGCTAGTGCATTTTTAAAGTGATGATGGTCTTCATTGCCGGCGATAAGTCCGGGAAGGCGGTTCCAATCCTGTGATGTGCGGGGAATAAAACTGTGGGAACAGGCATTAGTACGGCAAGAAATAATACCAACTTTGTGAGTCGTCAACGCGAACAGAATGATAGGACGGATTAGAGATTAGTTCATTGCGCAGGTGGGTGTTATGGAAGTATATTTTGAGAAAAAGACAAAGGCGAGAATTATAGCGGCGAGAGGCAAGTGACGGTAGACTTAAGGTTTGTTTCATAGCAGAAATACTGGCAGTCCGATTGTAGTTATGAAGAATGAATCGAGTAGAATTATTCTGAACAAGTTCGAGTGAGTTAGCTTAGCACAGATAGGGTCCCATACAGAGGAGGCATACTCAAGTTGAGGGTGGACTAATGTTTTCTAAAGCAGCAATTTTAGTGATACTGGGGCAGAAGAAAAATTGCGTCGCAGATGTCCGAGCATTCGATTGGTTTTAGATATTATATGATTATTATGAAGGGACCATGTTACATCTGACGTAATATGTACGCCAAGTTAGCGGTAAGATGTTACTGACTCAAGGATAGTGTTGTTAAGAAGGTAAGCAGCTGGACTTGAATCTCTACGTGATACGCGCAAGATTTTACATTTATTGATATTAAGTGACATGAGCCAGTGATTGCACCAATCCAAAATAGCGTTGAGATCAAATTGTAACGTGTTGACATCCTGGTCACTAGTAATTTCTCTGAGCACAACACAGTCATCGGCAAATAGATACATGTTAAAAGTAACGTGCTGGAGTAAGTCATTAATGTAGATCAAGAAGGGGACCTAAAACCGAGCCTTGAGGCACTCCAGAGTTGGCCGCGCTAAAAGATGAAGTATGAACGTTAAAAGATACAAACTGAGAACGATGACAAAGGAAGTGTTCTAGCCACGTAATAATTTTGGGGTGAAGGTTAAGTTGCGCTAATTTTAAGAGTAGTAGTTTGTGAAAAACTTGGTCGAAATCCTTGGCAAAATCTAAGAAAATGCAATCGGCAAGGGAGCGTCGGTCAAGGATTAGGTGGAGCTTATGCGTAAAGGTAATTAGTTGCGTTTCACAAGACAATGTTTTTCGGAAGGCGTGTTGTGCATGTGAAAAACACGAATTTGAATCCAGAAAGTGGAAACATTTGGAGTAAGAATGTGCTCGGAGAGTTTTGCATGGGATACTGGTAAGTGATATTGAGCGGTAGTTATATGGGGAAGCGGTACTACCGGATTTATGAAGTGGAACCATCTTCCCAACTCGCCAGTCGTCAGGACATTCACCTGTATCAATGCACTGTTGAAAAATTAGTAACAAACATAGTGAAGAGTAAACCATTGTACACTTCAGAAACTTGGAATTAATAAGCTCGACACCTGGACTTGCAGACTCAGACTCAATTATGGTCTCGGAAGAAGACGAAGACCTAGTGGATGGCTACGTGTCTGCTTCTAGGTCTGTGTTTTCGCTTTTCGCTGTCTTCTCGCGTGTGGCGTGGGTCGGACAGTGCCCTCCGTGAGACCGAATGCTGACGACGCCCCTGCGGAGAAATTACCGGCAAGGTGAGCGCATTCTCAAGTGAGAAAACCCAACCGGAACCCTCAGGGGCAAGCTGGGCTTAGCTCGGCGCTGCCGAGCGAGGCCGCGCTACGCGTCTGCAAGGATTTTGCGTTGTCGACGACAGCTACGCGGATGCCCGCTGTGTTGCCACCTGACGCAGTCTCCACGTCCACGCAATCGTCAGCGCCTCTGGGCCTCCAGCCTGCGCCGTCTTCCGATGCTACGGCTTTGGCCTGTGACATGGACTGCTCCACCGCCTCCGTGCCCATGGCACTCCCTCAAGAAACTGTGCCCGTCGCGCCAGTTCTCTATTCCCACCAAGTGCCGTCACCGGCGTCTGAGCCTACTCCACAGATGCCTCCCGTGAGTCAAGGCTCTCTTCCGCCTGCTGCGAACTCGTTCCGCGTTACCATCAAGCCTACATTGCGCTTTGATATGACTGCCATCCCTGCCCGGAATGATCAAGCCACAATTGACCACGCTCTTGGCTCTTCGAACTACTGCGGGTTTGTCGTCCATCGCCCATCGAACATCATCACGGTAAACTTGTCATCCTTGATGGACGCATAGAAACTTTGCGCAGTTACGCTTATCCCCCTGGATGACAGCAAGCATATGCCGGTGTAAATATATTTTGCATCCGGTCCTGACACACTCCGCTGCATGGTTTATCATGTCAACAGCACGAGCCCTCCCGAGGAGGTCCGCGCAAATATTCGCTGCTCAACTCACGTTGTACTGCAAGCACAGCCTATGGGTCGCCGGGGCTCATACCTGCTCATCCTGTAAGGCCCGTTGACTCTCCCGAAGTACCTTGCCTACTACGGTGCGATCGTCAAACCACAGCCCTTCCGACCTCGTCGTATTTTTTGTTATCAGTGCCACAAAGAAGGACATATGCAAAATACCTGCCCTAATCCAGCAGCTGTGGCCGACATGAATGAACCAACAGTTCTCTGTGCCCTGTGCAAATCGCCGGACCATGACTATTCGCTCTCCCGCTTGTCCAAAGAAGAAGCAAGCGAATAAGTTTCACAAGTCACCTCCAAAAATGGATGTTCCTACAAGTAATCGCTTTGCAGCTCTCGCATGAGACGACGACTTCCATGAACTTCCTTTATCTGAGCCCGCTGCTCACCATACGTCTCCTCACCAGCGTACATATGCACAAGCGGCTCACCTTGCCGGATCAAATGGTACGCCAAAACGTCCAGTGCATCCATCACATGTGGATACCACCGATGAAGACACAGCTTTAGACAATGCAATCGCGGAGGCTCGCCGCCGACTAGACGAACTCACCCAGCGCCGGGAACAGCGTCGTTCTAAATCCTCTCGAAGAATTCTAATAACTCGGGAGCAATCTTCAGAGGAATCAACTAGGGTAAGCACTGGGCCACAATTAGGTGCCGACCACCTGTTAGCCGTGACTACCCCGTTAGTGGATAACATATTGGCGCTGATGAAGCAGGTGACATCCCTCATCGTGGAAGCTCTTCAGCCTCGTCATGGATAACGCGTCGTCATCATCGGTGGTGGTGCAGTGGAACTGTCGAGGTTTCGCTAATAAGGCCTCTGAAGTGAACATCCGCCTTCGCGACGGAAAGCTGAGGGCATGGGAGTTCCTACTGCAAGAGCATAATGCACTCCCACGCCTTTCAGGTTTCTGCGCATATCATTCACCCTCTATCCCTGATCGCCGTTGCACCGCCTCCTCCCTAAGCCCAGGTAAATCTGCAATTTATATTCACAGTTCAGTTCCGCACACACCGCTCGACCTTTCACGGTGGTGCAACACACGTCAAGAGGTTGTCGCCCTTCTCGTAAAACCTGCACGCACACCGCTTGTCCTAGTTTCTTTTTATAGTCGTCCTGGCTCCGCATCTCCCAATCAGGGATGGGTTCGTTTTCTACGTTCTACCAACTCGGGTATCCCTATTCTAGTTTGTGGTGACTTCAACAGCGCACACACTGCGTGGGGTTACCCATCGGATTCCTCAAGGGGTACACACATCCAAGGGAGCTTTTCGGATCATTCCTTTCAACTTTTACACCACCCGAATACTTCTACCCGCCCACGAGGTGGACCGTATTCACCTGATTTGGCTTGGTGGTTAGGCCCCGGTAACCCTCGTTGGGCTGTTCATTCTGATACTTGGGGTAGCGATCACAGCCCTATTTTTGTCTCCCTCACGCCTACGCGTCTACGGAAAATACGCCACACTATACGAATAACATCATGGGACTCTGTACGCGCAGACAATCATTTATCTACATTCAACCCCTCTTCAGCCCTGTCTACTCTCTCTGCTGTTCTCGCTGCTCACACTATTACCACTACTGTAAATGAAGACGACCCAAACCCGGACATACATCTCTTGAATCTGTGGACTCTTCGTCGCCAGGGATCTTTACGCTACTCGTCATCCCGATGACCCATTGGCTCTTCCTGCTCTTCACCGCGCAACCGCACGGGCGCGGCGCTATGCAAAGCAGCTAGGCAGGCAACGCTGGGCTGCATGGTGTGCCCGCTTGTCCTCTACGCAGGGCAATCGACATCTTTGGAGAGTGTTTCACGCCATCGAGCGCCCTTCTCAGGTTGCAGATTACACAGAGAGCATTCGCCTCGCACCAAATGTGGATGAGGACACATTTGCACAACAAGCGGCCCGTCAATTTTTTCTGAACCATGACTGCACCGCTACTTCTCCACCTGACTTATCGGTTACAGAGCCCTCCTATGGGATTACTTCTGACCTCACAATGGCAGAGCTGCTGGCTTCCATTGAACGTTTAAAAACTACTACTACTCCCGGGCACGACGGCATACCTAACTCCTTATTCCGTAACTTGGAAGGAAGGGCTTTGCAAACCCTACTTGATACTTTTAACGAAGTGTGGCTTTATGGCGTCATGCCGGGAGACTGGAAGCATTCTATTGTGGTTCCAATACCCAAGTCAGGTCAGCCTCCAGTATCTCTCTCAGCCCTTCGACTAATTTCCCTTACGCCTACCATCTGCAAGCTTTATGAAAACATTCTAGCCGCACGCTTGTCGTGGTGGCTGGAATCCCATGATTGTTACCTAGATTCCCCAATTGGTTTCTGCCCACAAATTGGAACGGAGAACGGCCTTGCTACTTTGGCTGCTACGTGCTTGACCACTCTCCGCAGAGTCACCTTGTACGAACCGTAATCGCTACAGACATAACAAAGGCATATGATAGCATCCTTCACTCTGCCATTCTTGCCTCCCTTCAAACTCTTGGTCTCCCTCACCGGTTTCTCCTCTCTATCCACGCCTTTTTAGCAAATTGAACCTTCAGCGTGCGTGTCCACGGAAAGCCCATTGGTAACTTCACTTCCAATAGAGGAGTGCCGCAGGGCTCCGTTCTCGCCCCCACATTATTTAATGTGGCTTTAATTCCTCTTGTTCGAGCCCTAGAGTCCATTCCTTCTATACGCGTGCTTGCGTATGCCGATGATATAACCTTGTGGTGCTGTCATCCAGATGCGTCTATTCATCAGTCGGTCCTTTAACACGCGCTGGATGTATTGACATCTCGCCTCCCACCTCTGGGTCTAACACTCTCTCCAACTAAATCATGTTTCATTCGAATTGGAAATAAAGCCGGCTTACGGAAAGCTCCCCCTTTAAATTTTACGGTACATACTTCTCTGATTCCTCAGCTAGAAACTGTTCGTATTCTTGGTCTCCATACATCCGGGACTGGCACCCCGTGGCTGGCAGCCACCCGTAAATCGGCTCACGCTACTCTAGGTCTGATTCGTCGCATAGCTATGCGCTCTGGTGGCGCACGTGCTCATACGGCCCGCCAGCTTGTGCGCTCTATCCTTCAGCCACGGATAGTATATCAGGCACAATTTCAACGTCTCACCCGCAGACAGTGGGACTCCCTTGAAACTATCAATCGTGAGGCTATGCGCGTCATAACATATCTGCCTCGTTTAACACCCATACCTGTGCTACAGGAGTTCGCACAACTTAGTACACTCAGTGAAATCATCGACCAACGGGTGGCAAATAGAGCTCGAAAACAGTCTCTCAAACTACATCGTTTAAAGGCACTTCCACCGTGGTCCTATTGCCAGCTAACTGACAATCGCCCCACTGTTTCCCCTTCGGTATTAGGAGCGTACCTGCCTGAAGGGTGCATATTATACACGTATGCATCACATTCTACAGAGAGGGGAGTTACTGCTGTGTATAGTCCATCTCATCCGCATCTCAACTCTCGCGCGACGTATACTGCGGATACGTGCACTCCCCTGGCATTGGAACTTCAAGCCATTTATAATGCCAATTGCTTCCCTTCCTCTCGTTCCAACATTCAATACAGTTCATATTTACGCCGACTCTCGCGCCGCCCTTAAACAGCTTAAGGCTGTTCGACGAACGTTCCAGATTTCACAATCAATTCATGTGCTCTGCGCAAAGTATCCATGTCCTGTGCGCATACACTGGATTCGCGGCCATGCCCAGGACCCACATAACATTCAAGCGGATGCTATGACTCATCTTCATACATTAGACGATCCGCCACCTTCCCCTCTTCCCCCAGATCCGTTCCTGTCCTATGTTTCCGATTCCGAAGTTCTGCGCCATCGAACACGCGCTCTAATTCCTCCGTGTTCGCACCCTCTCCCCCGTAGTCTTACTCGGCAGGAGGAGGTATCCGTGCGCCGGATTCGGGCAGGGGCGGCTGTGACACCATCTGTCCGTCATCGGTGGCGTTCCAAAGATCTGCCAGCACCTGACAGGTGTCCTCACTGTAGCGCTGCACCGGACATTTGTGATGTGCGGCACTTGTTATGGGCGTGCCCAGCGACAACTGCTATCAGAAAACGGCTCCTCAGGGAGGTGGGCCTGCGGTGGAACCGCGAAAGTGACTACGTGAAGTGGACTATGGACAACCGTTTCATTAGCAACCTGTGCGACTACCTCAGCGCAACGGTTCTTCACTCCTTCTTTTAACTTTAAATCCCGTGCATTCCTTTCCCCCCCTTCCTTTTTCAACTTATGCCTCATGGCACACTTCTCGAATAAAAAAAAATTATGGTCTCTCTACCACAACTATTAATAACAACTAAAGTCATAGGCAAATAATTATAGGAGGGCGGATTCGGTAAAAATGACCCATCACAGGAGACAAAATTCTTGCAAAATATATTTTTAAAAATTGTTGGACATTCCGACTCAGCGATAGAAGCTCCGCTAGAATCAGTCAGTGTTATATAGGTCTTTGAAGAGGGATTAACTACCCGCCAGAATTTTTTATGGTTATCGCTGAGCATGCGTGGTAGTGTCATCTGCATGAAGTTTTTGCTTGTTTGAATGCCAGAACGTAAGTTTTGTTAGTTTCTTTATACACTGCCCAATCTTCATCGGAAGGAGCCAGTTTAGCCGCTCGATAAAATCGCTTCTTTCGGTTAGATAATCGGCGCAAGTAGGAGTTATACCAGGGTGTGTTAGCATCCGAAGTGATTATACGTTTCGGTGCGTGTTTCGAAATCAGTTCGTTGACTGTGGATTTAAAAATAGTCCCCCCCCCCCCATTTAGTATTCACTCTTCGATCTGAAAAGTGCGTCTTGAATAAAACTAGGAAAGTGGCCAAGTCATCATTAATTTGTTCAATGTTGGCTCTGCTGTAATCGCAACTGGTTTTAGTGTTATTAGTTGATTTAACTTTCGCGACTCTAATTTCAAATGCTAATACTACATGGTCACTTAAACCAGGCAGGCGGGATAATAGAGACACAAGGTCTGGACATGTGGTCAGAATAAGGACCAAGGTGTTCGCGCTATGGTTGAGTGACCTGGTGGGTTGAGTAACGAGTTGACTTATGGAAAAGGTGGAACAAAGATCTAAAAAAATCATGAATCTGGGATGGAAAAGGGCTTCAGACAGGCACTTCAGACGACCACGAAATGCTGGGGAAGTTGAAGACGCCTAAAAGAAATATCGGTGCAGTAGGATGGCGTGCTAATACTATGTAAGGGCGTCATGAAGCTCGGAAACAAAAGTGGACGAGTATGAAGGAGGGCGGTAGCATATACCAAAAATAAATTTATTGTGGCCAAGTCCTGCGCATGCCCACGTAGATTCGAAGTCGGTTTGAATGTGAATAGGGTAGGAAGGAATAGATTTAGCTATCGCGAGCAACACGCCGCCACCAACACGGGAAGTGCGATCACAGCGATGAACTGTGAAATGCGATGACCTGTAAAATACTCCACTGCTTTGAACATTACGGTGCAACCAGGTTTCGGTTAGTGCAATGATGTCTGCGTCACAGGTGTCGATAACAGTGTTAAGGGAGTCACGTTTGTTGGGGATGCTTCGAACATTAGCCAGAAGAACAGATAAGGTTGATTTGGAAAATTGCGCATCACGTCCCCTCGCGTGGCCCTATGGGGACACAATTTGCGACTCGCTTGAAGTATTGTCGACAGGCCTTTGTTGAGGCAGCTTCTTAACACTGTTTGTTGTGCAGTCGTAGACGTAGCATTCATTGTTCACAAGCAGCATTCTTTGTTCACTGAGGTCTTTTATATCCTTTCCATTTGAACGATATTTAGGGTCAAAAACACAATTGAAATCTCCCAATAAAATGAGCACTCGACTGCAATAAAGGAACGAACCTAACTGTTCAAAAAAAGAGAGAGAAATAACTTTAATTTGCACCCGTCAAAAATGACGGGAGAGAAGGTTAAAGTCTAAACCACCATTCATTCCCCTAACCGTCCGACGGAATCCCTTCGGACTCGGCGGCGGCATGGGCGAGACAGATGACTGCGTTGATCTGCTTCGTTGTTGAGCAATAAGGTCTCACAGGATTGTACATTTCTAATCCGGTCGTTATAAAAGGGGCAGGTCTAGACCATGTCGACTAGATCGGGAATGATATCGCAATGCTACATCTAGTATTAGACTTCTGGATGCCGTTTGCTACACAAGTGAGGGTTTGAAAACACCCTGGTTTGCAATTTCCAGCCCATAATTTCCTTTTCCTACTGAGCTGGTTATCTGCTGCTGGATAGGTCTTACGACCAAGCTTATAATGAGAAATGATTTCATGGAATGTTGTGAATTCGTCACCCGATGGAAGGCGTTCCTCGCTTGCAGGCGGCGCGTCAGCGGCGATAAATCCGCGCCGCTCCCTTTGTACAGGACAACATACAGGATACAGGACAACAGCCTCCAGCACGAGTGTTTCGTATGTGAAGTCACACATGACAAACCGCCCCCTTGCACAAGTTAATATTTGTTCCTCTACTATGCCTATGTTTTTTCTTTTTGCTCAGGAAAAGACAGCATTTCCCCGACACACCAGCTGATGGCTCATGGAAACATTGAACCGTGACCGAAAACCAAATACCATGTTATCTGTTTGCTGCTCATCCTCAAATTTTCTTTCATAAACTGCCTTTATATCAAGACCTAACTCGCCGAAGAGTCGGTTCAAATGCACTTGCTTACACTTCGAGGCAAGTCCACGTACGTTCAGAGTGCCAACCTTTAACGGCTTGTTGAAATAAGCCATAGCGTACACACAACAAACAAACAGCAGTGCATAAAGCTCACTGCTTCGGTCTATCGTCGCGAATGAGCGACGAGGACCGTAACAAGGCTAACTTGCCTTTCTTGGCTCCCTCCCCTCTCCAATGCTTTTCTAGCCGATGAAGTTCGCGTTCCGTAGCCGGTGCCTTTGTGTAGTCACGAGGTCGCTTAATGCAAGCGACTGGCGCATCCATCGGCACCTCGCAGTCGTGGTCGCCTGAAGTGCCCTCCACCGTTGGCTCTAGTGGTGGCGCAGCAGCATCCGCCTTCTTGCCAGTCGTTTCTGCCGCGGGGTCACCTTTTGACTTCTCATTGCCAGCAGGCAGCTACGACTGCTGTAGAACAGGACCGTCGCCGAGTCCGGAAGGGGGCGGGACTCCGGCACTCTCCAGTTCCTGCTGGTCTATGAGCAGCTCGCTCCCGTCGTCTTGCGGCAGAGCAGTTCCCGTGCCGCACGCGAAAACATGCGGACGCATCCTTCCGATTCGTGTTCGAAAGAACGGCACAAGCTACACCTCGGCGTGGGGCAGTCGCGTCTAATATGTCCCGTCCTCTTGCACCGTAGACATATTCGTGGCCGTCCAGGCACCACCACTAACACTTGCCCTGCGTAAAATCTGAACGTGTGGGGTAAACCACATACCATACGCACCCTCCGGGTTGTCGATATGACGTCTGCGAAACCTGGACTGTTTCACTTCTCATGAGAGACGTCTGCCACATCATAATAATAATATTAATAATAATAATTGGTTTTTGTGGAAAGGGAATGCCGAAGTATGTCTCATATATCGTTGAACACCTGAGCCACGCCGTATGGGAAGGGATAAAGCAGGGAGTGGAAGAAGAAAAGAAGAAAGAGGTGCCGTAGTGGTGGGCACCAAAATAATTTCGTCCACCAGGGGACATTTAACGTGCACTAACCTCGCAAAGCACACGGGCGCCTTAGCGTTTTGCCTCCATGAAAGGCAGCCGCTTCGGTTGGGTTAGAAACCGGGAACCCCGGATCAGTAGCCGAGCTCCCTAGCCACTGAGCCACCGCGGCGGAGGACATCTCCGAAGTCTTCGAAAGCCTTGCGTACAGATTATTTCGACACGCAGAAGGGCACCCAGTGCACCCTGATGTCCAACTTACGTTTGTTGGGGTCAATGACCACGCAATAGCGTTTTCGCTTGTAGTGCTCCTTCTGTCAGCAGTCGTTCCTTCGGTTCTGCAGTTTTCAGCTTCAACATCCACACATGCGGCATTTGAAAGGCCCCAAAGACAGCCACGAATGGTAGAACACCGGCTGTTTCCAATGGCTCGCGAAAACCTTGTATTAGATAAAGTCGCTCGGCAAAACCGTAGTGAAGGAAAGCAGTTGTGTTCATTGCGTCTGCCGCAGGTAAAACTAAACGATAACTCACTGGTGGGCGTCGCTCACCAAAACCTCGGCCAGATATTAAACGATAACGAAGCGCGCACAGAGCTTCCCATCACACGACCGTCTCCCACAGAAGCCGGAATTGGAATGAGGCCACTCACCCGCCGTGGGTGCTCAGTGGTTAGGGCGCTCGGCTACTGATCCGGAGTCCCCGGTTTGAACCCGACCGCGGCGGCTGCGTTTTTATGGAAACAAAACGCTAAGGCGCCCGTGTGCTGTGTGAGGCCAGTGCGCGTTAAAGATCCCCAGGAGGTCGAAATTATTCCGTAGCACTCCACTACGGCACCTCTTCCTTTCTTCTTTCACTCCCTCCTTTATCCTTTCCCGTACGGTGCGATTCAGGTGTGCGCCGATATATGGTACAGATACTGCGCCATTTCATTTCCCAAAAACCAATTATTATTATTAATATTATTATTATTATTATTATTATTATTATTATTATTATTATTATTATTATTATTATTATTATCAGGCCACCGCTGCGGTGCTTCACATGATGGTTCTTTACATGATGCTTACATTATGGAAACCCTATACAAAAATGCAAGTGCAATAATATTTCAAAAGCTGATTTGTCATGTTGTCATTGGGCTGTTGCTCTGGGCTGAATGAGAGGGTAAGGGCATCATGCAGTTTCCGTGTTGACGATATTAACCGATGAAACTGCCGTTTAATACCCGCGGTAGCCGCAACATCACGCTTTTCTGACGCTTATGCATGGATTTGCGTCATGTCCTAACACGAAGTGAACTGCCCGAAAGGGAGCGACGACCCTGAACGAACAGCGTTACGTTAGGAGACGACGTCTGGTGAGGATGTGGAGCTCAGCGGCCATTCTGCACACACGAGCACCGCTGTGCTACTTAATCCCACCATCGTCTCTCCGCCCCTCTGGCTTATGTACTGTGACAATTTTCAGCTCGCACTGAGTGCAATTCCTACTCAATAGCCAAGTGGTTGTGGCCAGCTTGTCAAGGATACTGACGTTCATAAGGCTACATGCTAGGGCTGGATGGTTCCGCACTCTATCCAGTCGTTTTCGATTAAAATCAAGATTTGAAGGTTTAGTTGCGCGTATTTTCATTCTTTTGCTTTCTTTGGTTTAACCCGAATGAATCGTTTGCCGCACTGCTGTAATTTTATGCTCCTATTTGTTTTATCAAATTATGCTCCATTTTATTTTCTCTGAATATTTTTTGTTCTCTTCCTGCAAGTATGTCATATGATTGTGTTGTAACTCTCTCCCCGCCGTTGTAATGTCAAACAGGGGATGTGGGTAGTTTAATAATAAACAAATAAACGTCCATCCCCCGACTTATGGCAAAGTTTCGCAGCCTCCGGTTGAAGTCGTCGCTATCAAGAGAGAGTGGCCGCGGTGACGTGACCACCTCGCACTGAGAACAAGAGAGGGAGGACAGGATGCAAAACAGAACCACTGCCGACACTAAGATACGTTTAACGGGATATATATAATCTCATTCAACGAAATGATTGGTTTGGTTTAGGGGGTTTAACGTCCCAAAGCGACTCAGGCTGTGAGTGACGCCGTAGTGACGGGCTCCTGAAATTTAGACCACCCGAAGTTCTTTAACGTGCACTGACATCGCATAGCACACGGGCCTCTAGAATTTCGCCTCCGTCGAAATTCGACCGCCGCGGCCGGCATCGAAACCGCTTCTTTCGGTTCAGCAGCCAAGCGCTATAACCATTGAGTCACCGCCCCAGCTCAACGGACTGAAAATGATTGAAGATGGCGTTCACATGTCATTCATGAAGACACAGAGTTTGAGTGCCCGATGAATTGATAAGAATTGCTTACATTGCAGATAAGAAAGCAAAACGCTCGCGTGTTAAGTTGTTCAGTAAGCCTCTTTTCTGGCTCCATTTCAAGTCTGTTGTCTGGAAGAGACAAAATAATGCTCTATATCAACATCACTACCATGAAAACGAAGATGCAAGTAAACATTGCATTTAAATGAATGTAGCAGTTTGTACAAAATAAGTGTTCACTAGTTCTAGGTGGCGGTGGTAGTGGTTTTTAGTGAAACAATAGTAAAAAGGAAGGAAAAGATTTTTGCTAGAGCCGGCATCTACCATCGATACTGAAGAACCTGAACTGAGGCTGCGGAAATAAAGGATAGCAGGCAGATTGGATAAATGAAATAAATGAGGTGAGGGGACAGGAAGATAGGATAGGGGGAGAAGTAGTATATAGAAACTATTTGCGCAGTAAGAAATTTGTCCAGGTTGTGCGCATGACTAGATCATGTCGGAGGAATTAAAACACACGCGCACAGCACTATGTTGGCTACAACTGGAGTGGGGCGTCCAGTTTTTAATCGTTCAAGTTAGAACTCGCGGAGCGTTCGGTCTCTGCGTGTAACTACCTGACGGAGAACAGACAGGACGTCTAGTCCGTGTGTTCGAGGAATGCAGAGAGGCTCATCTAGGTTCGCTCACGAGTGCGCGCACTGCAGTGCGGCCACAATAGCTTCTTGAGGGAGTCTGGTACTATGCCCAGCGCTGTATAGGCCGCAAGCATATCGCAACGAGCATCGGCAAACGCGACACAGTGAAGGAGCAGGTGTTCTAGTGTTTCCACTGCACCGCATTCGTCACACACAAAACTCGTCGCAATTATGTGACGCTCCCGTCGTTCCTCTGGCCACACGCAGGCAATGCGCGCGCGGAGGATCATTACACGTTGCGACCGTGTAAGTGCGCGACAGTCGGTGATACTGTCGATGCGCTCTCCTCCTGCGATGCGTGAGTCGGGGTGCTGCTTTCGGACATGGTCGTGGATGGCCGCACGCACGTCCTCTAGCGCAAAGGGCAGATCTCTGGCAGGTAGTTGTGTGCAGCAGTCGCGAGGTCGTCAGCTTCTTCGTTGCCGACGATGCCGCAGTGACCGGGCACCCACTGTGCACGCACGGCACATCCTCTCTGCACGAGGCGCTCGATGCGCGAGCGAATTTCCCGCACTAGTGGGGTACCGCGGCCGTTAGACTACAGGCGGCTGAGGGCGGCGCAAGAGTCGCACAGCCCAGCACTCCTGTGCGGCGGCGGAGGGCCGAGGGTGAGCAGCAGGTCCAGCCTGAGCCGGATCTCCATCAACTCCGCCGTGGTGGAGGAGCCCGTGAAGGTTGCGTGTTGCTGGCTGTGCAGTCGCAGGGCGGGGATGGTAGCCGCCGCAGCAAGGGAGCAGCTGTCGCGGGCCACTGAGCCGTCGGTGTACACGAGATGGTCCTGGAGCTCCTCTTGTATGACGGCTATGGCCTGCTGCTGCAAGCCTGGTGTCCATGGGTGGCCTCCGGGAAAAGTGCGCTGAGGGAGCGCAACGCCAGCTTTAGGCGCGCGATCTCCGCGTCCCGTGCGTCAGGGGACTGGCCATGAGAAGCGACCGCAGGCTCGGGCCGCGCTCCACAGGACGCCGAGAAACCGGATCGGCGCGGCCGTTGCTTCGGTTGCTGCTGCTGCTGGGGTGCTCCTGTGACGGCCTGCGCATAAGATAGCGCGCGCGGCGCCTGCTGATGTTGCTGGGCTGGGGCCGCTGTTCCAGCCTGGACGACGGCTCGGACAACCCGCCTGGACATCGGTACCATGGATGTGGCCATTAAAGTGGCCACGTGACACTCTCGCTGTCATTGCGGGCATGTTGGGTCTATGGACGCGTGCCCCCTCCCCCCCCGCCCCCCGGACTTAATGCAGCGGGGCTTGCTCACGCAGGTACCAGGATTGTGCGGCTCGCCGCAGCGCGTTCACCGGGCAGGGGCACGACACACCTAAGTGGCATGCCCCAGGCTGGCGCACTTGGCACACTGGAGCGGCCGGGGACGGCAGGGGCGAACCGCGAGCCTGCGCTTGAATATGGTGATGAACGCCGGTGGTGTCGGCGCCGCAAAACGGAGAGGGAGTGTGCGGCCCGACAGGGACGCCGAGACAATCGGCACCGTTGACTCCGCTGCCGCTAGCAGTTCCTCCGCCGTCCTGCGCCCGTCAACACCGAACACCAGGCCGGAGCGTTTGTTCCCAGGAGGAGGCTCCTCGGCGCAGACCGGCACGCCCCGGATGACGGCTGTGGCTAGCAGGGCCTGGAGAGCATCGCTGCTCACCGCGACCTCTGCCACCACATTCCAACACATGTTTACCCGGACGGCGAGGACGCCCGGACGGAGTTCGATCTCCTCAGCCAACTCCCAGCCCTGTTCCCTGGTGAAGGCGGTGCCCCGATTCACCGGCCGAAACAGCACTCTCCCCTCCTGGCCGGACGGGACCTCCACGGCTGCCGCGGCTCGCTCTAAAGCAGCTCTCCGACGCCGCTGCGCCTTGGTAGTGATGTTGCGCCAAGAAACCAACCAGGCTGTCCCCAGCATCAGCGTCGCGGCTGTCTGCGGCGCATTGCTGCGGCGCGCCGCGGAGTTGGGCGCGCTCGCTGCCAGCAGATGAGGCCCCAGCCGCAGCCTGGTCTCGTGCGGCGGGATTTGGCGAGTTCGCACCCGGTTTCCTTCCGGACGCCGTCGCCCCAGCAGCAACGGCAGCAGCATCAGCAGCAGGCTGGAGGTGGATTCTATGGCGTTTGTGCTGGGCAGGCGCTGCTCCTTCAAATGTGGAGGGAGAAGGAACAGTGACGGTAAGGGGGGGGGTGGGGCTTCGAGCTTCCCGCTTCGCCACCACGATTTCCCTGTTGGTTTCCGCGTCCCTCTCCACCTCGGACCCCATTGAGCGTGGCCGTTTCCTGAGAACAGACTCGTCCATCGGGGTGCACATGTTTTCTCGACTGCAAGTGTCAGCGTTGAGCTCGCAGCAGCAGCGTCAGGGGGAATAGGTATCACAGCTGGTTCCCCAGGAGTAGCAATGGCGGCGGGAGGCGCAGTGGTGGCCAGAAATGGCGGGAAGGGAGCCGCCATGTAGTCCTGCGTCTGGTGAGCAAGCGCCATGGCGTCGCTCAAGGCTAGAACGCGTGGGTCCGCCGGCGACACGTTCAAGGCCCCGATGACGGACTCAAGGTTCTCCGAGGTGGCGATGAGCGCCGCCGTCAGGCACCTCACAGTGTCCCGCAGATCAGCGATCTCGGCCTGCATCCGCCGAATGGTGCTAGACGACCTTGCTCTGGATGGCGCTCGTCTCCGTGATCGTGAGCGTGAGTGGCCTGCCCTGCGTTGCTCATCGTCACCGCCGAACGCAGGCAGTCGCTTGTTCACATTGTCTGTCGCCGCCATAGGGAGACCGCGAAGCCTTAGGCCCAGCCTCCGAAGGAGCAGAGAGCTAAAAAACACGTCCGCTTGCTTCGAGCGCCCATTGAAGGATCCAGTTCTAGGGACAAACCTTCCGAAATGTCAGAAGTTTTGAAACACGTTCTACTTCCATTTCGCTCTCTTGTAAGTTTACAACTTTGCTTTTTGCAGTAGTTCTCAAATTACTTCCATTTTTTTTTATTCCGAATAGCATTTGGACAACCTTGTTTTTTCAACATGGGCTTTACAGCGCACTTAAGCACAATTAATTACGAGGCTGCGTCTACTCGAAGAATCCCGGCGGCAGTGGCAGCGCCCCCTTGGACACTATGTTCCGCAGCACGCACAGGGCCTCGTCGTCGTCCATAATGCCCCACGGGACCGGGCCTCTGATCAACTCCTCGGCGGTCAAGGTCAGGAAGCGCGGTTTTGGAAAGGACGCATCACCACTTTCAGCTGCAGCGCGGAGTCCGTGCCGCGGCTCCTGACGCACCGCTCCTGGGCCCAGCGCACGGCGATTTCAACCACTACTATCTCTGGGACGTACCTGATATGCCTACAGAACACACCACAAAAAAAGCGAGTGCTTTTTTTTCAAAACAGGGCGGAGAAAGCGCTGAAGTTCGCAAAATGCACGGCGCCGACGAGGAGAGTGTGCTACAAAAGTTTTGCCAGTTTTCAAGTAGAATTATTTAGAGCTTTTAGATTTCGACAGCAAGAATACAAAACCGTACAAGGGCCACCCATCTGGACCCGCCGCGGTGGCTCAGTGTTTAGGGCGCTTGTCTACTGAGCCGGATTACCCGGGTTTAGAACCATACTGTTGCGGCCGCGTTTCGATGGAGGCGAAACTCAAAAGGCGCCGCTGTGCGACGTCAAGGCACTTTATAGATCCCCAGGTGGTCGAAATTATTCCATAGACCTCCAATATGACACTTCTTCCTTTCTTTCTTCTTTCACTCCCTCCTTTAAGCCTTAATTACGGCGCAGTTCGAATGTCCACATAGATATTGGAGACAGTTACTGCGTCATTTCCTTTCCTCGAAACCAAATCTTTGCTAACATTTGTATCCGCCGCTGTGGGTCAGCGGTGAGGGCGCTCGGCTTCGGTGTTCCCGGGTTCGAACCCAACCGCGACGGCTGCGTTTTTATGGAGGCAAAACGCTAAGACGCCCGGGTGTTGTGCGATGTCAGTGCACGTTAAAAATCCCCAGGTGGTCGAAATTATTCTGGAGCCCTCCACTATGGCACCTCTTTCTTCCTTTCTTATTTCACTCCCTACTTTATTCGTTCTTTTACGGCGCAGTTCAGGTGTCCAACGATATATGAGGCAGATACTGCGCCAATCTGTTTCCCTAAAAACCAATTATTATTGCTAACATTTGCGGCCTCTGGTGGTTGATAACTCATGGGTAAGGAAAACAACGGGACAGCTTTATAAGTTAAAAGACAAGTACAGTGATTGGCAAACGTTTTAAGCTTGATTCCCTTTCCCTCAACCACCATGAGAACGCGCAAATTCGCACTCGTATTTAGTAATTTACGCGCTGTACGTCCGCGATCACATCCCGAAGCTTAAATTTTATCCGAAGCACGCGTCAGCCGTTTCCGGTTGAGCTCACACCGAACACCGTCTAACACCTCCCAGCAATTTGTTACTTCCCTCTGGTTTCTTTATTTAATTATACCCTCGAGGAAAAAGAATTTCCTATTTATTCTGTAATGCACTGTTTGCCTTTAACTCTGTCGTCAAGCCACATACACCGGGTGATTTTTTTAACCGTTTTCGAAAGGTTTTTATTTATAAAATTGCGTCAGACACGATCGGTGCGGTCCGCACAGGTGGATGGTAACCTAGGTGTACATTATGTGCGTGATAGAGCTCATATTATTAGAGAAATAATAGTTGCCTAAAATAAACCTTTCTGTTTTAGATATTCAGGGGCCACGATATATTGCGAAACTAAACAACGTCAACATCGGTGGTGAGTCCTATTTCAATATTTTCTTAATCGACAATGCGGTTCGAAATATCGAACTTTAAACATACACATTCTCGTGCTCCTTAGGTTGGCTTTCCCGCATTGTATATTTGTAAAATGAAGTCGCTCGCGTTTGCAGTGCTTCGAATACAGACTCCATTTGTGTTTTGATGACGTAGAAGAAGCTACCTCGATAACAGCGTTGATGCTACAAGCAGTGCAGCAATTTTATAAGTACACATATACCGAGCGGGAAAGCGCACTCAATGAGCTTTAAAATGAGAACGCTCGATATTTCAATTCACTTCAATTCAATTCTTTATTTTACCAGAATACTGGACGGTCTCGAGGGGTAAAAGTTGCTGCCTGCAACTTGACTGGGCCCTGGAGTCGTTTACAGAGCGGCAGCAGACATTGATGACAGAGTACGGTAATTTCAATTACAACATTGTGTAGTAGAAGAAATCAGAATGTACAGACTTGCTGCAAGATTTATCATAACAATGAATTCTTCTCAGTTACAACTGAGAAAAGTTGTTGTGTGTTGGGTTTTTTGGCAGATAGGCAGCTAAGGCCATCATGCGCGATGCTCAAGGTATAAAAATGGTTTTCCGTACAATGTTTAGGAATATTAAAAATCGTCGAAGGTGTAGATTGCCTAAAAATATTGAACTGCCTGGTAAAAAAACAGAGAAGAGGAAATCTGGAAACAGCTAATGGTAAAAGCCCCAAAAAAGGTAAGGTAGCCTCAGCGGCTATCCTTGGCTGGGCAAGGACCCTGACTCTCCCGACCAAAAAAATAAAGAACCTCAGCCTTCTTCTCAGGAATGAGAAAGTGGCTGAGGTTTACCATGCAATAAAGCGAACCAGTGGTTCAAAATTTACAGTTTTTCAAGTACCCTTGCTTCTTTTAAAAAGCTACAAATGGAATGTATCTTAGCAATGGCATTATCATCTAAGAGTAGTGCTGGATGAAAAGGAATGCATTCATTATAAAATTCAATAAAATACTTCTTTCTCAGTGTTTCAAGTTTCACACATGAAAATAAAATGTGATTAACAGTAAGAACATCACCGCATTCGCAAACAGGTTTGTCTTGTTTTGTTAGCAGGAAGTTGTGTGTAAAGTGCGTGTGGTCTATCCGAAGACGGCATAAAATCACATCCTTAAAACGTTCCTGGTGAACTCATGATTTAAATTCACCTAAAACCGGTTTTACCAAATGTAGTTTATTATTCACTTCACCGTTTCATGTGGACTGCCATTTTTCTCTTAATTTGAGCGGTACTAAGTTTATGCAATCCTTAAAGGGTATATTTACTTTTTTATTTCCTTGCCACGAGCTTTAGCAGCGCAGAAATCTGCCTTCTCGTTGCCTCTTATCCCGACATGACAGCAGAGTTTTCTGTTTTGTCCTCGAGCTGTCGCTGTTTCTATCTTGTGTATGATGTCACCAAGGATCGGAGCGACTACATTTCTAGAGTGCAGAGCTCTAAGTATACTGAGGGAATCTGTGTAAATAATACTGTTGGTGAGGTTTTCGTTTTCTATTTTTTCTACGGCCATACAGACTGCGTAACATTCTGCAGTGGAGATGTATGAGCACTGTGGAAGTCGTACTGTTTTCTCGGACTTCCCTCGGGCCACTGCACCCTAGACAGGGTTGATCTCAATGAACGGTCTGATACGAGGTCAGTGAGGCAGTTTAACATCCTACCGCGGATACCTAGGTTGCCCATGCCGCGGTGGATCCCAAGCCTCCAGGTTGTATCATGCGCTTTCTCCATATCGAAGAAAACTGCAAGACAGTGCTGTTTGTGTATAAAAGCTTCTCTTGATGTGTTTTCGAGGCGAACTAAATAGTCTGTTGTTGAGCATCTCTTTTTATAACCGCATTGATGGGCATCAAGAAGTTCGCGGGAATCAAGGCCAAATGTTAATCTTATATTAAGTACACTTTCGAAGGATTTCGCGAGACAGCTTGTGAAGGCTATCAGCCTATAGCTACTTGGGGAAGTTGGTAGTTTTCCAGGTTTCAGGAATGGCACTATTATGGCTTTCTTCCACTCTTTAGGTATTTTCCCTTCTGTGAATATTTTAAAGAAATTTAAAAGTACGTCTATGACAGGCTAGGAAAGATGGGCAAGCATTTGATGGTGTATCTGGTCGGGTCCTGGAGCTGTTTCTTTACCGGCAGACAGTTCAGCATTAATTTCTTGGATAGTCATTAAATTGTTGTATTGTTGGTTTTCATCTCCACTTGTTGAAAGTCTTTGTTTTTCGGCAATACTTTTGCATTTTAGGAAGGACTGCGTATAGTGAGATCAACTAGAAACTGCAGCGAAGTGTTCCCGCAAAATGTCTGCCTGTTCCCTTATGCTTGTTTGTATGTCAGGTGTTGCCAAAAGAGGAATCTTGAACGGTGAGAAGTTGCCATTTAATTTCCGAACCTGTTCTCACATTTTCTTTTATTTTATTTGACAGTTTATAGATGAAATGTAACTCTGCCATGAGGCTTCCTTGGCACTGCGACAGACGTACCAAACTTTTGCTCTTGCCTTTCTGAAACGTACGAGGTTCTCATGTGTAGGGTACCTGCGAAATTTTTCCCAAGCTCTATTTTGTTGGTTTTTTTTTTGCTTCCTTGCATTCCTTTGTCGACCACATTTTGTGTTTTTGCCGCACCACTCCTGAAGATTGAGGAATGCCTAAGTCTGCGGCATTAATGTTACAATTCGTGAACATTTCGTTTATCTCATCTATGGTGAGGTTTTGTAAATATATATCCTCTAAATTAGCTTGTGCTCTAAAACTTTCTCAGTCTGCAAAATGCAGCTTCCAACGTCACGGTTTAGTTGGGATAATATTTGGCGTGGATGCCAAACTGATTACTACCGCAAGGTGATCGCTGGCATAAGGGTTGTCGATAACGTCCCAATTAAAATCGTTAAAAACAGATGGAGAACTAAAAGACAAATCTATACAGCTCATAATATCCGAGGTTGGAGAACAGTATGTGGACTTTTCTGTGTTTAAAAGACATATATTGTTTGTGAGAAAAAAATCTTCGATTTTTTTGCCCTCTAGAGTAGCAGCGCTCGCTTCCCCAAAAAGGGGAGTGAGCGTTAAAATCCCCAACTACCAGATATGGCTCTGGAAGTTCATCTATCAGTTCTTGTAGATCATGGACTGTTAATGTAAAATGTTGAGGAATGTATACTGAACAGATTGTTAGTGTTTTATAGCTGCCAATTCTTTTGTATGAGTTTAGTACTGAGCTTGAATTCTTGAGCAGGGACGCCGCTTTGGACGACAATTGCGACGCCTCCCGAGAGTCGATTTGCTTGCTCGCGATCGCGTCTAAAAGTTTCATGTTGTTTCAGGACATGCACTTGTGGACAAAGATTGGTCTCCTGAAGACATAAAACTATGGGTAATATTTTACCCTAAGATATGTGTTATGTCACTGTAATTCCGAATATGTCCTCTACAATTCCACTGAATTAAAAAAGCCATGTTTATGCTTTTGAGAGGAAATGAAAGCGGATTTATTTATGTGGTGGGCACGTTATGATGGGCCTGTCTCTTTTTCGCTCAAGACAGCTGTTCCGCCACTGTAATGGAGGCGGAGTGGGTGTTGTATCCATTACCTCAACAGAGGTGCAGGAGGACCGCTCAGCCGCGGTTGTGTTAGTTTCAGGCCTCTCCCGACGGGGGCAGGTCCTGCGGGATGCCGACCCATGGAGCGGCGGTCCCTGCTTTGACAATGACAAGGCAGCTTTCGCTGACCCTGCCTGGGGCGTGGATGGCCCTGCCATAGGCTCTGTAAAAGCGGTCTTGGCAGGTGCCGGAGTGCTGTGTGGTGCTACGCCCCTGCGCACCACATCAGCGAAGTTTTCCTTTGCTGTGAAAGAGAATATGTTTGTAAGCGCAAAACGCCTTCTCGTTTCTTTAAATGAAATGTTTTGCTTTGTCTTTATGATGATTATCTCTTTTTCTTTCTTCCAGGATGGACACACCTTGAGTATGCAGCATGGTCTCCTTCACAGTTTGTACAGTGCAGGGCTTCATCACATCTTTCAGACTGGTGATCATTCGAGGTGGTTTTTGCGCGTTTTGCGACCGTGGCAGCTCTATGAGGCGTGGCCGAACCTTTGGTAGTTGAAACACCTTCGAGGGTTAGGTATGTATGGTCTTACATTGACTTTCAGATATCCGATGTCGATTGTGTTGGGCAGTGTTCTGGCGTTGAACGTGAGGATCAATTGTTTTGTGTCTATTTACTTATGGTCCTTCCGGATTTTGATTCGGTTCACATCTATCACGTCATGGTCGGTGAGTCTTTCGAGAATTTCTTTTTCAGTTATGTGAACAAAATCATTTTCGGATATTACGCCAGGGAGAGTGTTAAGTGAGCGATGAGAAGTCACGGAGACTGGGATTTCCCCTATAGACTTAAGGTTGGAGAGCTTAGAGTGTTGGATATTGTCGCACATTTCTAGCAATAGATCGCCGCTGGCCATTTTGAGAGCTTGTAGCGAGTGCCTAATGTTTCTGTCAAGCGCTTTGACACAAGTAATGGGGATATTATTCTTGCCTGTTTATTTGGTTCTTCACTGTGGATCACATGATATTTGGGAGAGGTTACTTTTCGTTTCTGAAAGAAGTCGTCTGCCTTGTTCCGCCCTCTTTTGAGAGAGAGATCTGGTTTTGAAAGTAGGGGAGCCATAAAAAAATTTGTTTTTCGGTCATGGTGCCACCCACCACGGAGTCCAACAAGGGGACGGGACACGCACTTGAAAGCCAGTCCTGCCCCCGCCTGCTGTACACCTCAACTATAACGAAATATGATGCAACTCAGAGTAGTTGGTCAAGCAAGGTTAACACTCGCCGCCAGGTAAAAAGGACATACCAGGAAGCGAGTAGGAGATAGGAGAGTTGTGAGAAAGACATAGGAAAGTGAAAGATATAAGGAAGGATAGGGAAAGGCGACTGCTGATTCCCCCCTGTCGGGTCAGGCCGGAGGTGCCTTCTACAGGAAGCTGGGGCCAAAGTGGTGTGTTGCCTCCGCCGAGGGGCCTTAAGGGTTCAAACGCTCGGCATTTGCTCAACCACGAGGATCCCCTTTTCCCCGGAAACGGCGATGCCACGCTCGGCTAGCCGCGGGTGCTCGGGTCCGTGGTGATGCATTGTTCACCAATATCCCCTTGCGGGGATGTCCCTGCGGATGCTCGGGAACCTGTGGTGTCGCCACTTACCAACGAAGGATGGATGGATGGATGGATGGATGGATGGATGGATGGATGGATGGATGGATGGATGGATGGATGGATGGATGGATGGATGGATGGATGGATGGATGGATGGATGGATGGATGGATGGATGGATGGATGGATGCGGCTGAACCCTTTAAATCTGGCGGTGGCTTAAGCCACCTAGCCATGACTTATGAAATTTTACTTTTCTCTTGATTTTAGCCACCAATCAGATAACCTTCGCTTGGTTACTTCTACCCGCTTAAAATCTACTTTCCCTACACTGTCCTCAAACCCCAATGCCTTAGATAAAGCAGCCCCGCTGCTGTCCACTGTAGGGTGAAACCCTTTACAGAAAAGTATCAAGTGTTCAGCCGTTTCCTCTTCCTCTCCGCACGCAACGCACAACGTGTCTATCTCAAGGTACTTGACTGTTTATGTCTTAGTCCTCAAAACTCCCGTCCTGGGCTCAAACAACAAAGAGCTTCCCCTACAATTATCATAAATATTTTCTTTGGCAATTTCCTGCAAGTTGCAGAAACGCAAGTTGCAGACGCCCCCCTGCGGAGAAACTGAGAAAAGTGTACTCGTAGCTGTTTTGGGGATTTGAAGGCTACCTGTTTGTGTTTATTTAATAAGACCGGCAAATTGTATCTTAATGATTGCAATTTGTACTCAGCGCGACAGTATGGGACTAACCAGGGTTCGGAAGTTCGAGTTAAAGTAGGAGTAGCTTTATGTTGCTGAAATGCCATCGAACGGAGGAAACTGTCTGTCATGCTGAAGAAAATAGAAAACATGTAACAAGCGCTGTTCATAGTGATGGTCAAAACTAATAATACAGTATTTTGCAAAGAATTGTGTTATCGCAGTCTGGTGATGAAGATTAGCTATGTAGCGAATGTACCTTTGTTGCAGAAACATTATCTTTTCAATATTTGCTCTTGTGTTGCTTGACCACACCAAACTGCAGTAGCTCATGTGCGGGGCAAATATTGCGTTATGTAATTGAAGTTTAACTTTTTGCGTCAGAACAGTACTACACCGCGACATAGCTCCAGTCACTGAAGAGATTTTTTGTGCAACATAGTTGACATCAGTGTCCCAACTCAGACGGCAGGAAAAATAGACACCGAGAATTTTGTGAGTTTCGACAAGTTCAATAAATTTATCTCAAATTATTAGAAAAATTTCTACATTGAATTTCTCAATTCTGGCTCGAAATAAATTAAGTTTCGTTTTCTGGGTGTGGTATTTCTACGCGATTTAATTGGAACCAGAAAGACAATTTTTCAAGTGCATGATTACATTGTAGCACAAGAGCGTTCGGATCACTACCAGAAATGAGCACAGTACTGTGATCAGCATATATAACGAACTGAACAATGTTCTCAATATTATGTCATTTATGTGTAAGCTAAAGAGAAGCGTGCGTAGTAAACTTCCCTGTTGTACACCACAAATATTGGAAGTAAGGATGACTGTTGGTTGCTGATGCAGACACACTGGCTTCGATTTCGCGCCGATGCCATATGAAATGACTTTTCTAAAGAAGTATGTTACCGTCAAAACAGTCAAAGGTTTTGCTGAAACCAACAGAAAGACCGAGCGTATATGTTCCTGCTGCCGCGGTGGCTGAGTGGTTATGGCGCTCGGCTGCTGGCCCGAAAGACGCGTGTTCGATCCCGGCCGCGGCGGTCGAATTTCGATGGAGGCGAAATTCTAGAAACCCGTGTACTGTGCGATGTCAGTGCGCGTTAAAGAACCTCAGGAATTCGAAATTCCCGAAGCCCTTCACTACGGCGTCTCTCATGGCCTGAGTCGCTTTGGGACGTTAAACCCGCATAAAACCAAAACCAAAACGTATATGTTCCGTTTTCAATGCTCTGTAATATATTTTCTTTTATTGCGACAGCGCCGTTTCCGTAGATTTACCTTTTCTGAATCAAAACTGAAAATACGTCAGCGCCCTAGTTTTATCTAAGAAATTTATTAATAGTAAGTATATGATCTTTTCTAGTCGTTTGGATAAAACAGGTAATATAGAATTCGGTCGAAAATTAGTTGCTTCATTTCTGTTTCCAACTTTAAAGTTTAATGCGACTCTTGCTCGCTTCACGCCCTCAGGAAAGTTAGCCGATTCTATTCCTAGGTTAAATATATAAGACTGGACTGGACTCAAGAATTCTATCGCGTACTTTATTGGCTTTATTTGTATGTTGTCATAATCAAGGGCCTTGCTGCTTTTTAAGCATAGAAATCATCTGTGTACTTCAGTTTCGTGCGTCGGGCGAAGGAAGATGGTTTCAGGGGTACTGATGCTCATTTCGGGCGATGTTGATAAGCTGTAGTTGCTTGGATTTGCGACCTTAGTAAAATGGTGATTAAAATGGTCAGCAAGAGCTTCACCACTTAGGTCGGCGCCGTTAACTGTTAAAGTTTATGGAGACAAATCACCTTCACCTCTGCCGAGTACAATATTTATTGTTTTCTATATAATATCTGTCCGTTTTTTGCCTATGTCGGAAAAAAGATGCTCGCAATAAGCTTTATTTACCTGCCTAAGCGTAGTATTGAGCTTATTTCAAAAGGTTTTAAATTCTTCAAAGGCTTTCCTCCTTCCGTGTGCGAAGAAACCGAAAGTAGAGTCGGTTTTTGTGTTCGATTTGTTTCAGATGCCCGCGTGTCACTCAAGGGTTCTTCGCCTTTTTAGGTTTTCGTGTTCTGAATGGGAAATGTGCTATATGCACTCTCGTAAATATTTCTATGAAATTTGAGTAGGCTTCATCAACTTCAATTTTCTTAAACACATGGCTCCAGCCACACGTACTCATACAATTTTTAAACAACTCGAGCGATTTGTTCGAGATATGCTGAAAACTGAATGATTCTCAGAGTTTTGGCTTAAGTTTGTGTTTTTCGCATAGGCGATAAACACAGGACAGTGGTGACTGATGTCACTTGTAATAGTGCCAGCACTGGTAATAGTGCATGTGTTCGTGGTAATTAGAAGGTCAAGGGCAGATCAGCTTAATTGAAACTCTAATACGGGTTGGCGAGGTGATCAGGTTTGTGAAGCCAGAAGCTTGAATCATATTACTAAATTCATTTGCATGATTATTATCTGATAAATCGTTAATATTAGAGCCACCTCCACCAGTTAAACAAAACTTGTTTCTGCTGGCATATTCCATTAAGTCTTCAAGTTTATTCGAAAACGCTTTGCTATTTCCTCGTGGAGGACACACAGTACAAGACGAAACAACTTCATTGTAATGACGTAAAGTTATGAGCTCATAGTCATCAGCTGTGCACGCTGAAATAATTATTTCGCACGTTAGGCTATCCTTAGCATAGATTGCGACGCCACCTCCGCGTCCACGAAACCGATTTACAAGATCCGATTATAACTAGTAATATCGGGTGTTTTGCTGTCACTGTGGTACCATGTATCAGACATGAGTATGTAATCAAATTTAAATGAAAACTGATCTAGAAAGTAACATATCTCCCTTGTTAGATGTAGACCGAGCATTGATATGCAGAACTGATGTTTGCAAGGTGTTTTGGAGTTTAAGATTATAGGGCAACACAAACTCAAAGTATTCCATGTTTGAGGGGCAAGCTGCAATATCGTAAGCGTTCAGCATATTTTGTCAAGCTCATCCTCATGTCTGATTTGAATGGTTGGCGCTTCATCGGTCTTTCGAGCAAGGATTTTTTCACTTTGTGGCCATACAGCCTTCCATTTGTGCTCTTTCTTTTTACTGATAGCCTTTCCCAAAAAGCAGTTTGAGAGAGGGGCGAAGGTGTATGTTTATATATATGGCACTGGTCTCGTCTAACCTAAGATCAGCATTATTAAGCCGTAGCTTCCTTGCCTTAATCAGTGCCTTGTCGCGCTTCGAGCCACATCACTGAATAAGGTAATTTAAAAACGATGATCCCCTTCGTTGTTGACGACCTTCAGTTTTGCAATATAAACATGCTTCACCTCCACCCAAAATTTAAAATAAAAAACTTGACTGGTCATTTATTATTTTTTAATCGTCTAATTATTCATATCTCTCGCATCCATACATAATGTACAGCTTGCTCTATAGTGCGGCCGGAATGAAACGCGAACACGCATGGACTGTGCCTTTCTTTCTTGCAGCGAGATACTCATTTACAATAGGTTTAAGGACCTGTAATTCGGTAGATGTTTAACTTATAAATATGAATTAGGCTAGACGTGCTACGTTCACTGCTGTTGAAAGTAACGGGCACAATATTCTTCACAGGCGCTGTTCGAGTGTAATTCCAACCTTACTGCTGTCAGGCGCTGCAGCACATGATGAAAGGGATTTTAATAAAGATTAGGCTCTGTTACATTAGAATTACACGAAAAAAACTTGAATCGTTGCGTCGTTTTGTGCTTTTGTAACGAAATTCCTCGATAAATCCCAGCTGCAGCTCCCACGGACACATAATATGTTTAAAACGTCTGGAAACGACAACAAATGACTATACGCGTTTCGCTTTAAATACAAACGTGTGGAAGACGTCTATAGTACAACATATATTGAAAACATTTCTAAAATGTCTTGTTCAGGACCCACATTAGAACGTACCTTTAAGTTGGAGAGAGAAGCAAAAACACAACCAGCCATCTAGTTGCGAATTGTTGTCTGCTGCATCGTTTGCTGCGCATGCGCAAGCTCGCCGAGACGGCGGCCAAGTAAGGGAGAGGGGCAGGGAGCTGTGGGGAGCGGCTACAAAAAATGTGACGTAACCGCCTTTCCTGAGTTCTTTCCTTCCTTCATGTCTTAGAAGGACTTGAAAGACAAATTAGCCAAGCCGCTACTGATATGGCCAGTCTTGGCTGCATGTCATTCCTGAAAGCCGGTTTGAATCATTTTTCACTTTTTACGCTCTTTCAATAGCTTAATGTGTTTGGATTACCATGAAACATGCAACAAACTTTACTTATTGATTTGGTGTTCTTGCTGTTTAAATGTTTGTTGTTTGAGTGATTTTGTTAATTGGCCATTTGGCGCTGCGGTTGGTAGCGCGCCCATGCTCAAACCTCAAGGCAAAATCGAGGCAAGCATGAAATTTTACGTGTCACAGCTTGATGGCGTGCGCTTCCACCTGATTTTAGGTTCTAGCCTCATCCATCCGCCCGTCCGCCCGTCCGTCCATCCATCCATCCATCCATCCATCCATCCATCCATCCATCCATCCATCCATCCATCCATCCATCCATCCATCCATCCATCCATCCATCCATCCATCCATCCATCCATCCATCCATCCATCCAACCATCCAATCATGCATCCAACCATTCAACCAACCGTCCATCCATCCATCCGTCCATCCGCCCGTACATCCGTCCGTCCGTCCGTCCCTGCGCACCATGCGATCATGGAACGCGCGCAGAAAGAATCATTTTGTAGATGCACGTACAGGTATTATTGGTCGATTTTAGCCACTTCACACGAGCAGCACTGGCATGGTGAAGAGGGGATGCAGCAGCTCAGGTCACGATGAGGTTGGAGTCAAAGTGTGCAGGTTTGAAACATTCGACCCTGTTACGCTCATCATATTGTAAAACCTCTTCTTTACCCTTAATATTAACCTTTTTAGGCAGAGATAGAGATTCCACAAGCTAGTCGCACGGCCGGTGCAGTGGCGACTAGAGGTGCATCTCCTGGGGGCAATTACTACAAACGTACACCGCCTTGTAAGTTTTCAGCAAACAACTATATGGAAACAATTATTATTTTTTTGCGTGTTCTTCAGCATATACGGTACTGGGCATGGAACGCGATGCAGCTATCTTTCAAGATCGTAAGTGGTGAAGACCTGGGCCACGCTCCATGATGTGCTGCTGCTCCTCACTGCCGTGGTTCACTTTATTGTTGCTGCCTATCTGCAGCGTTCGGAAGCCCAGCAGCTCAGCTGTCTTGCATCAAATGCCAGCAATAAATGAATGCCCTGATGGGGAGCCTAAACCGAAGCCGCAAGAAATGCATTCATGCTACACAAGTTGAAAGTATGGGTTTATGATAAACATTTTTCAAAATCCTCCAGGGCACGAAAAGCAAGCTGGAGTGCGCGTTTTTTTATTTATAACGCGCACTGAGCTGCATAAAGTATCAATACCCAAAGCCAATTTTTGCCCCCATTCACCGCTATGGATTTTTAAAAATATTTCATTCCATGTAATGAATGCACCTCTCGAATCTTCAGACTTCTTCGGACAAAAAAGTTCGTTTATTTTGCGAGTCTTAGCTCCCTAGCATAGCTCATGATAACAAACAAAGAAGTAGCGACTGCGCTAGATTCGATCAAACGCTGTCACCTAGGAGAGGAGGAACCCTGAACGAGATGACTTAACGTGTTTCCAGTACATCAACTCCAGGTAATATACCAGGCTCCGTTCCATCGACTGATGAGGCGGAAGAAATGTTATTTTCTGCATTAACTAACTGGGATACAAAAGGACCACGTTCGCTCTATCAAGGATGCTAAATTTACTCAAATAAATCGCCGCTAGGTGTAACACACTCAGAAATGTGCCAGTTCGCTGCATACACAACTGTATACGCAACGAACTCGTAGCTTTTTCTGGGAACACAGAATTGTGCGCATAGCACATTATGCGGTCTTTCACGTAATGTGAAAACAATGTCCGTGTATGCGCTGGCAAAGAGAGCCGCTGACGGCGCTCATTAACGCTGTCGCGAAACGCCCTTAAAGGAGCGGCTAAACTGCCGCCCAAAATGTCGTCCCTTTGCGTCTTGTTCCGGCGCAGTTCGTGTACGGTTAGGGAGTATGTTAAGCACCGAAAGGGTTCTATCACGAGGTGTGCCTCAAGGAAGTGTTCTTTCTCCCACGATCTTTAACGCCGTAATGGCTGGCCTACCCGATTTGTTGAAAAAGAGTTGCAGGCAAGTGCGTATGTCACTTTATGCTGACGACATCTGTATTTTGATTACTGGCTACCAACACAAGCGATTAGCCCTGATTGCTCGACAGGCTATACTTACGGCACAAGCTTACCTTCAAGCTGTGGGGTTGTCTCTGTCAGTGGACAAATCCGGCTTTATTCTGTTTCCAGGTGTAGGAAGACGTCAAGCGCGGCTGAAGATAGACCTCGGTCACTCTTGCATCCGTCAATTCAACCACGCGCGTTTCCTGGGCGTCATTATTGACTCCCGTCTACAGTGGCGAAAAGCTGTAGACGCGATTGTTTCATCTATACCTTCTCGTCTGCACGTGAGCAATGGGGAAACCATCCTTATTCAAAGGTCAAACTTCATGAAGCGCTGGTGGTCAGCCGGATAATGTATCAATTACCTTTAATTTCCCCCTCGGCATCACAACTTGAGCAGCTCGAAGTTGTCCACAGAAAGGACCTAAGAAGAGTCATTGGAGTTCCCCAGGCGGCTGCGAATAAGGCAGTACTTCATGAGTCCCTATCGAAACCTCTTAGCCTTATCGCTTCTCAGAGACTATTAATGCACCTTGACCGCTTAGGAGAGACGGTAGCTGGGCGATCCCTTCTCCAGCGGCTCTGCAAGAGATATGAGTCGAAGGCTTACTTGGCACTCAATACTCTTAGTTCTTTAGGCATTAATGTCCGAAGGCAAAGGAAACGGTTGAAACCCCCCCTGGTCTTTTCCGACCCTGGACTGTAAGGTCACAATTCCCCATGTGAGGGCAAAGCGCAGCTCTCCTTTGGCAGCAACGCGTTCGCTTGTACTGGAATACTTGGAAACAGAGTATGCCTGCCATCTTCAAATTTTTAACGGATGGTTCTGTGGACAAGGTCCAACAAACTAGCGCAGCGGCTTTTTACATTCCTTCTTTGGACTGTAAGTAGTCCGTACGCTGTACTGCTGTCGTATCCTCCACAACGGCTGAAAGTGTTGCTATTGAGGCGGCTTTACGGAAGTTGGAGTCTTGTCCGGCTCAACCTGTTGTCATCCTAACTGATTCAAAATCTGTCCTTCAGAGGTTAGAGCACGGATTTCCTACTGACACCTGCTCTATAAGCTCTCTGCGCTTGGTGCAGAATCTGCACAGTAGAGGCTTTGCATTTCCAGTGGGTGCCCTCTCACATAGGATTCAATGGTAATGAGGTGGCAGACAGTCTCGCTCATAAAGCTCTCTCAACGATTCCATCAAAAAAGTACCTCAAGATGGGAAAAGTCTCTGCAGGAAAACGGTGCTCGATCACTTCAGAACCCTGTGGAGTGCGTCCCACAAGCCATGTGTGACCAAGAGACTGAGAAGATCTCAGGCGACCCTTCTACATAAAATTCGCACGGCCTCTGCTCGCACTCCTGCATGGATGCATAAGACCGGCATAGCATCGTCTCCGCTCTGCTCTTTATGTGGTGTGCGCGGGGATATCGAACAATATATTATGTACTGCCCAGAGTACAACGCGGAAAGGCATGTGATGTTCGCTTCCTTAAAGAAGACAGGAACCCGTCACAGCACAGTGCAGGACATTTTCTACCCGAGTGGAAACCAGACATGCAGAAGGGAGGCTACACGCCTTCTTTTAACATTTCTGTAGAACACGGATCTTGTTCTTAAATGGTGACAGCAGGAACGGACTATGGCCTACTGTGATTGAATGTGTGCGTAGATGGTGTCTTCCGGAGTGGACTACTTTATACTGTGAGTGAATGTGTGTATGGAGTGTGGCACTACAATGGCCTATGTTCTACTCTGACTGAATATGTGCATAGATGGTGACTTCTGGAGTGGACTGTGATGTGAACTGTGTGGATTGATTGTGTGCATAGATGATGACTGCGGGAGAGAATGTGTGCTATTATAAGAGACTGTGCGCTTAGCGGGGTAGATGCGGCATTGTTAATATCGAAGGGACGCTGCGGTGGAGCAATTGCCGGCAGATAAAGCAAGGCTAACCCCACCTGTAGCTTTCAACACCTCAACCTCAACCTTGTTCCCGCGTAGCTTGCCACGTAAATCGGGGACGCCTTTTGTGAGATCCCAGCAATTGGCCCATCTGGTTTCAGATGTACGGATACAATTCTTTGTGCGTCACAAACCCCAATCGTCTGCGCTAGTCGCACTGCTGCAGTTGGGTTGACTGGCTGCCTGCACGAGCTTCGCCGCAAGGTCCTTCGTTACATATGCTTCCGGTAAGGTTGTTTCCGTGGTGAAAAAATATATTCTTACACCTTGGTTGCTACACGTCGAATCCTACGGTGCACTCAGAGATTCAACAAATTCGTTTTCTTTTTACACACAAGCTCCGCATTAGCTAATTCTGCTCTTTTTTCTCCTTCATAACTGCAGTGTCCAAACGTATTGAAAGAGTGTGCTAATGCTATAATGAGAACTCGAGGAATGGGCTTGAAGCAGTCGCTGGGAACCACAACGTATCGGCTTTAACGCGTGTTTGTAACTCTTACAGACGATTGACGCACGGTCAGATCCCAGGCAAGACACTCCGAATATTCGATATTATTGTTGTCTTCGAGTCAGAAGCAGCGCATAGCGAACTAGGCGATGAACTTTGTTCACTGCTACTGTTGTTATTCACCACTGAAAAGCAAGCATCCGGGCAGAAAATTTGACTGGGGTTTTCATGTAATTTTCTGTAATTTTTTTCTCTTTCCATTCATTCTAGAAGCACAATTGGCATTTTCATGTTTTCAAACAAAAAGCAGGTTTCCCACCAAGACGATTTTATTCAGAACGACGCTTCTCTCTTATCAAGCGTGTCTTCAAACGCAGGATTATTGGGCGATGTGACTCAACTCTGCATGCATGACCGATCATTCAATGAGTTGTTTACTCCGTTCCTTTAATTAACGGTGTTGCGTGCGTGGTTCTGCACGGCAACCACAACTTGTTTCAGACAAGACAAAGAAAATGCATTATCCACAAACGAAGCGCAGATCGTCACACTCGATATTATAATGCTAAAGAGATATCCAACAACCCTGTTCAAAAATCTTTTTTGTCCTGGAAACCATTTAAGAACGCAGTTTTTTCTATATAATGTCAGATTTCAACATAAAAATTAATATATCTGCAGATAAGCAGACGGAAGCCTTGTACTTGTTTCTATGAGCGTTTTTGCTATCGTCAAAAGCGTTCCCCGTCGGTTTTCTGTGGTAGTCTTAACAACTCGATGCGATCGATGAAAAAATATGACAAGAGAGATTTTGCTACGTATCAGAAGAACAGATCATTGCCTTCGATATTTCCATAACATCATCTTGCAATATTCCAATCTGATAAATTTCTGTGCTAAAATGTTGGGCATGAGGCGAGAAGCAGAAGAATTCGAGAAGCAAAAGAATTATTTAAGGATAAAAGTTGCTAATGCGCAGCCCATTGTGTGGTTTAATTACTCCTATTCAACGAGTAACATTACTTTTGTTCAGTACATTCGTATCGCCTGCTAACGCTAAATTTCACACGCATGCAATGCCTCCTTCGCACCGGAGATTAAACAGGTCTTTGACTACTCTGAGCTCCATGCGTTGGGGTACATGCCGAACAAACAGCATCTTCATGGAGCAAACAATGCAAGGAGTTATGCTTGCTCCGTTCGCCGTCCTTCATCACCTTGATGAAGGGCACACGGCACATTATGCTTCTTTTGGTGACAGGTTAATGTCTAGGTATAAAAAATTTTAAAAAGCCTGGAGAGCTAGTTCTTTCATTACCGACACATTACAGATGCACAAGGGCAAAATATTGACATTATTTCTGTATTAAAATTACTTTCAAGAGCAATGAGCCATTATCAAGGATACTCATTACAAAAAGAAAAAAAGCAAAACAACATAACATATTCATTGCAGCGGTATCAAGAATGCTATTTTTGTCGCTTTCGTTAAAGATAGAGAACTTTGTTGAGCGATTACAAACGACATCCGTTTATTTCGAGCTACATGAAACGCCCCTCCTAGGGGTGCTCGGTAGTTTCTCTTTCCCAGCATGCTTGGCTTGTCTTGCCTTCCGACTTGGAGCGGTCTTGTTTCGGTGTCGGTTTAGCAACACATTCCCCACCAATATGACTTCAGTCATTTTTCCCTTTTACGTTAACACTAGAGGATACGCGAGTTGGATTGATCTCTTGAGGGTTGATCCTCCAGGTAGTCTCTAAAGGCACGACCGCGCCTTTCCGTCTCTTCCCGGAAACGGTTTGTCAATCCCCGCGATCTTCCACTCCTGCCGTGGTTGAAGACTGTCACGAAGAATCAAGTCGCCTTCCTTGATCGTTTTTTCTTGGCGCTCGTTCTGACCTTGCAAATTTCGCACTTCCTCTAGGTACTATCTGCTCCACCTATGCCAGAAAGCTTCTGTGGTCTGCTGGCGTCGGGTCCACACTCTCTGAATGGATACGTTGATTTGGTAAGCTTGGTTTTTTTCCCACACTAGGCAGCGATGTGAGGTGTCTTCCTGTCAAGAAGAAGGAAGGGCAAAGAGGTTCCGGTTTTTCGGGTCCGTCGTATACGTGTGTTAAAGGTACGGAGTTCAAGACAGCATCAATTTCTGCCAAGGTCGTTGCTAGCTCTTCGAAGGGCCGAGACCTTGAAGCGATGACTTTCTTGAGAGCATATTTGGTTGAACCCACGAGTCGCTCATAAAAGCCACACCACCATGGGCGCACTCTGCTATGAACTTCAATTCGATTCGTGTCATTGCAAAGTAGTCAAGCACCTCTGGTTTCCGAATAGAGCTCTAGCGGTATAAAATCTCGGTTGGCTTTCTTGAAGGAAAGCGACTTGTCATTGCAGATGACTCTGGGTACACCTCTCCTTGAGAAGAAACGTCTGAAGGTCATCAAGAACGACTACGCTGTCATGTCCTTTGCAAGCTCTAGGTGAACTGTTTGCGTTACGGCACAGGTGAACAGTGTGATGTAGGACTTGTATAGCGAGTTTTCTCCTTTCACCAGAAGTGTTCCTGCAGAGTCCACTCCTGTGACCTCAAAGGGTTGAGCTTGGGTCACTCGATCATGTGGAAGCGGTGAAGTCACCTCAGGCGCAGGACGTGCATTGTATCGCTGACAGGTTATGCATTCTTTGATGACTCTTTTTACCAGCTGGCGGGCGCGTACAACATGGTACTTCTCTTTCAGCTGTACCAAAGTATCCCGTGTTCCTCCATGTAGCACTTGGTGATGTGCTTGACGCGCGAGCAATTCTGCTAGGTGATGTCGCCTCGACAGTACAATTGGATGGCGTTCGTCGTACGGCTTGCCAATCTGTTGAAGTTTGCCGCTTATGCAGAGAATACTGTCGTTGTCAACAAACACTGGTGTGTCCCTCAGCGGCGAGTCTGCTGGAAAGCAATCTCCTTTTTTCGCACACTGAATTTCTCTCTCCAAGTCTTCTCTTTGAGCTTGTCGTATCCAGAATTTCTGGGCATCACCCAGTTCAACTGCCGGCAGTGATCCTTGGTTAGTACTAAGATGTCGTAGCTTGTTGATGTACCGTGATATCCACGCTGTCGCACGGAAAAGTCTCGTTGCATTGCTGTATTGATCTGTGTCTAACAGCTTTGGAGCTTCAGGTGAACTTGTCGTATGAAGGACTCCCACAGTTCGCTTTTCTTCCTCCATTGTCGGAATGTTCCTTGGTAACGAGAAGCAGGGCCACGTGTTTTCAGTCGCCTTCATCCAGGACGTTCCGTCCCACCAGGTGGAACTCTCAGCAAGCTGATCAGCTGAAACTCCTCTGGTCATGAGATCAGCCGGATTCTCGGATCCGGGACAATGTTTCCATGCAGGTGTGTCGGTAAGGCGCTGATTTTCAGTTACGCGATTCTTCACAAATTGTTTCCATTGAGAGGGCTCTCCTGCTATCCAATGCAGTGCGACTATCGACTCAGTCCGGTAATGTGTCACCTGTGGTGGTTCCTTCACACTTTTCAGGATGTATTGACTCAGTCTGGGAGCTAACAGACACGCCATCAGTTCGAGTCTCGGAAGAGTCAATTGCTTGATCGGGGCAACCCTTGACTTGCTAATCAGGATGCTCGAAGTTGTGATCCTATTCGCATCTGTTACGCAGATGTAGGCCACTGTACCGTATGCCACTGGGCTGGCGTCAGCATATACGTGCAGGACAGTTTTGCTGGCAGGTTCGACTGCGCCTGCTTTGTAGCTGCGCTGCACTTGAACTCTATTCAATTCGTTTAGTTTCTCGCACCACCGCAACCATTTTTCATCCAGATGCTGTGGTAGGATGTGATCCCATTCCACGTTTTTTTTGCCACAGCTCTTGGAATAAAGCCTTTTCCCGGACCGTGAATGAAGCTAGCCATCCAAGTGGGTCATACAGTCTTGCTGTCGTCTTCAGAACCGATCTTTTAGTGCTGGTTTTGGACCCGTAGCTCGCTGAACTGCGGGGTGAAAGTGATGTTATCTCTACGGAGATTTCATGTCATTCCTAACACTTTAAGGACCTCTGGGAGGTATTCTGAGTGTCTTGCTTGACAATCATTCGTCGGAAATCGTTCGTTAAATGTCTGGTTGTTGGACGCCCACTTGTGCAGTGTCATTGAGGCCGCACTGAAGATGGTCCTAGCATCTTCATAGATCTTCAGGGCTCCCTCTTCATTTTCTGCTCCCGTTAAGAGGTCATCCACATACAAGGAATGCGCCAACAGTGATGCTGTGTCCGTATACTGTTCTTCCATATTCTTCAAGTGATGCTGAAGAGTTGCGGTCAACAAGAAGGGACTCGCCGTGGTTCCGAGAGGAACTCGCTTCATTCGAAAAGTCTGCACTTCGCCTGTTGTTGTGCTCGAACCTGGTTTCGTATGGTACCACAGAAAGCGCAATGCATCTCTTTCGTCCTCTCTTATCTCTATTTGCAAGAATGCCTTTTCAATATCTGCCACCAAGGCTATTCCGTTGCTTCTGAAATTCAGTAGCAGTGCGATAAGTTCAGCTGTCAAATTCGGACCACTCTCGATGTTTCGGTTCGATGACTTTAACCTCGGTCCACGCGACGAAGCATCGAAAACCACTCGCAGTCTCGTCGTATTGCTCGTTTCTTGGAACACTGGCTGGTGCGGCATGTAGTAGATCAGCTTTCCCTCTTCTTCCTTTTCTACCACTCGCTCAGCTATGTCTTCCATGCAATACTGTCTGATGACAGCGTCGTAGGCTCCCAGCAATTCAGGAGTTCTTCGCAGGCGGTTTGTCAGTTGGGACAGTCGTTTTGCAGCAGTCTCCTTGTTGTCACTTAGATCGATGTTTTGCCTCCAAGGAAGGGCTACCTCGTATAGTGATCCACTACGTAGGATATTGTCTTCGAAATAATCGAGCACCCGTTGCCCAACAAAGTTGTCGTCATCCGTGACTACGATAGACTCCAGTGTCCAGAAATGTTCCAAGCAGTTTATGGTCTCACTCTCGGCCAGTGATATGCGAAGGGCAATGGTTTGCATGCACTGCAAGTCAACTATATTTACTTTTACTGGTCCTTGAATACACCACCCAAAGGCAGTCTCGACAGCTCAGGGTTTTTCATCTAGGGGCTTGTTTCTTCCAGTTAAAAGTTTCCAGTAATACTCTGACCTGATGAGGAGGTCGATGTCACCTATTTCGTCATTTCAGGTCCTGTCGGCTGCAGCCAAAGGTCCAAGCAGTTCGTTGATCCTGTGTTCAGGAATCGGGATTCTTTGTTCACATACTACGTTTGTCTCAAGGACTTCGATCTTTTGGATCTTTTTGTTTTGCGCGGTTAGCGACACCAGCACTCTGCTAAAGTCTTGCTCTGATTGGTGTGCACCAAACACGCCAACCCTCAACGTTTCTGGTCCAAGAACTCTACACCCGAGTTTTTCTGATTCTCGCTTCGTAATGAATGAACGTCGGCTATCACCGTCAAAGAGGGCACGTAAGTATACCGCTTTCGTTTCATCGGCACACAACGCCGTTGCCTTTTGTAGCAGTACGTCCCGTTTGCGAGTTTCTTTTACTGTTGATTGCAAATTCACTGGGTCACATCGGTTGCATTCGCTTTCACTTTCAGATGGGTAAATTCTGGACCGCACATTGTCGTCGCATGCCGCCGTGCACAGTTACCGCATTTAATGCTGCTTATGCACTCGTCAGAACGGTGATTTGGCTTCGTACAGCGAAAAAAGTGTCTTCCCGAACGGAGTATTTTCTTCTTTTCTTCTAAAGAAATGTCAGCACGGCACGCGCTGGTTTCGTGGTTTTTCTCCTTGTAGAGGAAACAATTATCTGTTCTTGCTGATTGTTGTAGTACTGCTGCTGAGAATTTAAATTTCGTACTAGTGCTGTTCTTGTAACTCCCATTTGGGTTAAACGTCTTCAGCATTGATACCTGGCGCTTCTTGTCTGTACCTTGCTGAGCAACCAAGTTCTCGCGGCTTTGCACTTCAATCTTGAAAAAGTCAATTAACTTCGAGAATAAAGACGGAGTATATTTTACAACTGTTTCTTTTGGCTGTCCCGGAGCGTCGCCGCTTTCCAGCGGAGATCCGGGCTCTGTGTTGACGTTTCCGAGGTTTCCTCTCTCGCCACGGCTCGGTGGAACTCGAGCAATATTTCTATCGGCAGGGCGCGCTGTACTACGGGGTAGAGCAGTTTGCCGTATGTCTCCTGTTTTTGGTCGAGCGCCTCCAGGCCACGGAGGCGAGAGACGAGGGTAGCGTATAGCCGTCGGAGAGGCCGTATATCTTCGGCGCTTCGCACAGGTTCAAGGTCCAAGAGCTCTCGCTTGTGCCCTTGTACGATGGCGTCTTCACCGGCGAAGCGTTTTTTCAGTAGCAAGATGGCGTCGCCATAGCACTGCGATGTGGGCGGAAGACCCTTGATCGTTCTTGCTGCTTCGCCAGTCACAACGAATTTTAAATACCCGAACCTGTCCAAGGTCGTCAGCTTATCGTTCTTGTGAATCATTCGCTCGTACTGTTCCCAAAATTCTTCCCAGGACACATCTTTGCCGTCAAATTTTACGAGCTCTAATTTTGCAAGCTTCACCTGGCAGGTCAGGGTTGCCGCGCCTGCGTCGTTGCTTGGTGATGGCTCTTCTTTCGGCAGCCTCTTTCCTTGAACTTCTTTTATCTCAGCTTGGAGCTTCGCGATGTATGTAACAATCTCGTCGTCATATTCGATGGTTTGGATATAGTCCTGCTCCGCTGCTTCCGCTGGCAGTAGCTCCTCGACAGCGGCGTTAGCTTTGTTTAGACGGGTCTGCAGAGAGCTCATTCTGGCCAAGAAAACACTAAGTTCTTTTTCGTTGCCCATGCGGCTTGTCATGCAGGTGTCAATATGCGTAATGAGTCGATTCATTTGTGACTGGAGAGCTGATATCTTCGCTTTGTGTCTATCCATGTCGCTGCACTCAGTAGCACTGGGCGGCGGCATCTGAGTAGAAATTGGCTTTTTCTTCGTTACTCGTCGGCCGTCGTATCCAGGTAGTCGTCTTCGTTAGGTCTCGGGGTATATCCCGGGTTTCGGCACCAGCTTATATTTATGTCGCCTTCGTTAAAGATGGACAACTTCGTTGAGCGAGTACAAACGACATCCGTTTATTTAGAATTACATGAAACGACTGCCCCTCCAAGGGGCGCTCGGTGGTTTCTCTTTCCCAGCATGCTTGGCTTGTCTTGCCTTCCGACTTGGAGAGGTCTTGTTTTGGTTTCGGTTTCGCAACAATTTTCGCAGTGTTAGCCAGTACACTCCTTAGAAGATGGAGCTCCTCGATGGGGGCAATGATGAAGGCCGATGCGTACCAAGAAATTCTCGACAAGCGGATTTCTTCAAAGGGAAGTTATTTATGAGAGCAATTTAAGAGAGCAAATGGTTTTCGTGTATTGTAAGATTGCAGCAAAGAAACAATATATCTGCCCATATCTCTTCGCGAGGCTCGAAATTTTCTGCTGTTCATGGTCAATTACGCACCCGGCTGGCTTACTAAGGGAGTCTTAACTTCTCGGTGCAAGCGCAGGACAAACTTTAAAACGAAGGTTTCACTACACAGAGGAAAACCCATTCGCATCAGCATATGTTGATAACACTGTTTTACAATATTGTAAGGTTGGTTCAAAATTAAAACCAACGTGCAAGAAAGCTTGACTTGATTCCACACTTCGCACTAAGAATTGATATCTGGCAACCGTGGCAAGAGTACATTATGAGCGGTACAGCGGAAAACAGAAGACCGACCAAATTAGATGATGACACAGGCGAGCCCTATCTCGCAATTAATTTTTTTATTAGGGATAACAAAGATTTTCTAATTCACAGTTATATGGCGCTTAAGTGCTTAGAGCACTTGCACGAAGCACATCAAAGAGCAATAAAAAGGCTCGCTTACACATTTTAGTCGTCTCTTTCAGATGAAATATGGTTGCCTTAGTGTTTTAGATTTATCCCGGCTGCAAAATAAAAAAAACGAAAGAACTATTGTACCTGATCAATGTGCTTTGTGCAAGTACTCTATGCTTTTTAATGCCATATATGACTCTGATGTATAAAATGTGTCTTGCTCTAAATAAAAAAATTGTTGTGAGTCAGGGCTCATTTGTGCCGTCTTCTACTTTGTCTTCTGTCTGTCTGGCGCTGCACGACCCACAATAAACTCTCCGTATTACGGGGATAATTCACTGCATTTTGGGAAAACGATCATCAAACACACCACAAACGCCGTAAACGCATAACTGAAAACCCTTCATTCGATGTGAGGAAGTGTCAGCAATATGGTCGCCGCTTTTGATATCTAGCATCCTGCGCAGAAGTGCATGGCCCTGAACGCTCGCGCAGAGTGCATCCTGGAGGAAGGGATGGTGTTGTGGCCACATTGACGAGCGAAGCCGAAACACCTGGGCAGGGCATGAGAGGCTTGGTGGCTGAAGTCTCCATGCTACCCTTACTTCCTTCAGGAAATTTTACAGCGACAGCTGTTAGGCGCCTGTCCCTGGCTTTCTCGTCGCCGTCGCCGTCGGCGTAACCAGTGGGTGCGCTAGCTCCAACCCGTTGCGCCAAGCTGGGTCGCGTAAGCCTACGGGTGTGTCTGTTTGGAACAGCCGCCTTCCAGAGCAGGGCTGCATCACATGACCACCACACAAACCGGTGCGCTACAAAAATAACCCCAAAAAAAAATGCTTAAACAGCAATCGCTGAATCTCACGTTACATAGTTGTCAACGTCCTGTGAGTTGTTTTCACTTCCCATAGAAGAAAAAAATGCCCCACTCATTTCATGATTACCTTTACATTATTAATGCGAAAGAAGACCGGTAACCAGAAGTTGTTCACAGAAGTTGCCCGCAAAATGTGTCCACAGGAAATTGTACCTCTCACGTGAACCCATTAGAAAAAAATAATTTCGATGGCACTGAGGTTCCAGTCCCGGCCCCTCTAATGCATCGTAATACGACACATTTAAGCAACAAACATCTAGAAAAAAGGCAGTGAAGAGCACAGCACTAAGACTGCCACTCCGATTCAAACTTGGTCTAGGCATAAAATTCTTCGTTGATTCAAGTGCGTTAGAAGGGCACGAAGGGAACGCGTTGTGATGTGTACGAAGGTAAAGAGTGCTGTGGATGTGTATTGATGTTAGACAACGATCGCTTGCAAAAAAAACTTACTGGCGTCATCAAGGGTAACGTGATAAAGTGTCACGTGACAACAATGAGTTGAAAAAGTTGGTGACGTTCAAACGCAAGTGCTTTCGCATTGGTCCAAGGCAGCAGACTGCAGTTCCGTCCAAGTTTTTGTTGTGTGGGCTAAGAACTTAGGTTGCTGCTTCATTTTTATGCCATAAAAGCTAATAATTTGAAAGTTATATCGTTACGCGAAAATAATTTACTCTGGGATTTTATTCATGGTCGCAAAACACTGCGGTAGAATTCGCGACCAAAAAACAGCCGCTAAAATTGTTACTTATAATTTTATAAAAATCTTGGTTAAAGGAGTTGAGTAGCCTCGATTAACAATGCTGCCAATATTTATGCATAATAAAGGCTCATTACGCTTGTGCCGATAGAAAAAATGGGGTTCAAGAAGACATCTGCATAATCCATATTCCTAATACACGGCTAGAGGTGCGTCCAGGTACGTGATTTTCTCAACTTCATCTTGGTTACTCTCACAAGAGCATTAACCGAAAATCGTTCGCTTTTTGCCGGAGCCTTCACACCTCATAATGATGTAAATAAATTTGACTTGACTTGACTTGAAAGCTCCTAGTGCATACCACTCTGCCAGTCACAATCACGGCAACCAAATTTTCGGAACATTTGATTCGTTTTTCCTCCTTTTGCCTTTAAAATTTTTTGTATACTTTCCATGTCTGCTGCAAAAAAAAAAACATCAGATAATTTTTAAGCCTCTTACCTACTTTTCTGGCCGGCGAAGGAACTGTTGAAGCTGTTGCCGAAATGACCGATGCCGACATGGATCGCATAAAAACATAGCGAGTTCCCTTAATGGCCAGTAATGTCGATGGGCGAAGAGCAGGTAACGATGGTAATAGTTGGCCATGTAAGAACCATGTAAATATATTTGAAAAATACCGAGAACAACAGATAGGCCATATTTCACTACAGAAAGAGGTCCAGAGGTCTGTTACTGTACGGGGGCCTCTTATACAAAATGGCCAAATTAATAACGTTTTTTAGCAAGAACGATAACTTGCAAGAGAGAACCAAGTGAAAACAGCATCATTATAATATTTGGTCAAACAACACAACATGCTAAAATAATGCAAGAGGTGTGCATGTTCGCAAAATGCTAATGCTAATATGCTAAAGATTAAAAATGCACAGTACAGAATTAACCCACAGATACGCAGAAGACTTATAGGCCTTCTTAACAACAGTTCAAAGAATATGCGAGAGCATTTCGAAGTCCCCCCCCCCCCCCCCCCCCTGAGATTTGAGATCCCAAAAGGCCTCCAAATGTTTGGATGTAGGCTCACCCAAAAAAATGGATTAGGGCCACATAGTTGGAGTTAGATAAAAATGCAATAGTGAGGATTAATTGGCGGTTTAAGGTTGATTAGCGGGTCGGATTAGTGTATAATAACACCCAATGAAATCCAATGATAATCAATTGGAAAGTACTCGAGCATTCAAGTCCTAAGACTTTCAAATTTAGAGGTTCTGATGACGTCGCGACCATCGTCCAGTCAAAAAATTTCTTTAGATATAGGACGGACTTTTTTTGGGTGAGAACAACGCGCCGGTGGGAAAACGAGGGGTAATTAGAAGTTTTTTCTTTGAGTACGCAAGCGCCTCGTCCTCTTTAGTGACATGTTTTTCCGTTTGGTTTCATGCCGCATCCTCGCATACCGACAGGTACAGCAGATTGATTTGTAACGAAAAGAACACACTCTTACCATATGTATATCAAGCGCATAGAGCGCAAATTTCACTATCCTCCAGGCCCACTGCACATCATCGCGATGAACACGTTATTATCTTTGTCCGTGAAGGCAATCATGACTGCGGTGCCAACCAGTTATTAATTTCGAACCGGTGTGCCCAGTGCCCCTTACGCA
This sequence comes from Amblyomma americanum, assembly GCF_052857255.1. Lineage (NCBI taxonomy): Eukaryota > Metazoa > Arthropoda > Arachnida > Ixodida > Ixodidae > Amblyomma > Amblyomma americanum. The sequence continues at coordinate 84,776,835 of NC_135501.1, forward strand.
CGCGCTTTAAGCATCATCTACGCACGCGAAACTTCCATCGCACCCGCCGCTGGCATCATGCAAGAGGTTTCGCGGCTTTTCTATACTTCTGCACGCACTCGTAGTGTAGCCCGCATATACTGCGACCGTAAGCCTCCAGCGATACCATATACAATGACATCTACATGCATTTCCCGTAGGCCGCACGTAAGTTCGACGTGGCTACTCCTGCAGCTAACGGCTTTTATTTCGCCACTTATATGTTTCAGCAGTGATATTGAGGAACCTCAAACTCTTGTCCGCTCACTGATAGCCGATGGCAGGGTCTTCGTCGTCGCCTCGCGCAAGGGTCACTGGGACCGTTCAGACGCCGCATGAATTCGTCTATTGTCGTCGGCCTCCAGTCACTGGCTGACGCAAGATTTAGGCCTCCACTGGTTACTAATGGATAACCAGGCAAACGGTTTGGAGACGGTATTCGTGGTGCCATCTCTGGGACCACACGGCTTCAACGAATGTGCCCGCTTCATAAGCCAAGGCGACATGACAACATACCGAACAGTGTGGGTGTTGCTAGGGGACGATGAAGACGTGCAGCACTTGGCTAATCTCCATGTCAACTTTCCTGGAAACCGCCTGTGTCGAACAGGATTTGTGTGGATGAAGTCATGCAGGAAGATGCCGGGATTTGTGACGGGCTTCACTCGTTTTAGGATTCTCGCTAGAACATGTGACCTAGAACGGACTAATGTGACTACGGAAAGTCACGTTTTCCCCAAAGGCGCCGCCATAAACGTTGCTTGTGTGCGCTCCATAAGTCAGGCGGCCGATCTGTCTTGTTCGGTGTCTCCGCATAGTCTCCTGATTACATTTCTACAAATGATGAACATAACTGTCCGTCAAATAACCTTTCCAAACGAACAGTCTTACGGCTACGAAATGTTGCGCAGTGCGATTGACGTCGCCATGACGCCGGTGCCGCGGCACGAGCGGCTCGCCGAGTGGTTTGACTTCCCTGCCGTGGTCTCTCACTACAACAGCGTCTTTTACTCCCGACAGGCCGTAAGCCAGACACTTTCGTTTCACGGCGTGGTGACGAGGTCGCAGCTCGCATTCGTGTTGCTCACAGCTTGTTTTGTTTTGTGCTCACTAGTGCTGGGTGTCGCGGACATAATCGAGTTCAAATACTCGTTCCAAGACCACGCCTGTGACTCAGTCATGCTGGTCCTGGCGGCCGTGTACGCGACCTCCGCGCAACTGCCTGTGTGGCGCCTCTGTAAGCGCTGCAGGTACACTGTGATGTGCTTCTGGTTCTTGGGCGTCTTCCCTCTGTCAGCTTACATGAGGAGTCACCTTATCTCGACGCTGAGCGTACGAACGGCACCGAACTCCCTGGACACGATTGAAGAGCTGGACGAGGCCCTGGATCGCGGCTCTCTCTTTCCTTGCGCTGTTGAGGGGTCATCGTTACACTACGAGCTGATAGTCAACCTCAATCCAAACTCGCTGGCGCGGAAAATCAGCTTAGCCTTCAACGCCAACCGCCACGCGAGAAACCTCGAAACGAAGGTGCTCGAGAGCTGCTTAAAATGCGCACTCAGGCCGGACCACGTATGCTTAAGCGAGGAACATACGTCGTATATGGTTGAGGCTGTGAGTCCGGACATTTTATTGTCTAAGGACAAGCTCGGTAACATTTTTACGACGACCCTACTGCGGAAGACGTTCGGGCTAATACTGCAATACAGGCAGTTCATACTCAGACTGCACGAGACTAGAATTCTGTACACGGTTCAGTGGGAAAACCTCATAAACTCGATGCGGCGGATGAACGCAACAGCTGAAGCCAGGCATCAGTTGGTGGAACTTACTGGTTTGTTCACGTACTTCACATTCTCACTGATGGCTTCATTAGTAGTGTTTATGGCGGAAATCCTTGTCAGCTATCTTGTAAAAGTGCACAGCAGGACTCGCATTCGGCATTTTTGACGGACATTTCAGCTTCCGCCTGAGAACGAAGGCCTGGATGGCGCACTGGATGCGAAAAAGAAATAACAAAGTTCTATAATATTTGAGGCAACAGCTCGAACAAAAGCCAGGAAAAGATAACGCATGCCACGTGAAAATTAGGTGTCCATAAATATGGTCAGACGTCACTGAGAGTTGGAGCATCGCATCTGCCCGACATGAGCTATACACATGGAAACGATACTCGAACGTATGTATAGGATCATGGGACTTTTATTACGGCTCAACGCACTGTATTCAAGGTTGACTTGTGATTTGTCTTAAAGTGTACAACTGGATCCTGCAGGCGAACAGTAAGGCTCTAAATGAATTTTACAATGCGTCACTAAGGCTGATGTCGAGACCACTTATCTGAAAACCCCTTCGATTCATATCTTAACAAGCGACTTCAATTCCAGCACTCCTAGTGTCGCACGTTTATTCTTCTGCATCCCTGCTGCTATATCTCTCTGATACGAAGGGTAAATCTCAAAGTGACAAAAGGCTCGACATGATAAGATTTTAGGCTTAAAATTGTCTTACAAAATTTAACATCATCTCTTCAAATCAGTTCGGCATCCGGCCTCGTTTTCCACTCAATTGGCCTTAATTTTATTAACACACACAATTAAAGAAGTTATTCATTGCGGTAAGTGTAGTGGCGCATTATTCATTCATCTCTCAAAGGCGTTTGATTCAATTAATCACAAAATACTTTTTGACAAGTTAAACGTCCCTAAAATTTATTCGCAGCTACTTGCTTAACCGGATCCAAGCAGTTTGCATCTCTAATACTTACTCTGCACTGAAGACTACTAACATTGCCGTTCCTCACGGTTCCATCCTTGGACCACTTCTTTCCCTAATATACATCAATGAAGCAGAATTGACATCTGAGCTAGTTGGTTTTCCATTTTCAAAAATTATATAAAGCGCACTTAGGACAACAGACAAGGGAGACCAAACAACACAAGCGCTTACTCTCAACTGGGCGTTTATTAAAGAAACACACAAAAGGAAGAACAATCACAAACAAAACAAAAGCCATCGCGCCGACCCTATGGTGGTTTTGGATGAAAGAGAGTTTTCTTGTCTTGACGCACCTGCATGAGCACTTTTCCTGTTACGCCTGCGCGATGGCATTTGTTTTGTTTGTGATTGCTCTTCCTTTTGTGTGTTTCTTGATTAAACGCCCAGTTGAGAGTAAGCGCTTGTGTTGTTTGGTCTCCCTTGTCTGTTGTCCTAAGTGCGCTTTATATAATTTTTGAAAATACATCAATGATCTGCCATTTTGCCTTACCTCTTCTAAATGTATATGATATGCCGATGATACTACGATACTAGCATCTGACAAGTGCATTGATTACTTAACACACAAACTGAATGCTGAAGCGGCAAACTTGGCATCCTGGTGCCGAAACAACATGCTAAGAATTATTTCCTCTAAATCTTGCTTTGTCATCATGCTTTGTCATCCCATATGACTGTTCTTCAATCTCTATATATTTCCCTCGACTCTCACATGCTCACTGCGAATGATCATGCGACCTTTCCTTGAGTAGAACAGGAGTGCCCCGTAAAATTCCACAAGCGCACAACAGTCTAACAAAAAAAACAGCATATAGCATAAGGGTACTCATTAGGGTGCGAAATTACTTTAATTTACAAAGTTCCATTTCACAGTACTACGCTTTCATTCACAGTCATATTAACTTTTCTATTTCTTTTTTGGGAAACTCCTACAGAACACACATTTCACCGCTATAACACATAAAGAATCAAACCATACGCACTATTACCTTCAATAATTACTTACACAGTGCTGCACCCTTACTGCAGGCTCATAATATGGCAGGTGTCTCATCCATCGATGATTATTTTCTTGGCATTCTCATCTTTAAGTTCATGAAAGAATCACTTCCCATTCCTATAACTAATGGTATTAATTTTCCTCGATGAAGTTTCACTCGCTTTGTATGTCAAAACAATATCCTAGTACTGAAGCCTAGAAATAACTACGGTTAATTCACAGTAAATTCTTCTGCCTCATTTTTGTGGATTTCATTACCCTTTAGTACAAAGCAACCATCTAACATTCATACTTTCAAGAGTAGTTTTCGTAATTCCATTGATAAAGCATACTACAGAGCACTCACTTGAATGTTTTTTTTATTTTTGCATTTATGTACATTTACCCTCACCATTTTTCGCTCACAGTTGCATCATGTTACATTTTCGCGCGTTTTGCAAATTACTTTTTGTAATTAGTTTCTACTTTATCCGCTGTTGCTTGTACATATTGATTTTTTGTGAGTTTTTAACAGGAGGTTCCTTGTGCAGCCATTGGCTTTGGGATGTCCCCCTCTCTTTACCAAATATGTGTATGCACTGATTGATCGTGTAAAATAAACAGATTCTGATTGCCAGTGTCTTTAGGGTTAAGATGAATATGGGCTAGAATGAATAGGCCTGAGTGAGGCATATTCCGTAAGAAAATCACTGTGGCCTTGCTTTTTGACTGAAGAAGTCATATGACGTACAAAAGAAGCGGCCCATTTCCAGCCAGTCCTTCCAATGCTTGCCTATAAATGCGCCTTTTTTTCACTATGTCTTTATAGAACTCCTCAAGGCCAGCACTTTCCCATTATTAGCCGCCGCGGTGGCTGAGTGGTAATGGCGCTGGGCTGCTGGCCCGAAAGACGCGCGTTCGATCCCGGCAGTGGTGGTCGAATTCCGACGGAGGTGAAATTCTAGAGGCCCGTGTACTGTGCGATGTCAGTGCGCGCTAAAGAACCCCAGGTGGTCGAAATTTCCGGAGCCCTTCACTACGGCGTCACTCATAGCCTGAGTCGCTTTGGGACGTTAAACCACCATAAACCAAACCAACTTCCCCATTATTTGTCAGGCGTTTCGGGCTAGGAACGTTACGATCGCCGCACCTTGACTGCCAGACTTGATGCAACTAATATGTTGGTCGATACCTCCTAGCACTTCCTTTCTGAATGGTTAATGATGAAGAAGCACTTCGTATGTCGCCCATGCCGGCAATACAGAGATGCAGTAAATCTGTGGAGATAACGCGCGTCATTCACGTCTGCCGCCATTATTCCATTTCATTTCTTCCTCTTGCGCAACCCACGGACGCCGTACCGCTATTCCGGCTTCAAGAGCCCTCATCCCGTACGCGTGAAGGAAAGAATTGAAATAAGAAGTTGACGGAAGCAAGCGTAAGTATCTCGGAGTTTCATGACGTCACCTTTTCGCGCCCTTTTGCGTGCACTCGCAGACACCCTTAGAGCGTGTGTGGATATCGGTCTCGGTCACAAAAAAATGCCCTCGACTCAGCGTTGCAGGTGGTGGTGATGAAAACATTTATTGCGAAGCAAAACAAAGGGGAGCAAACCCCCTAACTTGGCACGAGGCAACCCTTAGGGGGCTGCCATTACAGGCCAAAGGACAGCCCTTGGAGGGCTATCCGTTTGAGGGCGCCGGTCATTATCCGGCGCTGGTCAGCAGCAGCGGAGCTGGCCAGGAGAGTCTCTCAGGATGACTCCGCCGTGGTTGAGAATGGAGGGTGTGGAAAGCTCCGCCGAAGATTAGCTACAAAGTGACAAGAGGGGTGGTCGTTCGGTGTCCAGCTTTCGCCGGTTGCAGGCCAGACAATGGGGCGGAGCCAAAGGTTCACAAAACAAAACAAAGTTTACACCGCAAAGAGATGGTACAGAGCATTTCACAATCACTCATACGAGCAGATGCAAAGTGATTGACAACGCAATGCATCTCGTGCAAACTAACACTTGAGAGAGATTACAATGCAACAAAATCTTTGCGCCTAAAGTGCATTACCAGGGAGAGACAAACAAACGAAACAATATGTTCACCGGGCCCTACGACAGCCCGACAACTTGAGGAACACCACGGAGAAGTCCCGCAGGTTGGCGTACGTTGACTCGATGGTCCGTGGCTGGGCGAGTGGTGTTCTCCCGAGTGTCGAGCGGGCGCGCTTTTCTAAAGCTTAAACTTAGGTGCTTCGATGGGCCACTAGAGGCGTGGGCATCCAGGCACCCTAGCTTAAACGGCGGCTCGGGCTGACAGACCACAGTCAACGCCTCTCATAAGCGCGGTCTGCGTCTGTTCGTTTATCGAGCCAATGCAGGCGCGCACATACACGCAGTATAAACTGCACAATTTCCTTCTCCTTTTCGTGCCAGGCGCGCGACCCCATTCGTGAAGCGCAAAAACCGGGTTCCAGAAGTTTCCACGGCCTTCTCGCCTTGCGCCATCTTCGACGCGAGAGAAATAGCGGAGAGGGCATCACTTAGCACGGACAAGGCTATGCCCTCTCCATCGACCACGAGTAGATATCAATAGGATGTTCTCGAACAATCTAGGGGGCGCGTTGCAATGTTCCCTTTGGCACCACGCCGGCAAGCAGGGTGGAAAGGGCAGCAGCACACGCAAGCTTACGCGCTCTGCGGGGTTCTTTCTCCGCTGTTTTAGTTTTTATTTATGGGGCGCGCAGGCGCGGTTGCTTCCGCACTGCGCCGTTATTTTTTTTATTAGAATATGGGCCGAATTTAGGGAGAGATGAAAAGGCTTTAAAATTCTTGAAACAAAAATGCAGCGCGAAGAAACAAGGACAAACGAAGAAGTGGAGAGGACTTGCGCTGACTACCAACACATTTATTCAAAGAAATGAGCCGCTTTTATAATGCCATCCAAGACCCACGTGACCAAAAATAAAACAGCAATCGTGGGAAAACTATCTAAGGCATATACACATCGTTGCACACAGTATGAAAGAAACAGCACATCGAGGCCACGGAACTCAGCCCCGAACAACCCACCCCCAAAGAAAAAAAAAAACTAGAGGCCAGGAAGAGCCAAAAGATACCAGCATACAAAAGGGCGAGATAGCGAGTTTTTCGGCCCACGCAGCACGAGGCAAATGACAGAAACAAGGAACAAAAAACCAAAACAAAGACGAAAGAAAACAACAACATTGTCACCGCAAAACTGTGTCGAAAGTCGCAGCAAAGCAGAGTCAAAGAGGCGAAACGCATTACAAAACAAAACGCTACGCTAAAGCTGAGTCAACCGCTAAAGGCCTTACAGAGTCACAGAAAAAGTTAAAATTCTAAAGAACAAGACTCATAGCAATTGTCATGCAAAACAGAGACGTGGCTACAGTGGACCTAGAAAACTGGACTCCTTGACTGAAAGTAAATTTGAAGGGGTGCTGACGCACTTGTCTCCTGCTTTGGCTATCATCCGTGCCTCAATAATGACCTTTTCAATTATCTGAATAAGTGAGTTGGTAGTCAGCGCCAGTCCTGTGCACTTCTTCGTTTGTTCTTGTCTTTTCGCGCTGCCTTCTTTAACCATGATCACTAACCAACAAGAACAAATAGCAACTTTAGTTCAGTGCTTGAAAAACCGGCATCCCCATTGAGCCCCCTCCCCCAAATTGACACTGGTGTAAAATGCCTAACAAAGTAGAAACATCACCAATAAAGTACATGAAGCCCCCGTACATGAAACAATTTCAACATGTGACTACAAACACAACACAACATAGATGTGATGCACACTGAACAAAAGACGTATACTAATATAAAGAACCGTATGTGAATCATGTATATGAGACTATAACAATTAATTAAACTTGCCTCGGAGAATAAAGTCTGTGGTAGAGGTTTCTTCTAGTAATTTTCTGACGGAGACATACCTCTTTAAAAACTCTGGCATTTGAAAAGGCGGTCTTTCGGCACCGTAAACTGTTCGCAGTTTTACTTTATTTAAGGGTGTTTTTCGCAAGATGTGAGCATGACTTTTTAAACGTATTATTTCAAGAAGGTTGCAAAGTCGATCTTCCTTCGATTATGGGTTGTGAAAGATAGTTTTTAAAAAAAATGCAAGATATTGCGAATGGTTAGGAGGAGGCGTTTCCTAAAAAGCGGTGCTGCCCAACAAAGGTAGGCGTACCTTCTATAAGCCTGAAACGCATGAATGCCACGTTATTTTTTGTCGTAGTCCCACGTAAGAGTAAGCAGTATTGAATATATAATGAGGCGCCCATCATCTCACCCCATGGAAGATGGCTACAACTTATCGGCGGCAGGTGTCCGATAACAGCTGTCGCTGGGAAAAAAATTCACAGACTATCTCTTGGTCGATGTAAGCATGGAATGCACAGCAAGTAAGGTGCACCGAATTTGAGGAAGGCCCATAGATACTGACAGCTACATACAAATCTTGGACAGCCTCCCTCATCAGCCACTTTTCTTTCCTTATCTTTCCATTTCCAGCGGCAGCGCGCCAGGCTTTCTTTGCCGCTTTATGTGTATGGCGATCTGCGCGACCAACGTGCCCAAGAAGCAGAGATGGAGCCAACTCGTGCTGCAGAGAACGCTGCGACTTTCGCCTCTGCGCGATGCCATCCTCACCGCCTCCGCCGACCGCCTCGCCGAAATACAACTAATTGGAGCTGGTTACTGGCCGTGCTGATGGATGGCGCCACGGGACCTGTGTTCTGAGGCTCGCGCTCTTTGCATTATGACGGCAGCTCATTCAGAACTATGCGTTCACCTCTCGGGCTGCAGGGCAGAACTTAGGTTACCTCGCCCACTACAGGACCACAAAGTCGTTGGTGTTCACGCGTGAGCTGCTTGAGCGGCAGCGCTGCACTTCTGCACAATGGGATGAACTGAAAGTTTCGCCAGTGTTCGTTTAGGTTCGCCGCTGTGTTCTCCCCCCTACTCGCGCCAAGCTCACTCGTGGCGCGGTGGACACGCGGCATTTGCCTTACAGAGGCCTGTCCGCAATTGCTCCGCCTTAGACACTTGATTGAGAGGATGAGTCCCTGCCTCTGACCCATAAAACTTCTCTAAAATTTTCAGCAGTGATCGTGAAACTAATCGTCGTTCTGTTGGGAAGCCCTCACGTTTCACGATGCGTGAGAAGTCGTCTATGGGAGTGTTCAGCCTTTTCATGCTTTCCAGGAGTGTCTCAGCTCGGCATAAAAACGCGGGCACGCTCCGGCGAAATGGTTCTCATCGCCGTGTACACACTTAGATGAGGTGGCACGGTGAATCTTCTGCAACCAATACGGCGGATAGGCATAGTTCATGCGCACTTGATACAATTGAGTGGCTCTGTCGCGCGACGAGCCTCTCGTTAGTAAAGGGAGACGCAGAGGTGGCCGGAGTTGCACTACTAGCTTGCGCCTAGCGCGGCGCGCACTCAACGGGAGATAGAAGAATTTCATGCTTAAAAGGCAAGCATCGTTGAGTGGAGCGCATGGAGTGGGTGACGACCCCTGTTGGAAGGCTGAGGCTACTGCCTGCAGGAGACCTCCGGGGCTGAGCGTGCGGCCCTTTACCAGGCGTCCGGCGGCGGACGTCGCACTCGTGTTCGAGCGACGAATGAGGTGCACTTGCAAGATGCTGCTAAGGTTCGTTGCCACCACATTGGCGCGCTTTGTTCGGTTTTTGGCCAGAGAGCCCGCCGTCCTAGTCTAGGCAAATATCCTTGCGGCGTTTCGTCTGGCATCCACCACCCTGCCATTCACAGGTGAGCGAGGTGAAAACAACCTGCCTGCTGATATATTATGCACGGAATGATGAGAAAGGAAGTAGAAGAAAATGAAAAAGGTAGAAAAAAGGAAGAAAGCATGACCCTAAACAAAACATCTCAGTATAAGAAAAGCTTTCCGCAGTTCACAACCGTTCGAGCGGACCGGAATCGCACTTGAAATTGGACAAAGATTCGAGTTCGGTTGGCGTTTCTACATAGTAGTATAAACAGAGGGAACTATTTACATAATAGAGTATATCAAATAAACCAACAAAATTTAAGAAAAATAGAAAAATAATAAAAAGCAGGAAGTAGGCAGCGAAGGGGCGAGGGCGGAAACGTAGTGCCCCGCATGGCTCAGACGGCAGAGGTGCCTTTTGCTTGAAGTGAGTTCGGATATGAAGTCTGCGGGTATACATAAGAATCCGGCGCGTAATTATTACGGCATGTCACGAGCGCGCCATTTGGGAGGTGGCAAGGGTAAAGGCACATACACCGCCCCCGCTTCCTTTTGCGCCCCGCGGCGACTCTGCCTAGGATGCCTCAATGCGGCACCCCCCTGCGGCCATCCACGCACCGTCTGCCGAGGAGGCTTTCCCTCTTTCCTCTCTTAGAATGAAGAGGAATCCTCTCCATAGCCCGGGAGAAGGCGAGTTTCTCCAGAGGCTTGCCAGGCTTTTGGCTTGCTCGTCATAAGGTGGGAGCCTTGCACACGCTCGCATCACACATCTGCCACGGAGACCGCTGCCGTCACCGCATCGCCCGCTTACCGCACGTGTGACTTGACTGTCGCGGGCCCAGAGCGAGGAGCCACGCGAAGTGAGCGGAATATTCCTCCCTCCACCTTTCTTTTCTCGTGCATTCTCCCCTTTTGTGTTTTTGCACCCCCTAACGCTAGCGGAAAGATCTCTCGCTGCGGAGGTTGTGTCATGGTTGCTGCTTCTATTTCTACGGAGCAATAAATGTTCCTCCGACTATATTACTCGTATTTGTCCTCTCTGGCCCCAGACCCGTCATGGTGGCGACTTATCGCACTGAAGGTTGGGGGCCACAGCTCTGACTGATAGGACTGGCACGCTGTTGCTCGAAAGCAACTACTCCCCCTAGCCATTTGATTGTATTACAGGAGTAACTCGCGTAAGTCCAATGCCGAGACGATTGCTTCCGGTTGTTTTGTTGTGTGAAAAATCTCACGTTGGCCGCGTTTCGATGGAGGGGAAACGCAAAAGGCTGTGTTTGGCTGTGCGATGTCAGTGCACGTTAAAGATCCCCGTGTGGTCGAAATTATTCCGCGGCCCTCTACTACAGCACCACTTTCTATCTTTCTTCTTTTACTCCCTCCTTCATCCCTTGCTTTTAGCCGCGGTTCGGGTGTCCACCGAGATATGTGAGAGAGCTATTGCGTAATTTCTTTTACTCAAACACCAATTTTCAATTTTTATTTTCCTCGCAGTGGACAAAGGTGGAGGCTAAGGGACAAAGCTTCAGATGCCTTCTCAAGCACCAGGTGGTACGTACAACGTGTACCCTTCCCTGCTATTCTCTGTATGTAAGAGAATATTAAGGAAATATTGCTGTGGAATCTTTTACAGTACCGGTGAATTTTTCCGGAAGTGTTACGTAAAAGCAACCTTTAACTGGTAATGTATGCCTTCCAACTGAGAGTGTGACAATAGAGTCGCCCAAAAACGAACACACCGCATGAAAAGATGCAGCGTAGCTATGGTTTCTTCTATAGGCACGACAGAAGCTTTCCAGAAAGGAGGCGGTACTTGGCGGAACCGTGCAATGAAGACATGGTACTCGAAAAGTCTATCGTTGCAGCCTGTTGTATCCGGGCAGCAATTTCCACGTGGCTTATAGCCCAAAGTGTTTCGCGCAAGGCTCCAGTAAGTAGCTCTTGCACAGCGAATCCACTGCAGTCTACGTTTCGTGGCTGAATTCTTTCTGCGTGGTCTAGACCATGAAGAGAAACAAGGCAGTGAACGACGGCCGCACAAGAACTTTGTTTACACCGTGCATTCGGCCTCATCTGCTCCATTTTATCACAGCCAAGCCGTGACTCCGGGGCAATCTTCCTAGCAGCGGAAAGAACGCGACCGGCGCCACGGTCTGTTCCCAGAAGCTCGGATCCAACCTCCGAAGAGGTTGGTTCCGACAAACCCGCACCAAGCTGCCCTTCGACCCTGGGCGGTCTCCTGATCTTGGCCCACGGTGACGTAATTTGGCGGGAAAACATAGGGACAACTTGCGGGGACCTGGGGATCTTTTACTCTACTTATACGGAGCACCACCATGTGTCAGCTCCCTCTTGTCCTCAACCCGCAGTATGTAACCTTTTGTATGTAAAGCTCTTCGTCCTCCCGCTTGTTCTCATCTCTGTTGACTCTGGCCCGACATAAGGCCCGAGGCAATGATGTCGCTAACCCTGTCCCAACAAGCCTTGACCGCGGGACGAAAACGTCCTGCGTTGGCTACCGGCATCGCCTATAATGCTGTTCTATGTATCGTGGCCCTAGCCACTCAAGAAAATCCTTCACACGCTCAGCTCGGTCCTCCCTGCTGTTAGAACTTGTAGCAGTACCCAGGAAATCACTAAGTGCAGACAGCTAGGCTAATTGGTGTTTTACAATACCTGCTCATCTATCCAGCACGCATAAAGCACAGGGGCAGAGGGAGAATGAAAACCACGGTGCTCAGGGAATCTGGTGCATGTAAATGCGGAGTCTTCACGTCTTGCCCGTGTCCATAGAGTCCTCCAGCACCTACCTCTTTTCCTCTACACCAAGGATCAGTTGAGAAATCCCAGAGCAAATATAGAGAAAATAGTCTAAGCCTCCTTTTTCAAAAAAATGGCTGCTGCTTAGGTCGGCTGTGCCCGATTATTCGAACGAACGCTTTGTCATGGGGAGCCAGATTTGAGAGACAACTTCCATCTTCTGTCACTACTCCCTACATTTCGTCATTCGCAAGAGCTGTTATGCGGTCACCCGCCAGCGCCGTAGAGCGAGTGAGGTAAGGAGTGATCCTCGCAACTTTGGCCGCTGAATGAAATGCCTGTACGTATAAATAAATTCCTGAACTGGTACTTTTTTTGAGCAAGTGTTTCAAAAGTAACTTTAATCTGAAGCGCCACTACAAGGACCACTACAGACATCGGGGTAATTTGAAATAAGTTGAGATATGAGGTGACACCAACGGGTTTAAAGCTATAATCTCAAGCCCTTAAAAGTTTCATCGGAGCTGTGTTTCAATTTCAGCATTCATAAGCGAAATGTTTTGAGTGCGCAAGCGCGAATCTTCTTCGGGCGACTTCTTTTTTCGTTTTCATATCAACGGCGGGCTGCATTACCGGTGGCTACAGCCGCTGTCGTTGGAAATGCAACAAGTTCGGTTTCTTGCCTAAATTACACCGTACGAGGAGCTTACTTTGTTTCTACACTACAAGGATATGATGCTTCATTATACGGAACCCAATATTTCCCGGAAAAATAACCTAGGGCGTGCTAGTCGGCGCGACTTTTAATTTGCACCTTTGCGTCCAATCACTCCTCTATACGCCCGATGGGCGCAGAGCCTGCTCACGCGAATTTCTCATCGTGCTTAGCACAAGAAATAGGGAAGAAATTTCGTGGTTCTTTCGTCCTTCTGTCCTGCGAATGCCGACACCAGTCCGTAAACATGGCGTACGAAGAGCACCGCCACACCTTATCTTACACAATGAAATCTGCAAGCATAGCTTGCTACTCGACCGCTAATGTTCGTGGTTGTTACCCTTTTGTCGCCTCAGGAATGCCTGGGACCAAATACTTTGCAACCCAAAGCTCTTCTACACTCAATGACAGCCAAGGAAGGACACGTTTTCGTTGTGTCTTGCAAGGGATATTGGGGTCGCTCCGACGTTGCATGGATTCGCCTGCTGTCGGAAGACTCAAGTCATTTTCTGATTCGTCATCCAGGCCTGTACAGTTCGCTAAAGGCCAACCAGGCAAAGCGTTACGAGACAGCAGTTATTGTGCCGTCGCAGGGACCGGGCGGCTTCGACGAGTGCGCTCGTTTCATTAACAAGGATGATGTAACGACATACCGAACTGTGTGGATGCTGCTAGGTGAAGATGAAGCCGTCGAACGCTTGGCGAATCTACACCTCAGTGGTGAAAAAACAGCGCACAAGCAGACACAGACAGAAAGAAGCAACTAGCCCATTCAGCTGCTTTACTACACCTCAGCCTTCCTGGCAGCCAGCTGTGCCGAACGGGGTTCGTGTGCACAACTCCAGACAGGGAATCAGCTGGGTGCGTGGACGACCTAATTCGCTTCAGTATTCTTGCAAAGAACTGTGACCGAGTACGTGGCGAGGTGCCTCCTGAGAGCCACGTCTTTCCGCAAGGAACCGCCATAAACGTCGCCTGTATACGCAAGATTAGTGTAACAGCAGAACTGTCATGTTGCGTGCTCCCTTTTAGTCGCTTGATTTCTTTCTTGCGAATGCTCAACGTAACAGTCCGTGAAACAACCTTTGCAAACGAACAGTCTTACGGCTACGAATTGGTGCGCAGTGCTATCGACGTCTCCATGACGCCCGTGCCGCTTCATGAACGGTTAGCCGAGTGGTTTGACTTTTTCGCCGTGGTGTCTTATCATAGCACGGTTTTTTACTGACGACGAGCTAGAAGTGAGACGCTCTCGTTTCACGATGTCCTGTCCAAGTCACGCGCAGCCTTCGCGTTACTCACTGCGGGCTTTGTGTTATCCGGAACAGTGCTGTGCGTCGCGGATATGCTCGAGTTCAGATTCGCATTCCAAGACCACGCTTTCGACTCCGTGATGGTGGTCTTGGCTGCTGTGTACGCGACTTCGGCTGAGCTGCTTGTGTGACGCCAATGGAAGCGTAGCAGAAATACGGCGATGTGCTTCTGGTTTTTGGGCGTCTTTCCTCAGTCGGCTTACATAAGAAGCCACCTCATATCGACGCTCAGTGTTCGCGAGTCACCTATCTGGACAAGATCGAAGAGCTGGAAGAGGCCTTGGGCCGCGGTTCTCTGTACCCTTTCGTGATAGCCGGATCTTCAATACATCACGATGTTAACGTTAACCAAAATCCAAACTCGCTGACTCGAAAGATCAGTCTGGCCTTCAATGCTGGCGACTAAGAGAAGCAACTTGCGGGAAAGACGCTCGAGAACTGCATGATGTGCGCATTCAGGCCGGACCATATTTGTCTGACGGAAGAACAACCGTCGTACGTCGTGATGAGTGTGAGTCACAGTGTCGGGGTGTCTGAGGAGAAGCTAAGAAATCTCTTTGTGACTACCATAACCCGAAAGACGTTTAGCCAGAAAGCTCAATACAGGCTTTTCTTACTAAGAGTACACGAAACAAACCTTCTGCACGAGAATCGATTAGCTGAGCTTAGAAGTGAGTTGCGGCGGTTAAACTCCGTAGTAGATGCAGGCTAGCTGTTGGTAGAGCTTTCCGGTTTCTTCACTTTCTTTGCGTATTCCCTAGCGGCGGCTTCGGGAATTCTGGTAGCGGAAATCTTTCTTAACTGCATTATCCGTGGAAGCAGCAGGGATCGCCTTCGGCGTTTTTAAGTGCTTTGCTCGTATCTGTGCAGATACAGATGAGTAGTGCAAGTTGAGCGGGTACCAGATGAGCATCTGAGCAATATCTAGACCTGATTCCGTATAAACAAAAAGGCCTAAGGAAGATTGAAGACGACGCAAACCGTAAAGCGATGAACGATGACGCTGAGATGATGAAATCTATCGCAAATTAGAGCATCGCAATCAGTAAACATGGCATATCGGCAGTGGTGCGTCACGTGCAACAATATTTTGGACTTTATAGAGCGTGAAGGGTGATAATTTGCTTATTTATTTTTTTATTTCCGTCTAACAAAACAAGTATATGACTTGGCGTGAATAGCTAAAAGAGTGTCCGAATGAAATATGTTAGTAAAGTGCGAATTCCTTATCCGGCTTACTGGATCGTCCCTCCTACACGGGAAGTGATACTGTCATGTAGTAAGTATTGTCATATGTTAAAGAATACCGAGAGATCAATACGGTGATCTCCACTTTCCCTCGCCTGATAACACTGAACTTCTCGGCTTCGGGCTGAGAAAACGATCTTACAAACACTCAGCTACCCGGAGCATTAAAGAGTTCTTTAACTTTACGCTGAAATGTTAATTCTAGCATTCATCGTTTTTTATTTTTTTAATGGAAGTCGGATTTCACCGCAACGACGTCAATAAAAGATAATAAAAATTGTGCGCGCCTCGGCAGGCGCTTAATCTGCGAGCCCACGTTTACCAGCCAGTGCTTTAAATGTTCACCATATTGATCACTGAGGAAAAACCCGCATTCACTCCACACTTTTCTGCCTCCTACCTTGAGGAACCTTTTCTGTTGTTCCCTTCTCTTCCTTGCTTTTGTCCCTTGTGAGGAGGATAATAGCCTCAGGTGTCAAACATTGGTTGATCTTTCATGAGGTCTTGACCGGTTAAACAGTAACACTCTCATTAGTGGCTTTCTAAACTCATTTGAAGAATCGCTAATGAGCACGGAATTAGTCCTGTTAAGACTTGTAGACTCCACAGACTCTGAAGCCCCATTAGTTGAAGTCTGGCCCAACGTACGCTGATACACATTGAAGAGAAGACTGGAAAGCGACCTAGTTGTCCATGATTGGTTTTGAAGGGCAGATAGAACGCCATTGGCACGCAAGTTGCGAGAAATACATTCGGGATAGAAATAAAAAAGCGGAGGGCAAGATTTGAGCAGACGAGGATTGTAGACAGGGACGCGAATCAAAAGTATCGTCTTCAGCTAGATGCTTTCGAACACCAATCTCTAACTGCAGTGATCATTGTATAAGCGCCCCTTCATTAAATCTCCATATCGGCAGAGTGTGGTTTTTGCATGCATCTTGTTGATAATGCGCTTGCATGACCGGTGCTTGTCTTTGTTATGTCAGTCACGTAATATGCGCCCTTTTTTCCATTATATGCAAGCACTGTGTCTGGCCTGAATAAAACATCTGAATGTAACACCTGAAAACACCTTGTCTGTCCTCTTTTATCCTATTGTGTTTTTAGCTAAGATTCTTTCCTAAAGGTGCAAAACCGGTTCGCCAAGAAGTTGGACGAATTGGTGTATGTTCATGACACAACAGCGCAGAAAACACTAGATAAAACTGGAAAGGGAGACTAGAAGTGAAAGGATATTTTTTGCTTGCCGTAATAAATTTCACTTGAAGTCGGCGCTTGTTTTCTCTAGTCTCTCTTTTAGTTTTTTGTCTCGTGTTTGCTGCGCTGTTGTGAATCATGAACATGTTAAATTTCCATTAAAAGCCATTTTCTCTGACGCCTGCAGTATCTGCGTTTTCTGCAGCAGCCCCCGTTCCAGGTTTTTTTTCCTCAAGGAATGTTCGCAGGGCTACTTAACACCTTTTCGTGTAGCCTTTCTCAGAGACGCTGTTAGCGAATCGTAGGATGAACTCATCACAGCATGAGCCCATGTTCCGTAACATGGCCTTCTTTACAGCGCACGCCTCACTTCACTCTCCTAGCCTTCACCGCATGATCTGCTCCCGTTGCAAGAAACGGAAGTGAGGAAAGGTATGCAGTCGGTTAGTTTTATGCGAACAAAACTAACTAAATAAATAACAAACCAAAAACCATCTTGTCCAGGCACCAGGAATTTCGGACACTTACGTCCTTACATTTTTCCTTTAAGAGTTCAGCGTAGAAGACGAGGTCCTTCGTCATTGCAGTTTGTAGAGTACTGTGAACAAGTTTACTTTACTCCTTGTTTACTCTATTTTACTTTATAGGACTACAAATAGAGAAAATGTGCCACAGACCCGACCAATTTTGAAGAAATTATATGGGATTCAAGCCATGGGAATTATTTTTAAGCGTATGCACCGAGTGAAAAAATGTGCAATTTTGTTGGCTTTTTGTAGAAATGCTTCCTGCTGTGGACCATTCTGTAGGGCGGGTCTTCAAAAAAAAATCCTAGAAAAGCAGATGTGGAGAAACAGGCTCATCATTTTCAGGAGCACCTTAAGAACTTACACTTAGAACAGAAATTTCATTCAAATCTTGCTCCGTGGAGATCGCAAGCAGCCGTGTGGATTTATATGACTCACCGCCACTTCCCGTCCCTATACAAAAGCTAGTTTGAAGAAGCGGAAAATGCTGCAGTTAGAAAGTGTGTTGAGTGAACTTAAGTTGGCTTCCCGAAGGCCTGGTGGCTGATCGGGTCTTTCTACATGCATTTCAGTATCCTTTTAAATAAATTTCAAGCCACTTCGAAAGGAAACCTTTCATATTGCAAGTCGACTGTCTTGGACGCTGGGAAGTTCGCAATGCAGCGCGTCCTGTTTGCTGAATATCAAGTCGATTTTGGGGTAAGTTAGGAGCTAAATCCTTAGCTAAAATGTTCAAGGAATCAAAACGGTAAGTTCGCAGGGTAACAAGAGCGCAGAGTCTCAAGTTATATTTGCTGGATTCAAAACAAGCTCTGGTTGAAGACGTAAAATGATCTATTTAGCAGCGGAGTATATTTTTCTGAAGTCAAAGCATCCTTAAGACCACTGCGTCCTTTTTTTACAAGTTGAGCTCTGAATTGCAAATGGTTGGAAAATCGGTGTCTTGGTAGCATTCGTTATTATGGAGCATGACCGTCCTGTCATTTCTAGTTCTGTTTGTTTCGTCACTGTGCTGCTCCAGCATAAGTAGCTCCAAACAGGAAAACTAAGAAACAAAACAAAAACAGGCTGTTTTTAAATTTGCCAGTTTAGTCTCGGGAAGAAAACGTTTATTCACACCTTTGTAATTCGACCCAATGTGCTCCTATGCAATGCGGCAACGCTCTTCTGTCAAAGCTTCTGCCAATACAATAAGCCTCTTTTTATGGCATGAAGCACGAGAAAACCGCCAAAAATATTCTAGTACATTCAGTGCGAGAGTAAAACTGCCTGTAGACTTCTGCTAAACGTAACATTCCAAACTGAAAATATTGTTATGTTTGTTAAGGAAAATATTATCAGTCTTTGAATCGTACATAGGAAAGTTGTAAGGATTATTTACTCAAAATATTCTTCGTCTGGCTCAAATTTTGAATTATTGCACGATAACCGCATTCAACCGTACCAATAGAAAAGGCAAAATTTGGTTCCGAAATTTATTTGCTTTCTCCGGAATCAAAATCTGTCAAGTGACCCATTGCCTTAACTGACACCCTTATCGTTGATGCACACTCGTCACCGTCACCCCAGTTTACTGATACCGTATTAGGGACGGATATATTTATTAAAGATTTCATACTTTCCACGTGCGATAGCCCATTTCAATAATTCTTTGTCGCCTGCATTCACGGAGAAAGTGCTAGACGCTCAGTTTAAATCTTTCTGTTGTCTCAAGTGCGTCCAACGCGTAGGTGCATCCCCATTACTCTCAGTCTATCTGTATCACCGGTATGAACATTGGCTTTCACTCAGATGTAACGATACAGAAATAGCACGCTAGTTTATGCTTAAATACACTGTACCGAAGACCAGACTTGACTTAATGACTACTTTTAGAGAATTGGCCAATTGCTCAAAAAACGACAGTTATAATAAAGGAGAAAACAGTTTTCATGCGAGGTGCACAAAGAGGTGAGAGGTGCACTAGTCTTTCGTTACAAATTCGACGACATTTATTTAAAGGAAACAAAAGAATACAAGTAACTTTGCGCATACTTCACTAGTAACGGGAACTGGTCTGCACATGCGGTCCATGTGTGCAACAAAGCGACATTTAAGCTCAGGACTTTGAGGAAGAAACTATTCGGTACGACGGCCGATGTAAAGCTGCTTGCGTATAAAATGACTGTGACGGGGCACTTGACGTATGACAGTCATGCTTGGCTACCTTACAGCAAAAAAAGATATGCAGAAATGCAAGCAGGTTCAGAAGAGTGCTCTTAAATTCAGTCTGTTACAGAACGTAGAAAAAAAAGCCGGTTTCGTTACATCGAATCACATAGAAGTGCAGCCGACTGGCTTTATTTTTCAAATTTTGTGTGGTTACTATGTGGTGGATATTATGAAACACGTCACACCACGCCTTATTTCTCAGTCACAAACAAAACGTATCGAACCATTAAACTACAGAACTGATTTCTTTTAGTATTCATTTTTTAGTTCAGTCTCTAGAAGAATGGAACAAGCGCCAAACGAAATTGTGCTTACAGAACTCGTACCATTTGAAAATGCTATGACAAAGTACTTTTTAACGGTTTGATAGCTTCGCGGTATGCGGTAACCAACACTAGTTATCCCACGCCCTTGTTGAATTATGATTTGTTTCTGTTCTATACTAAATAAAGTGTATAGTTATTTTCTTCTAAAGTAGTGTGTATTTTCTATCCTGTGTGTAAACAAGGCAAGTACAAGTGGATTGTATAGTTTCAGTCATTTGTTTCGTTTTTCTTCAAGCGTGCAATAATTGCTATTGTATAGATGCTATTATAATTATAATAATAATTGGTTTTGGGGGAAAGGAAATGGCGCAGTATTGGTCTCATATATCGTCGGACACCTGAACCGCGCCTTAAGGGAAGGAATAAAGGATGGAGTGAAAGAAGAAAGGAAGAAAGAGGTGCCGTAGTGGTGGGCTCCGGTATAATTTCGACCACGTGGAAATCTTTAACATGCACTGACATCGCACAGCACACGGGCGCCTTAGCGTTTCGCCTCCATCGAAATGGTGGTGGTGAAAAGCGTTTATTTAATGAAAGAGGTGAGGCTCTTTAAAGAGCCCCGCAATGGGTGGAGTCCTTATTCCGGGACCCCATTGGTCGAAGCCGCCAGCTTAGCCCTCTTGACCAAAACCTTTTGGGACTGAAGGTCCTAACAGACAAGCAGGGCCGCCTCCCATTCCTCTCTGGTAGGGTTGGGGTGGGGGGAGAGAGCTGAGTTGCGCTGGCAAGCCCAAACCATGTGGTAGGTATCAGCCACATCCCCACAGTGTTTGCACCTGCCAGTGAACGCGGGATCGAAGTGTTTCAGTACTGCCGGGAACAGCATTGTGTTCGTGAATAATCGGAGTAGAACGCGTTCGTTTGCTTTCCCCAGTCCCTTTGCAGGGGCCGGGTAGAGGCGATGCCTATCCTTATAATAGGATGTGATAGCTTTGAAGGAGAGTAAGTGGCTACCTTCAGGTTCCAGGTGCTCAGGAGCCAATGGGAACGCCCGGTGAATGAGTGCTCGGGCCGCCGCGTCTGCAGCTTCGTTTCCTGCTAGGCCCTGATGGCCCGGAGTCCAAACAAGGCAGCGGGGTGTAGGATCGGTATCCCGGCGGCAGTTCCTTAGTATTCAGCTATTGGAGTTATCCAGCCATCCTCATAATTGCGACATGCCGAACGCGAGTCTGTTATTATGTGTTTGGATTTTGAATCAGAAGCAGCTAGGGCGATGGCAACCTCTTCAGCTTGTGTTGTGACTGGGGCTCGAAAGGAAAGCCCATCCACCTGTATTTCTTGATGTATGACCGCGGCCGTATACCACCCCCCGTGGGTAGGCCCAGCTACATCTACGTAAAAGGCGCCATGTTTGTTGCTATAGTGGTGCGCTAAGGCTTCCGCCATAGCCTGACGACGACCACTATGATCCTCCTTGTCAATCTTATTGGGGAGGGGTCGAATTCTGACGGCACGTCTCCAGAGATCGGGCACTCGGACCCGCTCCTGAATGTGAATATCATGTTGGATGTGAAGGCGGGCTAGCATGTGCCGACCCGACTTTGGGATAGCCTCGTGTATTGATTTGTGAGATGGCCTTCCTTGAGTTCCTGAAAAGTGTTCACCACTCACAATGCAAGAAGTCTCGCATTGGAGGTGGACACAGGAAGGTCAAGTGCCCTCTTCATCATTTTGCTGAGTATTACCTCAACTTTGTCTTCGTCATGTGTCCACAAGGGTCGATAAGGGACCGAATAGAGGATTCGGCTGATTACGAAAGCATGGGACAGCCGCACGGCGTCTGTGCTTCGCAAACCCCCTCTCTTGTTGGAGACGCGACGGACCGTACGGCCTACTTGGTCTCCTACTTTGCAGAGTTTGTGCAATGTTGTGTCTACTCTCCTTTGGTTATTAATGAAGAGCCCGAGTATTCGAATCTTTTTGGCCTCGTGTATGGGCCACTTGTTAAGGAGAGATGTATTGGGTAGTGTCCTTAGGGGATGCCCTAAGGTGCACAAATTCAGACTTGTTGGGTGCTCATTGGAGACCACAGTGCCCTGCGTAGCGATCCACTACGTGAGCGGCTGTTTGCAGGCATTCCTCCATGCGCCCTAAGTTTCCCTCTGTGGCCCAGATCGTGATATCATCGGCATACAGCGCATGCCGTATGCCTTCGATACCTATCGACTTGTCTGTGAGATGGAGCATCGCCAAGTTAAACAGTAGGGGGGATAGCACCGCGCCTTGTGGTGTCCCCGCGTACCCATTTGATACGGACCAAATTCTTCCTCTTGGATTCTGATTAGTGCGGCTCGATCGGTCAGGAACTCTTTGATATAGTTGAAAGTGTAGCGACCACACTTGGTTTCATTGAGGTGTGTCAGTATGACGCTGTGTTTGATGTTGTCGAAGGCTCCTTTCAAGTCCAAGGCCAGGACGACCTTGTCATTGTGTGGGTATTCGACTGGTTCTATTATGTCTCTGTTGAGCTGGAGGAGTACGTCCTGTGCCGACTTATGTGGGCGAAAGCCGAACATAGTGTCTGGAAATGTGTTTCGTTGCTCCAAGTATTCGGAGAGCCTATCCCGCACCATGGTTTCCATTAGCTTGCCCAAACACGAGGTGAGCGAGATAGGCCTCAAGTTGTCTGTGTTGATTTCCTTTCCCGCCTTGGGGATGAAGGTTACTAGGGCTCTTTTCCAATCAAGGGGGAGCGGGTTCTCGCCCTTCCATATAGTGTTGATGTATTTCAGAAGGGCCTCATACGCCTGGTCAGGGAGATTGGCCAGCAGTTTAACTGTGACCTTGTCCCATCCAGGCGCTGTGCCTCTCCTCATTTTGGTCAGGGCTGCCTTGAGATCAAATAATTGAAACGGTTGGTCCAACTCAGGATTATCTTTGCCTGCGTAAAGATACTCCTGACCGCGAGGGTCCTGTTTGCAGCAGAGGTACTTGTCCCTGAGTGTCCCTGCAAGTTGTGTTTTGCTGCCCTTGAAATTATGGAGTGCTCGTTGTAATTGGCGCTGTGTTTCGCCCCGTGTCTGCGCCGGGCCTATAAGGCTGCGGAAAAGCTTCCAAGTGTTCTTGCCGGACATCGGTCTGGCCCTCCATCGAAACGCAGCCGCCGCGGTCGGGATCGAAACCGGGAACTCCGGATCAGTAGCCGAGCGCTCCAACTACTGAGCCACCGCCGCGGGTATAGATGCTACAACTCATGTTTTGGCTCAGGCTGACAGTATGAATAAATAAATGAAATAAAAAAGAAGGCTGTGGTTGGCAACATGGCTTCAGCCTAGTTATATGAGCCAATGCTCTCTTAAGCGTGGTCTTCACTGTCCGAAATCAATATCAAGGTCAGCGTCAAGGCCAGAGGTCAAGGCAATGTACCCAATGGTCATAGTCATATGATCACGTGGTCATACTACCATAGCTTTTGCCATGCCACCAGGCAGTTAAGTTCGGTTTTAGCTTGTGAGGCATTGATGGTGATTCTCTCGTCCACATCGAAATAGGAAGTTGTACCCCGAGGAGTAGAGTTCCCGCTCTATAAAAGCCATGGCAGCCCACCCGCCAGTGTGACATCGGCTGCACCAGCCTTTCGGTGCCCGAATGTTACTTGCACAAAAATAGCACTAATCAGGACACAAATACGACAGGAGAAGTGCAGCTCCATTCTTGTACTCACCTATTATCCCGTTCATATTTGGCGTATTTTCTTTCCAGTATGTCTAAGCAGCCCAACATTTTATTTTTCTTTATGTTAATTTTGGTCTGAATTACAAAGCAATAGGGACCCAAGGAGTAGAAGGCAAAAGATAAGAGCCGTGTTAGAGCCGCATCTTACGCTTGCCTATCCGGTCATCCATGCCCCGACGGCTTGACAAAGTTGCATCATAGTTCCCGGTTGCCATATGCCTTTCCTCCCCTATCTCAAAAGTATTTGGGCTTCCGGCAAGATAACAAACTAACAAAAACTTCTACAAGTATTTAATACAAACGGGGTGCCAAGCAAGGTACGCTGAAAAATCGCCATCACGTCCGCGAGATGAGTATGTTGTATTCCAGATGTTTAACCTAAAACCTATAATTTAAAAAAAGCTTTTTGACTTAGAACGACGCTTTTTCCGCTTTCCATTGTCAGCTGTGTACAGCAGCAGAATAAAGCTAAGACGTTGTCCCTAGTTGTCTGGTTAACTGATATTTATGACCTAATTTTTAACTATTACTGTTACTCTCCTTATTTATTGAGAGGCGTGTAGACCCTTGTAAGTAATGCCCATAATAGTTTTTAGGACTTGGAAAACGCAGTTACCCTCAGGGCAAATTGTTGCTAGATCGCACCAAATTGCGTGCACTTTCGAAAGGCTTGAAGGCAAAGCAATCCTTCAAGTGGACGTAATTCTTCGAAATAGCCAAATTTGTTGTGCTGCAGAGCCAAGGATAACTGGTTTTCCCAAACTGTAAAAATTATATGGATATCGTTTACTTGTTATTTTAATTTTTTTCCTCAAAGGCCCCGAGTATGGGACACGACATTGAGGGTGGGCATGGCAGTTACAAGATGATGGCCTCGATCTTTTTCTTGAATTGAACGGAGCTGATAAGGTGTACCACTTCTGGTGGCAGATCATTCCAGTCCCGAGGTAAATTGACCAAAAATGATCGGAAAACACCTGTGGCTCCGGCTGGGCAAGGGTAGTTGGTCGGCTATCAATTATGCTGGAGGGACGATTGGCTGCTGATATGATCGGTGCTGCTAAAGATAAACGATAAAATTTACGGAAGAGGCATAATCGAAATGTTTTTCATCGTGTTTGAAGATTAGGTAAGGAGGCTGTGGATTTTAAAGAAGACACACTAGAATAATATCAGTAATCACAATAAATGAATCCGATAGCGGATTTTGTATGTTTTTTCAAGGGTTAGAGAGAGGTTTAACTGTGTCGCGAATTGGTAGCGCGTCCCCAACTTTCCGAAGGGGAACGCTATCACGTGCAGGTTCCAGCAAGAGAAGAGAACAAAGAGATCAAACAAAACAAAAGGAAGCCGTATTTATCATTTAAAAGAAAAGCGCTAATAAAAAAGAAAAATACCAAGAAAACACACACCCAACACGCGTACAACACTACAGAACAAACGAAAGTGTTTACCAGGTACTTGGCATCCCAGGTGAAGCGGGGAGAGTACTACATTGTGAGGCAGTAACCACTTGCAGAATGATTACGTGGTACTTTACTAGGTGGTAATATTTGATGAATTGAATGAAGCATAAAAGATCGATTTGAGCGCATAATGAAATGCGGAGAGGAACTAGATTTTTATTTCCTGAGGTATGTTAGTCATGCTTGGATTGATGCGAATACAACTTTGAAGACGCCATAATTAGTGCCGTTATTTGGGAGGAGAAAGTTACTTCTTGGTGACAACTGAATATTGGGATTAGCAAGAACTTGGCGATATATGAAATGGAGAAAATTACGATCATTAACGAAACGATATGTGAAAACGCCTAAGTTTTATAAAACGTGGTTAGGTGTGAAAGAGGAAGAATATTAAGTCGCGAAGAAAATGCAGAGACACTGCCACCGTATGCACTGAAAATAATGGTACTTAGGGATTGGTTTTCAGTTTTAGCGTTTTCGTATACAACAAGTTGCAATGGAATAATTAGGATGGCTATGAAAGAAAGCGTAGCATAGCGGGGGGGGGGGGGGGGGGGTTGATGCTAACGCATTAAAGTAATTGCCCGTACTTTCCCCCTTGAGGTAGGTAATGCTCTTTGGAGCGCTTTCTTCGCTGTGCGTTTAGCACCTGGGTCCGCCCCATTCATGGCCGTACAAGAATTGGGCTGATGTGCCGTGCCGAAATTTTTCGTCGCGCTTATACCGCCACCTATCAGTTTTAACGCGACACCGTTCACCGAAAAATCCGGCGTAGACTCTCGGCGTTATACACAAACATATACCCACGTGCACATATGTTTATTTATCACAATCACACATACAACGGTTACGTCATACCCAGTGCACACTCCGCAGCGACAAAATGACATGGTTTGTAACATATGGAGACACAAAATTTACTTTAACTGCAAAAGAGCAGCAATCACACTTGCACACTCTGCAAAATAAAAGTACACAAGTTCAAAGGACACAACTAAAGATAATCGAGCTTCACAAAGCATGTCAGTAAAACTTTTTATAATGTTTTCAGCTGTCATTTCAATGCAGCCCTTACAGTGTTCTAGACATAATTAGCCGCGATTTTACTTTCAATAGGTAATCTTTGAGTGGCTGTAATGACAATATTTCAGTGGTAAGCTGGTTAATATAGAAGGGGATATAGAACATTCGGCACCTTTTTAGGGCGGAAGCCTTATGTGGCCAATTAGCAACAAAACCCGGCGGCGTCAACGTCCAGGAAAAGTGGTCCACAAAACGCCCAGTAACGTCATCAGCAGAGTAAAAATTTTTACCGAAAGGGGAGGGGGGATATATGAGGTGAACAAGAGATAATCGGAGGATTTTGAACGCGCGGGGTCGACAATGGTGCCCCGGACAGCGGAGCGCTGCGCGTGGAATGGTGTGTGCGAGGCGACGGTGACGAAGAACGTGGCGAGCACGAGGAGCGGAGAGCTAAACGGTCATGTTTTAACGGTCATAATTGAACACGAGGGTCCACAACGACGGCGAATCCGAGGAAGACTTCGTAGCGGTGCTTGACACGCTTTCAACCATTGTGAGTACGGCACCCTCAGAGAGGAACTGGTTCGAGACAGACTGGTCGTCGGCATTCAAGACCAGAAATTGTCAGCGAGACTGCAACTTCACGCCTATGTTACTCTTAAGAAGGCGCTTGAGAGTATCAGGCAGGTCGAAACCGTTCGTCAGCAGCAAGCAGAACTTCACCCCGAAACGCTGACCATCAACAAAGTTCCTTCACGCAGACAGCAAGTCAGGCACCCCACGAAAGCTGCTCACGTCAACAACGGCCGGGAGCACTTTGAATAAAGGCCAAATCCACGTCCAGCAGACAGCATTCCGACATTGTGCCGTTGGTGTGGAAAAGAACGACACCCGCGTTCACTATGCCCAGCTCGGACGCAGGTATGCAAGGGCTGTCACAAAAAGGGCCGTTACGCATCTGTCCACAAGTCACGCCGGGTTGACATCCTTGAAGCATCAGGACCCGACAGCGAAGGTGGACTTCTCGGAACCGTCTCGTCCTCTGATACGTCGACATGGGTGACAACCATCCTCGTGCAGCGCCAACCTGTCAAATTCAAGATCCATTAAGATGACGACGAATCTGTCTTCCCAACTACGACATTCAGCATGCTCCGACATCAGCCTCCGATGTCGTGTGCTCCTCGGCAGCTCTACGGTCTTGATGGGAGACCTCTCGCAGCCAAGGGCGTAGTGCGTGTTTAACTCCTCTACCAAGAACTTGAAACGCTGCAATACATCTACGTGTTGGAAGGTATTCACACTCCCTTACTCGAAAAACGCGCCATCAGAGACTTGCAAGTGCTAACCTTCATCAGCGCCGTCGCAAAGAAGGTGAGCCCAAGGTACGAATTTCCTTCATTGCTTCAAGGCTTCGGCAAGCTACTAAGAGAACACCACATTTGCCTGTGCGAAGGTGCGAAACCATTTGTGTTGAGCGCCCCTCACCGCATACCAATTCCGCTCTAGACTAAAACAAGGCTTTAACTGCGGCGAATGGAAAATATTGGCGTCATTTCACCTGTTGATGAGCCGACTGAATGGTGTGCACCAATCGTGGCAGTCCGAAAACCAACCGGCGATGTTAGAATTTACGTCTCCTTCACCGAGCTCAACCATCACATCAGACGCGAGTGGCATCCGATTCCCTCTCTTGAGCATACACTCGGGCCGCTCCATGGAGTCAAGATGTTTTAGAAGCTCGATGCCAATTCAGGGTTCTGGCAGATACCACTCAGTGAAGGCAGCAAGAAGCTCACTACTTTCACCGCGCCATTCGGGATGTTTTCCTCCAACAGATTTCCATTTGGCATCGCGTCCGCTCCCGAGCACTTCCAGAAGCAGATGTCAAAAAATTCTGGGAGGTTTCAACAGAGCTGTGTGTCATATGGACGACATCCTTACGTGGGGCTCAGACGAAACAGAGCTCAATGAGACGCTCCGCACCGTTCTTCAACGACTAACTGAGGCAGGTATCAGGCTAAATGAGAACAAGTGCCTGGTTCACGTCGGCCAGCTCACGTTCATGGGTGACAAGCTTGACCAGCAAGGAATTTAACCAGACGACAAACAATTAAGGCCATCTTAAAGATGAACAATCCGGTCAACAGAAGCGAGCTGCAAAGGGTACTTCGATGGCAACCTATCTTGCTGGCTTTGTCCCTAACCTCTATGGCATGCTCCAAGCGCTCACTTGCTTGCTGTCAAAAAAGCTGGAATATGAATTTGCTTGCGACATTCCTCAGCAGCAAACGTTTGACAAGTGGAAGCGACTACTTTCGTCTCGCCCAGTGAAAGGGGTGTATGACCCTGCAAAAGATACAGTAGTCGGTGCAGACGCTTCTTCCTATGGACTGGGGACGGTGATACGAGAGAAACACACCAGTGGAAAGGTTTAGGTCATTGCTTATGCCTCCCGGGGGTTTATCTGACACAGAGGAACGCTACACGCAAATAGAGAAAGAGGCTCCTGCCTTAGTTTGGGCTTGCAGAATGTTCAGCGACTATCTCGTCGGCAAGTCCTTCACACTCCAGACCGACCACAAGCCACTGGTACCAATCTTTCTGTCAAAGAGTCTTGAAGACCTTACGCCTCGACTACAGGGGCTCAAGATGAGGATGATGCGGTACCAGGACGAGGTGGCGTACGTCCCTGGGAAAGACCTCCTCGCCACTGACATGCTTTCAAGAGCGCCGCTTCAACAGACCGGTGACACCGAGCTGCAGGGCGACGTCGAAGCTTTCGTCCGCTGTGTGCAGGCAACCCTTCCCATCAAGCAGCACTGCCTTGAGTGGTTGAAAGAGTCCCATAAATAAGATCGCGGGTGCTTGTATCTCCGAGACCTCTGCAACAAAACTGGCCTTCCAGATGGTATTTGCCACTTGAGGTCAGGCCTTTCTACGAGCATCGTGGCCAGCTCACCACAACAGGCGATCTGCTAATCTATGCAACCCGTGTGGTTGCTCCACTATCCTGCAGGAACGAAATTTTGCGTCTTCTGCACGAAGGCCACTTCTTCATTACGAGGACGCAAGCTCGCGCCACGGGCACTGTTTGGCGGCAAGCGGTGGCAAAAGACATTACGACTGGCTTGAACAGCTGCCGAGACTGTATAAACACAACCAGCAACCGAAAAATGCCTTTGCGCTGCACTTAGTTTGCGCCTACAGCATGGCAGCGCGTTGCAATGGACTTGTTCTTTTTCAATAGCCATTGGTGGTTAATTGTGATCGATTATTAATCTCCATATCCTGAACTTGTTCGTCTGGAAAGGTTAACTTCAGGTATTGCAATCACACACTGAAAATCAACTTTCGCTCGCCACGGTACCCCAGAGGTGGTGGTCTCCAACAATGGTCCGCAGTTTCCGTCGTCCGACTTTACAAGGTTTGCTCGTGAATACGGCTTCAGGCATGTCACCTCAAGCCCACACTACCACCAGAGCAACGCACTCGCCGGAGCTACGGTGAAATAATCACATCTTCGTTCAAAAAGACTCAGGACCCGTACCTGACTCTCTTAGACTACCGGTCAACACCACTCAAAAACGGCTACATCCCCTCTTAACTACTGATGGGGAGGCGGTTGAGGACACAGCTTCCTGTCACATCCGGAATGCTGGTTCCATGCTTGCCAGACGCCTCCAAAGTCCGGAAATTTGAAGAAGACTACCGTGCGCAGCAGCGTTGAGACTACGACAGGCGACATGGCGTGCGTCAGCTTCCAATTCTTCTCGAGGGGGTTGAAGTCTGAGTCACGAAATTGAAGAGGACAGAGAACGTGTAGAGGCCAGCAGTAGAGCCTGGGTCCTACATCGTGGACACTGGAGACAGCACCATGCGGCGAAATTGAACCCACCTTGTTCATGTTCTCAAGTCTGGGAGAGGAGATGGAAACAACGAGGCACAGGAGGTGAAGACAGTGGGGCATCTGCGTATTCAGATGCAGAGACAAACCTAAACTGGGAGTCTCTGGACGGAAGTTCTCCGGGAGAATCACACGCGACCTGTGTGGACGCCTCTTCGTATCATCACACCGGCAGTGAACGCTGTGTAATTCCGCCCAAAAGACTCTCTTATGTTTCAGGGGAGATATTGTAGGCAGTTGCCACGTGCAGTGGCTAAGCCGTCTGCTTGGCTTGGCATGGCTTGGCTGCACTGCTGCGTGCTCGCGCGAGGCACGCGGCGGCTGGCACGCATCTGGGGCTCGGGCTGGGTTTTGCCTGGCTGGAATAAAGCTGTCCGGTTGGTTTCTCAACGGTCCCGCTTCCTCGACTCAACCCAAATATCTACAATCTTTGACCGCACTGCGCAGTTTTCATTTTCTGTTCCTTGCTTCTTCAAACTATATCTCACCTTTCCGGAAAACGTTTTACAGCTTGTAGACACTTAACAAATATAAGCGTTTATTTTATCACTCATTTCCACGTACTCGCAAAGGTTATAACAGGAGGAAAAAATCCTAAGGGCGATTACAATAATCCCTAACGCGAAATTGTAGCGCAGCTGTTCGCTTCGGCGGCGCGAACGACAGGGTCCTGTCGAAGGCGCCGCCTATAGACCCTAACTTTCTGGCGCACCCTGCCACTTTTGCCTTTTCTTCAAACCGAGTCCGTTACCCTTAATGGCCATCAGGTATCTCGCCATCGCATCACATGTCTTGATCGTATTCCTTCTTCATTTCAACTAGACAATCAATTATCCGCATTTGTTCTCCGACGGACTCCGCTCTCTTCCTGTCTGTTATCGTTACACTTATTGTATTCCTTTCCCTATCGCTCGCTTGAATCCATTCTGAGCAACGACCATGAGAACGCAGGAATTCGCACGCGTATTTTGTCCTTTACCCGCTGCACAAGAATCTCCATCAGGGACCACATCTGCAAACTTAAATTCTCTCTAAAGCACTTGTCAGTCGTCTTCAGCTGTGCTTACGCCGAACGCCGTCGAACACCTCCCAGCAATTTGTTCTTTTCCTACCGTTTTGTTTTTTACCGTTAACAGGTTATTTTTTATTTTAAAAACTACGACAGATACGATCGGCGCGGCCATTACAAGTGGATGGTAGAGCTACGCGTACATTATGTGCGTGAAAGAGCTAAATAATTAGATGAATATTCGCCTCAAATTAGCCTTTTTATTTTAAATTTTAAGAAGCCAGGATATATTGCGAAACTGAAAACCTTCAACATCGAAGGTGAGTCATATTTCAATGTTTTTTTGCGCTTAGAAATATTGAACTTTAAGCATACGTATTCGCGAGCTCGTAAGGTTGCCTTTCCCGCTTTGCATATTTATAAAATGGAGTCGCTAGCATTTGCAAAGCATCAAATACAGACGCCACTAGTGTTTTTCGTGATGTAGAATAAGGTGCTATCACAGGCAGTGAAGACATTTTCTTAAAATAACCATGCGGAAAAGCGGACTCAATGAGCTTTGAAATGAGAACGTTCGACATTTCGGACCGCATCACCGAATAAGGAAATTTAAGAATGTGGTTCACTTTCAATGGTTACGGCTTTCAGTTTGCAATATAAACTTGCTTTCTCCTCCACCCAAAGTTTAAAATAAAAAGCTAACTGGTTAATGTTTTTTAATTATAATCGTCTAATTATTCAGGTCTCTCGTGTACATAAATACCACCTTGCTCTACAGTCAGGCCGGAATGAAATGCGAACACGCGTGCACTGGGCCTTTCTTTCTTGCAGAGAGATATTCATTTACAACAAGTTTAAGAACCTGCAATTCGGTAGATCCTTACTTTAGAAATATGAATCAGGCTAGATGTTCTACGTACACTGCTGCTGAAAGTAACGGGCAAAATCATTTTTGCAGGCGCTCTTCAAGTGTAGTTACAACGCGACTGTTGTCAAGCGCTGCCGCACATGATGAAAAAACTTAATAACGGTTACGCTGCGTTATGTTAGGATTACCAGACAAAACTTCAATCGTTGCATCGTTTCGTGCTTTTGTAACGAACTTTCACCAATTCTTACTTCCCGCCATTTCGCACGCTTGTCGATAGATGACGCACGCCAGTCCCACAGCTTAGAGTTAAAGCATACAGCTAACATTGTGCAATCCAACTGCACAGACCGCACGTAAGTATTTCTCACAGTTTTCAAAACAAAAACGTGTAAACGGCACCCCAAATTATATCCGGAGGCCTAGCAACGACTAAGCGTTAACACGCAAGCTAAAGGCGGAGAGAACGAGACCACGAGCTCGGTGGTCACCGGTTCCAAGATGAGGAGCGCCTCTGGTTTTGACGGGGCCACCCGGAGGAAGACCTTGCTGCGCGAATGGTAACCTCGATATTGCGTCATGCGATCCAGTTATCACTCAGTGTGACCCGTTTATAAGCAACTGCTGTCGCCAAATGAAGGCAATCATCGAACAGACCTTATATATCGCAATTAATCAGCACAGTCCGCTTATGATTCTGCCATCTGCACATTCATTCTGCCACGACTGAGCGACATGCGGCACCGCGTCCTAGGATATTTGATGCTCGTGCGCGCAAACCACGTGATTACGAGGCGCGCCAGCATTCGGACTCTGAACCTTTCAAGTCTTGACGCCTCGGCATCACTCGAGCGACGAGTGAGAAGGCCACTACGAAAACGTCCGCTGCGAATGTAGCAAGCTTGGTGCGAGGCCATTTTCGAGGGAGAGACAGGCGGCCGAACGAAGAGGCTGGAATACATCCGTATACGCTGTGCACATCCATCGAAAAGACGTAAAGTCCTCAATAACCGAGTTGGTTTTTAAGTTCAGTATCCAGCTTCAACGCTGACATAAAGTTGTTCCAATTTGAAGTGCGCAGTTATTCTAATTCAGCTCCTTAGTCAAAGAGCAGGAAGCATAGCACTTGCTGCCAGGCAGAGCACATTATCCCAAGCGACGGCAAACGTCAGTTCAATCCAAAGACGCTAACAAATCTGACTGCAGCGCACTGCACGACACCACGAGATCCGCGCAACTGCTTACATTTCTCTCCGCATGTACTTTTACGACAGCCACGACAATGGGTCGTAACACACCGTGGTGGAAAAATAGCAGAGCTGCACACAACTCACGTATTGAGCCTATGTATCAGTGCCAGTTGATTTGGGGCGCAAGCGCTGAGCTTCTTCGCTGTGGCTTCCAAATATGCTCTCCAAGGTGTGTACAAGGCACTCACGAAACACGCACGAAACGGAACTTTGCGGTTACAGCCTTTTTACGCAGCAGCGGCACTTTAAGTTCACACGACCGGATAGAGGCGTCGCTAGTTGTCCAGGGAGATTAAAGTGAGATACGGCAGCGCGATAACGATGGTTGAGAGCGTTGGGATTGACCATGTTAACCGTCTTCTGCCCTCAGGAGTACCGCGGAGGCTAGTTCATTTTCACGCATATATGCGCCACGTCATAATCAAGTACCAAGAGCTTTTGTGATAAAATTAATTTCGCGTTCGGATGCTTGCATAGAACATTTGCGCACGTGTGTAGAACCAAACCGTTCCCACAATACAGATCTTGAATGCCAGAGTGCCGCGCATCAATACCCTGGAGTCTAGAAGTGTGTTGTGACGACCCCCCATAATGCGCAGGTCCACACGGGACGGAGAGGCAAAGAGACACCGTATGGCTCAGTTTAAACAAACAGACATATTCAATGATTATACATCAGAGGCTGTGGTGTACGAGCTTACGTGCCGACGATTCATGGGGATGATGGAGGGGCTCCGGAGTTGAGCTCGAACGGTTGCTGGCAGAAGCTGCACGCCGTCGGGCTTCGGCGCTGAAGGCCCCCTTGGCGAACGATGTCGTCCTGAGCGTTCTTTCTTCCGTACTCCTTGTCGATTTTTATATCTTCTTATCCCCACATTCCCTAGAGTGAGGACGCCCACGCCGGAGTGGGAGGGGCCTAGGGCTTTCACTTGGGCGCACAAACACACCACCGCACTTATGGTCTCGCCCCCGTCACGTGTTGAGTCCGAGGGAAAGAAGGTTGTCGTCGAGGTAGCGTCGGCTGTGGTAGACGGTCTATGACCCGTTGACGGTTCCCGCGGGTCACCGACCTCCGTTCTCCATCAAATGACACTCGCCACTCAAGGCCGGAACGCGCGGTCACAAAATGCCGGGAAAGTGGTCCCTTGTCCTGGGATGTACTCGGGAGGGTTGGTGATGATGCCCGCCGTCTTGTCACAGGGCCAGGCCCGCCGAAACGAGGCCCTTTGTCCCCGGCACGGTCACGGCAATTGGGGAAGATAACGCCCGTCTCCCCGCGGCGGCGGCGGCGGCGTTCGACACGTGCCGACACTATGGAAAAGGGGTCCGGTTGTGCTTAAACCCCTTCGTTTTGGTCGTTCACTCTCGACGAGTATGGCTCGGTAATTGATGATGCCCGCCGTCTTGCCACGGGGCCAGGCCCGCCGAAACGAGGGCCTTTGTCCCCGGCCCGGTCACGGCAATTGGGGAAGATAACGCCCGTCTCCCCGCGGCGGCGGCGGCGGTGTTCGACACGTGCCGACACTATGGAAAGGGGGTCCGGTTGTGCTTAAACCCCTTCGTTTTGGTTTTTCACTCTCAACGAGTATGGCTCGGTAATTGATGATGCCCGCCGTCTTGTCA
The DNA here is from genome assembly GCF_052857255.1 of Amblyomma americanum. Lineage (NCBI taxonomy): Eukaryota > Metazoa > Arthropoda > Arachnida > Ixodida > Ixodidae > Amblyomma > Amblyomma americanum. The sequence goes on from NC_135501.1 coordinate 84,811,473, forward strand.
CGGGGCCAGGCCCGCCGAAACGAGGCCCTTCGTAGCACACACAAGGAACGTCACAGTGTTCTGTCCAGCGTGTCTAACTGGTACCCAATGCAGTCATTTTGCCCGGAAACGGAACCATTTAAAGGAATCGCTTTGAACCGGTCCGGGAGTCGCATAAGCCGCGCTTTTCTTGCAAATAATTTTCACTTCCTTTTTCACCCAAAATGAGAAGTGATACCGCGTACGCTTAGCCCCAAAGCTGTCTGCGCTATGCAAGGCGAAAATTGACCCAGTCTAGGAGGAACAAAGAGACCTGATTGGCGCTTCTGTGATAAGCTTGAGATAATTATTAAGCATTGTATGCCTGCCAGGCTAGCGTGAAATCTTCATTATTATAAGCCTCCCCCTTTCACAAGTTTGCGGATAGTTTCATTTGAATTGTTGGCACTGTTCTAACACACAAAGCGCCGAGAGAGAATAGCTTCTCTTCTGTTCTATCAAAACACGATAAATAACTGCAGCATATATGTGTAACGACCCCACCAGGCTGCACAACAATAAACTTAGGAAACAATCGTTGTGCCAGAAAGCAAATACAAAATAAGACCCGGCACGATGGCTAGGTCAGTGACTGCGGCACTCGGCTACTGATCTGAAGGTTACGGGTTCGATCCCAGCCGTGGCGGCCGCATTTCAATGGCCGCGAAATGGCAAATTACAAGTATGGTCTGCAATGCCAACGCGGTGTAGAGAAACCCAGCCGCACCTACCACGGAACACATCATGTCGACTATACACGTTTAGTGCTCAATATAAACGTGTGAAATACGTCTGTGGTCCGTCATTTATTGAAAACATTTCCAAAACGGCTTGTTCAAGACGACGTTTAGAACGAATCTTTAAGTTGAGGAAAATGGTAGAAACACAACAGTTGCGAGTTATCGTCTGCTACATCGTCTCCAGCGCATGCTCAAAAGCGCCGAGATACCCGCCAAGAAAGGGGGGGGGGGGGTCATCAGCGGAGAGCGGCTTCAAAAAATGTGACGTAACCGCCTCTCTTCAGTTCTTTCCTTCCTCCATGTCTCAGAAGGACTTCGTAGAGAAACTAGCCGAGCCCAATGTCCGCACAATGTCCGCTTCTGCGTGGGCAAGGAGAGCTGCTGACGGGACTCATTAACGCTCTCACGTCATACCCTTAAAGGCAGGGACAAAGCGTTCGCGCAAATTTTTGTCCCTTTGTAGCTTGTTGCGGCGTAGCTCGCCACGTAAATCGAGGACGTCTCTTGCGATATCAGAGCAATTGCCCCATCAGGTTTAATATGTCTGTGTATAATTATTTGTGAGGCACATACCGCAATTATCTGCGCTAGTCGCACTGGTGCCGGTGGGTTGACTGGCTGCCAGTATGAGCTTCACCGTAAGGTGCTTCGTTACATACGCTGCCGGTCGAGTTGTTTCCACGGTGAAAGAATATATTACATTCTTACACGGCGGTTGCTACACGTTGGTGAATTGCGAGATTGAACGAATTAGTTTTCTTTTTTATACACAACCTCCGCACTGACTAATAACCCTCATTTTTATCCTTCATAACTGCAGTGTGCCACGGCACCTTAAAAGTATAGATAATACCATAAACACAACTCACACCTTGGGCTTGAAGCAGTCGCTAGGAACCACACCGTATATGCTTTAACATGTGTTTGTAACTCCTTGATCCGAGTGCCGCTCGGTCGGAACACTGGCAAGGCTCTCCGAATATTTAATCTTGTTTTCATGGCTGCTTTTGTCCTCAAGACAGAAGTGGCACATACCGAATTAGGCGATGAACTTTGTTCACTGCTAGTGTTGTTGTTATTCAATAATGAAAGGAGGGGATTCGCCAAAAAAAATTGGCTGGGGTTTTTATGTAATTTTCCTCTAGAAGCACGAGACAAATCGTTGTTTTTAAGCAAAAAGCAGGTTTCATAAGATGACAGCTCAATTCAGAACGATGCATCTCTCTCATCAAATGTGTCTTGAAACATATTATCATTGGGCGCTGAGATTCAACCCTCCGAGCATCACCTATCATTCAATGAGTTGTTTTATCCATTTGTTTCATTAGTGGGGCCGCTTGCGTTGTTCTGCACGTTAACCACAGCTTATTCGCAACAGGACGAAGCAAATGCCTTGTATCCACAAATAGAGTGCGGACCGTCACACTCGATATGATAATGCTGAACACATATCCAGCAATCCTGGTCAAAAACTTTTTTCATCGGGACACCATTTAAGAACGCAATTCTTTTCATATAATGTCACATTTTAGCATTTGAAATTTCCTCTACATTATTTCCTCCTTCCTACTGATATGTTTATCTGCTGCTGGATAGGTACTACGACCGAGATAATAATGAGAAATTATTTCATGGAATGTTGCGAGTTCGTCACCCGATGGGACGCGTTCCTCGTGTGGAGGCGGCGCGTCAACGCGATCGACTGGAAGGTGAGCCCTTGGGCGGTCGCGTGCGCCTTCTCGTTCCCCCACAGGCCCTGATGAGTAGGGGACCAGATCAGTGAGATTAGCTCTGATGGTACTTGCCATTCTCTCTGAAATTTGGCGGCAGCAGCAGAGATTCTGCCCATATCATAGTTTTTAACGGCTGCGTTAGTCACTAACTATTATCCTTGTTACTTTTTGTATTATTGCTAGAGCAAGGGCAACTACTTCTGCCTCAGTTGCACTTGCGTTTTTAACGGCGCAGAAAGAGACCAGGACTACACTCTCACGAAATACTACCGCTGTATGTGCTGCCTTTCGATCGTATTCGACAGCGTCCGTGTAGAGCACATCGGATCTACCTTGAAATTTGCCCTTTAGGGCCACTGCCTTATCGTTGCGTCTACCTTCGTGAAACACCAGATGGATGTTCTTTTGCAGTGGTGGAATTTTCAATCTATTCCTGGTTGCTCTCGGTAGGTTATCTGGCCGCTTTGAACACTCCGAGTGTTAGAACCCCAAGCGCTCCAGGATTTTCCTTCCTGTTTTCGTTTTTAAAAGCCTTTGGTGCTGCGACACCATGGTGGCTTCTATGAGCTCATTCAGAGTTTTGGAGAACATAGACTTAGAAGTTTACCATCGAAGTGTTCGGAGGAAGAACTAGTGCAGTTTTGATCCATTTTTTGAATATGGTGTAAATTTTGTCCTTTTCTGCTTGGGCCAGCTTGAGATAGGGGTAACCTATAGCACTCGGCTTATGACGAAAGCGTGGGCCAATCTAAAAAATTAGCCTCCTTCACCCACATATGCTTGTTAGAAATGCGCTTGAGTAGCCGCAACGTCTAGCCGGTACTCGCTCCAAGTCTCATGATACTTTCTGTGTTTTTGCCATTTGCTTGTATGCGCAGCCCTAAGACTCGAATACTGTCTACCATGGGAATGAAATTGCCATTTACTCCCAAAGCAATATCACAGCCCTTGCAAGGGTACTGTTTCTTTTCCTTTCTTAAGATGGCAGAAAAAGAACCAAGCTCTGATTTTTCTGTCGAGCATTCTAACCCAATCGGCTCGAGATATTTCTCTATTACACCTATGGCTCTCTGAAGTGTGCTTTCAATCTGCTCATCACTAACCCCGCTCGCCCACAGCGTCCAATCGTCCGCATTTATGGTGTGATGAATATTTGTGATTCCGTCCAGCTGCCCTGGGTGCCCAATCATTGCTACATTAAACAGGGTCGAAGAGAGAACAAACCCTTGCGGCGTCCCTCTATTCGCCACTCTAATGTTTTCGGGTGATTGCCCGCCCAGGCTTAAGGTGGCCGTCCGATTTGAAAGCCCCCTACGTAGGTATATGTATTAGGTCCAACATTTAGCGGGCTAAGGTTCTCAAATATGGCTACGTGTTTGACACTATAAAAAGCTTTGGAGACGTCCAGTCCAACAGTGACCTTAGTATCCACAGTATATTTATCGATTACCTGCTCTTTCAGCTGTAGCATGACGTCGCATGCCGATAGGTTTGATCTGAAGCCTATCATGGTATCAGGATAAAGATTTTGATCTTCCATGAATCTATTCAGTCGACTGAATTACGTACTCCATGAATTTTCTAACTCAAGAAAATGGGTCTGACATCCTCGACGCTGAGCTTCTTTCTTGGCTTCGCAATGAATACCACGTTCGCAGCTTTCCACGCTTGCGGTATCTCTGCCTTGTCCCAACGTTCTTGCATATAGCTTCTAAGATTCCGAATGGAACCGTGGTTAAGATTCCTGAGCATCCTGTTACTGATTCTGTCTGGCCCGGCAGCCATTTTGGCTTTTAGGCTGTTGAGTTCAGTCCTCACTTCTCCGACAGTGATCAGACTGTTGAATTCTGGGTTGTTCGAGCCCGCGTATTCAGGGACTCCAGAACAGATGATGTAGTGATCAATACCCTCGGCTAGAAGTACCTTTGTCGGACCTTCTTATTAATACACCAGCTTTTTAAGCTGCTGTCAAGGCTCTAATTTTGTGTGCTCTGGATCTAGGAGATGTCCGAGTAGTTTCCACGTCTCCGCAATGCCAATATTCCCATCCAATTATTCAGAATTATCACACCAATTTTGCTTGGTGGGTTCTAAAGCATGCTCAGCAATGTTTTTGTTCAAGCAAGTTGTTTTCTGAGATTCCCGTCACCTCTTCTCTGGCTGATCTTTTCTAGCGGCGCTGGCATCGCCACCGGCACTGATGAAGGTTCAGATGGGAGCGCGATCTCGCTCGCGCAAATAAGAACACATTCAGCAACCGGCCTGAATCGACCGCCCACTCTGCCCGATAGCCAGCCGCGGCTATCGGGACCTCAAATAATTGTGGGTCACCTTCCCCACTTTTGCTCGAGTTCTTTTTCTTCCATAAACTCAATAGATGTCTTTTACCGAGTTCGGGATCACCTTCAGATTCAATCTCTTCGGTAACGTCCTGTACAGAATGAGCAACTCTCTACCTCCAGTCGTTAATATCTCTCATCGGGTCCTGTCCCGACATGATACTCCTAAAGGTCTCCCAATGTATAGTTTAAACTCTCCTTTTACTGAAGACCGGTGGGCCATTCTCAACACTGATGTCTAGTATCCTATGATCGCTACCTAGGTCTCCCCCGGTGTTGCACCATGTAGCAGTGATGCCACCACCGACCAAGATTAGATCTGGTGTCTTGTCCTCGGATACACTATTTCCCTCCCTAGTCGGGCTCATCCCGTCCTTAATCAGAATGAGCGCATGTTGTTGAATTTTATCCTAGAGATTGCGGCCTTTAACCTGCGTGATTTTATAACCCCCTGCCGGATAGTGCGCATAAAAATTGCCAGCTACCAAGAGTGGACTTGTTTTTGAAATAACCTTGATTTTCGTAAAAAGGTCGCCAAAGTAACATTTGTGCTACCTGAGTGAGCTGTGCACGTTCAGGTTTAAAAGAATTTTTTTTTGTTATTACGAGGGATGAGTTCGACTAAAACATGATCGATATGCGCATTCCCCGTCTCGTGCTGCAGTGCTCAAATATTTCTTTTTTACAAAGGTAGTCACTTGGGTAGCGTTACCCGACCCCACAAAAGATTTGTAACCCTCTAATTAAGCATTTTTCTGGCAATCCTTGACCGCGAGATGCTCCGGATGATCGCCATTTGTGAGAAAGGACGGCAGACCCGCTCGTTTACGCGAAAAACTGCTGCAGTTCTAAGGCCGAACTTTATTATACAGTGGGGCAGGTCCATTTCGTTCGAGCATTTGAGCCTCTTGGAAAAGCCATTGTAGCTGCCTGTCCCTATATTAAACCTTCATTTGCTCGACAGCAGTGCCCCCTGTTTCAGCTGCTCAAGTACCGTTTGAAGCATTCCATGCAAATCATGATTAATGAGTTAGACAGGCAGAGCGGAAAGCTGGGTTTAAAAATTAACATCCAGAAAACCAAAGTAATGTTCAATAGTTTACCAAGGCAACTGCAGCTAATAATTGGTAAAGGAATACGCCTACTTTGGGCAGGTAGTGACAGCTGATCCGGATCATGATAGGGAAATAACTACGCAAATAAGAATGGGGCGGTGCGCATATGGCAGGCTCTCTCAGATCATAAATGGCACTTTATAAATTTCTCTCAAGAGAAAAGGGTACAACAGCTGTATCTTACGGGTACTCACCTACGGCGCAGAAACGTGGAGGCTAACGAAAAGGATTCAGCTTAAATTAAGGAAAACGAAACGAGCTATGGAGAGAAAAATGATAGGTGTAACGTTAAAAGACCGGAAGTGGGCAGAGTGGGTGAGCGAACAAACGCCGGTTAATGATATCCTAGTCGAAATTAAGAGGAAGAAATGGGCTGGGCAGGGTAAGTAATTCGAACAGAAGATAATCGCCGGACCTTAAGGGTAACGGAGTGGATTCCAAGAGAAAATAAGCGCAGCAGGGGCGGCAGAAGGCTACCTGGCCGGATGATTTTAAGTTTGCAGGCAAAGGTTGGATGCTGCTCCTAAAGGGAGGGTAAATTGGAGAGACATGAGAGAAGCCTTTGCCCTACAGTGGGTGTAGTAAGGCTGACGATGATGATCATAATGCAATGGCTTTCTTTCAGCCTCAAGAGCTGCAATTCTCACTCCGTGATGATCCTCGACCTCTGTTTCCTTAGCCCTCTTCTTATTTGAGGGTGCAAGATTATCTGGCCGGGATGTTTCCGCTTCCGAATCAGATTTGTTTGCTAGCTGTTTTTAATGTCATCAATCAAGTTGCTTGCGTAATTCTGCATTTTGCTCTTGTAAAATCTCATTTTGCTCTTTAGGAGCATTAATAGTTTCTGTAGTACCATCCTGAGAGACCTTACTTACCCAACCCATTTTTGGTCCACTAGACTTTGTATTCGCATGCGTGCCGCCACTACGGTCCTAAGGTTCCTTGCGTGTAGTTTTCTCTTTTCCCAGTGATGGAAGCCGTGGGAAGGATTCCGTGCGCTGTCTCGACTTGCTGCGATGCTTGGATTCACTCCTGAACGATCTCCAAACCAGTCTTTTCTGTTGAGCCGTTGCTTTTCTGCATCAGCCTTGCATCGCTCTTCATTCTCTCTCGCTTCTTCTTCCAGCTTAATTTCACACTAACGCTTCTTCAATATATAAGGGTTTCGGAAGAGAGCCTTGCACCTCTTATCTGCGATGATCTGATCCTTGCCATACAGTTGGCACCTCGGCAGTGTGGGCACACACTCGTGCTCCTTCGTCGTGGAGGTTGCCCCACACCCTCTCCACTTAGCATGCCGACTCTTGCACAGATCAGCACACCTCACCAGACATGTAGCATACTTCATATCTCTTCTTGTGGAGAAAGCGCTTCATTGGCGTCCCGAAACACATGATCCATTTCGGCACAGTCTTAAACAAAAGCGACGATCACCGAGTTGGAGTTTTCCATCCTCCGCGCACCAAGAATAGGAAGATTCTGCGGGGGTGAGGAAGCCAATTCCCTCTCAGACAGCCTCAGATCGAGACAGCGTACCACTCTCCTGCCACAGCTTCCGTGTGCCGTAATGTATGTCGACACGTCGTACTTCTTCTCGTCTAGCTTCATGAACCTCAGCCCCAACATTTTTAAAGCAAAAGCTTTACTAGCCACGAACTCGCCATCACGCCGTGGGGGTGCTCCGAGGAGGCAGATGACATCAGAACGCGGCCTTCCCTGCGGATGTTTCTCTCTCTCTCGCTCCTTAGTCACTACTACGCATGCGCCACCACTAGCACAGAGCCACAGATGTGCCGCCTCTGCACAGTGCCTTTCGTCAAAGTTTAATTTGCAATTTCCTTTTCATTCCTTTCTTCTTTCTCTCCCTGCTTTATCTCTTCCTTGCGGCTCGCTTCGGGTGTCCAACGATATATGCGAGACAGCTACTGTACAATTTCGTTTGCTCAAAAACCAAACAAAACATGTGACCTGAGGGCGTTCATAGATTTCATTGGCGTTGACAACTTTGCTAAGGCCGTTCATTTTCAGGAACGGAAAGGCGAACAACCGGCTCCGTGGGTCAGCGAAGACCTTGATCTCGCTTTCATGTACGTGTGGCGCAAGTATCCATCAGCAAAAGCCTGCTTTGATTGCGTTCCGCGCACTGGATAGGCAGCGGGCCCTTCTTGCCACCCTGGGGGGTGGCATGCAGTTAATGGTCGATCGCGAAAGATTGATCCCCAAATGAATGCTGCGGCCTGGCTATTGCTGCAGTGCCCCATGTCAGCCACAACAATGTCGGCGCTAATGCATTCAGGCCACATCTGTCTTTCACCATTGCACCGCCACATGCATCAAAGCTAGAATGAGACGCCCGCATATTCAGGGAATCAGTTATGCGCCCTTCCTTTCCTCAAAGCCATCACCATCTAGAAAATTTGTCAAAGCCAACGCCAGTGAACACAGTGAACGCCGGCATCTTTCGCTTTGTATATCCTAGATTAGGTGAGCTAATCCTGAATAATTCTTTTTGCCATCGTCCTCGTTGCGCGTGTTCTATATCAGTGTTCCCTGCTTGTCATTCACGATGATTCTGTCGTCTTTTTGACCTTTCCGCCACGGAATGGCCGCCGCCATCCTTATTACTCCGCCAATCACAGGCACCGAGAGCTCTTGCTTAGGGGCAGTCCTTCTGTGGGCCTGATAATAATCTTGTGATCCGCGTTCGGAAGACCCGACAGTTGAGACGCCACCGACCGCTCCGCGACCTTTTTCCCGCCGCTTTATACGAACGTCTCCAGTAGATGCCGCACTTGTTGCCACTCTATCCGACCGGCGTCTCCCTGCCGGCTTCCCCTCCTCCAGCGCTGAACGTCGCTTTCTTAGCGGCGCCATCAGGGCTTTCTCATTGTTGGCGCTATTGAAGCTCCGCGACATGTTCTGACACTTTCGTCACCGAGTCCGAGCTTTGAAGTTCTGCCGCATCGGCATCCGTACCCTCACGCTCACTTCCATCGTCATGGTGACGCCACAGTCTCTACGACCTGACGTCGGGGGCCCACGGCCACTGCTCGTGCCACCTCAGTACTAGGCCTACCATTTGGGCGAGCGAGGCTTTGGGCATGGTAGAACACACAAGACGCGATAAAACCCTCCAAATTTCACTTACAGTCTTAGCAATAGTATCCTCAGGATCCATATCACGTCCTCGACACGCACACAACCCTTTTTCAGCAGACCATTGTCGTTTTCTGACGGAAAAGATGATCATTTCACAGAGCAGCCTGCCACACTTCTCGCCCCTGGTGGTCCCTCCGAAAGCTCCATGTCCCAAAGGGCTCTCGTGAAACGGGCGCGAGATGAAGCCTCGTCATGCGGTGTCCCAGAATAGAGACGCCGACCATGTAGCAGTTGAAGGTAGGTAGGCAAAAACTGTTTTTGAACCAGGTAAGGGAAGGCGTTAGGGGAGGTTTAGTTGGCTTGGTTCTTAATTTCGGTTGGCGGCCATCAGTCCATGACTTCTGGCAACCTTTTCCGCCCATTCCACCAGCCTCTTCTTTGAGGCCGGCTCTGAGTTGGGACCGCGATCTCCCAACCTGCTAGGTCGGTGAGGTTCCAGAGAGATGGTGTTTGGAGTTCTCAGCATATGAAGAGTATGTGTTCGAAGTTTGCTCTCGGAGCCCCACAAAGAGAGCATTTGGGCTTGTATTGACCCAGGTGTATTAGTGCCAGATAGGCAGGTGAAGGGAAAGTTCTGGACAGGAGTTGCATTCATATAGCCTGTTGCTCTTTCGTGAGGGTGTGGTGTGGTCGTGGATATGTGAACCCCTCTCTTTAGTCTAGCGTGATTTCATTCCATGTTATTATTTGTCCCGCGCGCAATGCCTCTCGACTGTTCGGCCTGCTCAGTTGATGTACGCTCGAGCAGTACAGTGCGCCTCCTCATTTCCGGGGTTGCCTGCGTGGGCTGGCACCCCAACTAGTTTAATTGGTCTGGGGTCAAACGGGTTTGAATGGAGAATTTTGTAGGTGGCGGAATGGATCTCTGCCTTTGCAAAATTCTTAATTGTGTTTTTGGAGTCGCTCATTATGAGTGTGGCAGTGGAAGACGATATGGCCAGTGCTAAGGCCGCCTCTTCCGCTTCCAAGGAGGTGGTTGCCCTAATCGAGCCCGAAGCCTTGTATTTGAGGTCACGTGACACGACGCTTAGCGCGTAAGCTGGGTTGCATATATTCTGCCGCGCCTACGTAGACTGCGTCTTCGTTGTTTGCGTGTTTTTTATACAGGGCTATTGCGCGTGCTTCGCGTCTTTCCCGGTTGTGGGTTGGTGTACGTTCTCGGGTTTAGCTTTTCCTTAATTTGTTAAGGAATGCTGAGGATGTGTTCCGGAGGGGGACCCGTTGGTTGAATATTTATTGCGGCTAGGATGTGTCTGCCTGTGTTTGTGGAGGATAGTCTGTCCAACTGTGCTGTGCGGAGGGCTTCAGTCAGTTCCTGTAGAGTGTTGTGGACCCCCATGATGAGGTGTCAGTTGTTTGAGGTCCCTTGACGGAGATTTAGGGCAGATTTGTAGGCCTGTCTATCTAGCGAGTTTACTCTGTCCATTTCTTCCTTTTTGAGGTGAAGATAGGGGAGTGAGTACACATCCTGTTAATCACGTATGCAGCACTGTCCGCCTGAGGTCGTGTTTTTTGCATCCCTCGCTGCTTGTTTGCTATTCTTTCGTTTAGCCTTATCGTTTTGCATGTCATGACCGCGAGTTTGGACATGGTCTGTTTTATTGAGGCCGTTGCTTTGGATAAACATTACCAGAATGCGGAGTTTTGGTACCTTCTGTACTGGGAGGCCGTCGGCTTTCATTTTTATAGAGGGTTTTCCCTTTTGTGACGGTCCGCGGTCGGATGCAGAAGCATGATTTCTGATTCGGTCGGCTAGCATGCGAGGCCTATACAGGCCGCGTACTCGGCTACATCATCCGCTCCCGCAAGAAGGGTTTCCTCCATTTTTCTGACATTTCCCGTGTTCGTCCACAGAGTGATGTCATCTGGGTAGAAAGAATGGGATTGATGTGGAAACGCAGCCGACCGCCGTGGCTGCGTTTCGAAGGAGGCGAAACGCTAAGGCGCCCGTGCGCTGTGCAATGTCAGTGCAAGTTAAAGATCTCCAGGTCGTCTAAATTATTCCGGAGCCCTCCACTACGGCGCCTCTTTCTTCCTTTGGTCTTTCACTCCCTTCTGTATCCCTTCCCTTACGGCTCGGTTCAGGTGTACGCCGTTATGTGAGCCAGATACTGCGACATTTCCTTTCCCCAAAAACCGATTTTCAAACGCAGCCGACCGCGACGGCTGCGTTTTTATGGAGGAAAAACGCTAAGGCGCCCGTGTGCTGTGCGATGTCAGTGCACGTTAAAGATCCTCAAGTGGTCGAAATTATTCCGGAGCCCTCCACTACGGCACCTAATCTTCCTTTCTTCTTTCACTCCCTCCTTTATCCCTTCCCTTACGGCGCGGTTCAGGTGTCCAACGATATATGAGACAGATACTGCGCCATTTCCTTTCCCCCCAAAACCAATTATTATTATTATTATTATTATTTTTTCAACCCGCCCCAGTGGCTCATTAGTTAGAGTGCTCGGCTACTGATCCGGAGTTCTCGGGTTCGAACCCGACCACCGCGGCTGCGGTTTTATGGAGGCAAAACGCTAAACCTCCCGTGCACTGTGCTATGTCAGTGCACGTTAAAGATCCCCAAGTGGCTTGAATTATTCCGGAGCCCTCTACTACGGACCCCTTCCTTCCTTTCTTCTTTCGCTCCCTCCTGTATCCCTTCCCTTACGGCGCGGTTCAGGTTTCCGTCGATATTTGAGAAATTGCGCCATTGCCTTTCCCAAAAAACCAATTATTATTACTTTCTTTTCATTTTTTCAACAAGGCGCTATTGTGGCTGCAGGGCAGTGCGCGCACTCGTCAGCGATCTTTGGTGATCCTCTGTGCATTCCTCGAACACACGGACTTGACGTCCCGTCTGTTCTCCGTCAGGTAGTTACACGCAGTGACCGAATGATCCGCGAGTTCTACCTTGAACGATTAATAACTGGACGCCCCACTCCAGTTGTAGGCAACAGTGTGCTGTGCGCGAGTGTTTTAATTCCTCTAAAATGAACTAATCACGCGCACAACCTGGACACATTTCTTGTGTAAATAGTTTGTATATATTACTTCTCCCCTATACTCTCTTCCTGTTTCCTCACCTCTCTCATTTTATTTTTCTCCGTTCTGCCTGCTATCCTTTATTTCCGCTGCCCCAGCTGAGGCGCTTCAGTGCCGATGGCAGATGCCGGGGCTAGGAAAAATCTTTCCTTCCTTTTACTATTTTATTAAAAAAACCACTACCACCACCAAAAATAGAACCTCTTCAGACGCCTCCAGACACGCTCTCTGTCATCCCCACAGCTGTTATCCCACTATTGTGGCACATCCCCTGCATGCTCACTATGCGGTGATCCTCACGCCACACTCTCCCACCTCCTTTTCAGCTGTTCCGCTGATTCTCCTCCGCAGGGATAGCACGCCAACTCGAGTTGTGAGGACTGGGAGGTCCCATCACGTCTACAGACCCGACATCGCAGCTTGTTGCGGTGACTCGGGCTCCCGAGGTCATGTCCCGACATGACCTACATGACGCAGTGCGGGACTTCCGAGTGCCCCAGGGACCCAGCACGGTCTAAAACTCACTTGCAGAAATAAAGTTTTCTGCCTGTCTGCCTGTCTGCCTGTCTCTGCCTGTGGCTTGCAAACTCTGTTCCATCAAATAAAAGTTTTCACCACCACCACATCCCTCTCTCACCACGGCCATCTACGTGAAAGCCAGATTGAGGCGTCCACTGACCAGCAAGCCAGTTATGCTCTCTGCCTTTCCTCAAAATTATCAGAGTCTAGAACGTGGTGGTGGTAGTGGTTTTATTAAAAATAATAGTAAAAAGAAAGGAAAAGATTTTTGCTTGCCCCGGCATCTGCCATCGATACTGAAGCACCTGAGCTGGTGCAGCGGAAATAGAGGATAGCAGGCAGAATGGAGAAATGAAATGAAAGAGGTCAGGGGACAGGAAGAGAGAATAGGGGGAAAAGTTATATGTACAAACTATTTACACAATAAGAAATGTGTCCAGCTTGTGCGCGTGATTAGTTCATGTTGGAGGAATTAAAACGCGCACAGCACTGTGTTGGCTACAACTGGAGTGGGGCGTCCAGTTATTAATCGTTCAACGTAGAACTCGTCAAGAACTAGAACAAGAACAAAGTAGAACTAGGACGTTGTCTATGCCAAAGCTTATGAACAAACTGAACGCTGAGAGATTTCGCTTTGTATATCTTGGATTAGCTGAGCTAATCGATAGCCCAGGATGACTGCACAATTTCTACTTATATAGTTAACAAACAGCGGCACTCTTTCAGTGCTGCGTCAAGCGTGGAGATGAATTTATATCAAATTATATTTTCCAACTATTTTAGCAAGCCTTTCTAGTTCAATTGCTGTAGATTTGCGCGCTGGCTGCGAAGACATGATGTAGCAAAGAGCAGAGACATCGGCTCCGATCGCGGTAGCAGTGCCGCCTACATGTCTCCATTAAGTATTAGGCTTCTCTGCTTGGTTTAGCGGTTTCCACAAGTGTTATAACAGCCGCATACAAACAGAAATTGGTGGCAAACAGCGCAACGACGCGGACAGAGTGGAAGAAAATATACAGGACAAGCGCTGACTCACAACTGAAATTTATTTAAGGAAAGCAGTACATTTTATAGAAAAAGTGGCCAACTTATCAGCTAGTACATAGACAAAACCCAAGTTTCTACGTGGCATCGAGGAATGCAACCTCACTGTCATATAATGAAATAGATGGCTTACTGACATAACCTTGTTTTTTTTCTTGATGTGATATGCTTCCATAATCTCACGTGTTAATCGGGACGGATGTTTGTAGAGGATATCACAGTAAGGCAATGAAGGAAAACAAAATTGGCAGTCTAGAACATGGTCAACTAGATGATTAGATTTGTTAGCTTCAAGATTATTTGCATGCTCTTTCAAACGTGTATTGATGATATATAATATATGATATATATTTGTCCGCATGACATTGGGATTTTGTACACAACCTCTTCTGCGCATGGCACAAACATTGTTTTTTGCTTAACCCCACAAGTTGTTTCAGATTCTTTTCGTTGCTCAGCCTTTCTTTCCAAAACAGCACAAACCCTTTTAAGTTTCTTGGGTGCTGAAAAAACCACCCCTACGCCATACCTTTTTGCCACATTTTTAAGATTATGTGACATACGATGTACGTATGGGAGGATGACAAACTTTTTCCTTTCCTTCTCTTTTCCCGGACTAGGGACCAAAGATGGATTCCTAAGCTTTTTGGCTACCTTGTTACAGCCCAATAACATAACACCATCCGGGTATCCAGCTTCCTTCAACCTTTTAATTTGCTCGTTGAAGCTGTTGGTTGCCATATGGATACAAGATTTTGATAATGAGGACAAAAGAGATGAGACCACAATTCCTGCTTTAACTGTTTTGGAATGATGCGATTTATAATTTAACAGCGGTTTTCCCATCCTTGGACGATATTCCCAACAGACGTGCCCTGTCGCAACCTTCAAACTCAGATCTAAAAATTGTAGCTTACTACCGACCGTGACCTCAGTGGTGAACTCTAGGCCTAAAGCATTTTCTTTAAATACATTTAGTACATCAGTCATGCGCCTTGAAAAGTTAGTTTTTCCTACAAAAATCAAGAAGTCATCGACGTAACGAAAGATGCGTGACGCCATTCCCGACAGATTTTCCTGGATACCACGATCAACAAAGGACAAAAATATATCGCTAATCACTGGTGCCACCCTAGATCCAATGCACACACCCGCTTTTTGGGTATACAGTTTACTGTCCCATTCAACGAACATTGACTTTAAATAAAAAGACAGCAGCTCAAGAAAACTAGCCACAGAAATGCCACACCCTCTAATAAACTGTTCTTCATCATTGTCAATTGTTACACATTTTGAAACCGCGTTCATCAATTCATTGTGAGGGAGGGAATAGAACAGATCGACCACGTCAATACTGAACACTGTACATGAGCCTGGGTTTTCATGTCGCAGAAAATTTACCACACCTTTAGAGTTGCGAACTCTGAATGAGTCCTTAATAGCCATAGTAGCCAAGACTTTCTGTAGATACCCTGAAATTTCATATTGCCAAGTGCTCCTCTCAGTTACAATAGCCCGAAATGGCATGCCATCTTTGTGCGACATCGCTGAGAAAAAAATCTTTAAACTAAGTTCTTGAGCCTTATTGACACTTGCTTTAAGCCGGTCCAGGTTCATACCCTCCAGCAAGCGCAGAGCTCTGGCTTTTACTTTTCCTGGTTTTGTCGAAACCGGGACGAAGTTTTTCTGCACAGCCTCCATCGCTTTCAAAGAAAACATTGTTTTCGGAAGGACCACAAAACATCCTTTCTTATCAGCTGTCAATAGCCTCAAATTATTTGAACGCAGGAAATTGACTAGAGAACCGTATCCCTCCCTATATTTCTCAGTCTGTGTTCTTGACAAAACCGCGGTACACTCCTCAACGCATCTCGGTTGGTAAACGTCCTGTGCGAGATGCGAAATTGACCGGGCGATAGTCCCATTATCCTCTTTTCGCAGATGCGGCTTCATGCAGAACTTTGGTCCCATTTTTAGCAGAAAAACCATAAAAATTTAAACCACCCTATATAGAAGTATGTGGTGTTCCCAATCACACGACGGGCTTCCACACTGTTATTCAATAGGCGCAAGGAAGCGGCATCACAAATACGTTTTAGGCATAATGAAGGTTGCTTGGCAAGTGCTAACCCCGGTTTGGTTTTTTCTTTTCAAAGGGCGCTGAGGAAAACAATATAAATTCGTGCTTACGAAATGCCGGATTGCAGGCCGGTTTATCTGAGCACCCATGTCGTCTGGATCATTGAAATAGAAGCGCTGAAAAAAAAGAATACAAATGATAAACGATTTCCGTAGTTATGCGAAATGCGAGTTAGGAGCGATAGCAGTTGGGGTTTTCCTTCTTTTCCGGTGTTCAGATCCAGTGTTCACGGATGGCAGTTGATCGGATGGCGATAGTGGGTTAATGTCCATAAACATGAAATTGGTCATTCATAAATCCCTGGGAGTCTTTCAACCATTTTTGGCGCAGGGGTGCAGCGGTGAAGCGTTGCGCCACTGCCATTCTATGGCAGGTGCTGCCATTGGCGGGACTTGGGTTGCGATCCAGGTTTCTCTTCCAGAGGAGCCTCTAAAGATTAATTGCCCTGCCGTCTGACACGGCAGGCAGCCTGCGCCTGCCCTGTCCAAATATCGGTGTGGGGTTCCCCCCAGAGTTCGTAATTATCGATGTCCTTCCGTTCACTATGAGTTACTGCTCTTACTATAAAGTTGTGAGCGGTAGGAGAGGGTACATAGTTCGAGCACTGATTTATTGATCACTGCAAATTAATGTAAGACAAGCGGAGTTTTTCTTTTCTCACTCTTAAGTAGTTTTTCTGTTGGCGTATTATATCCAAAAGACATCTTCTAATTAACCGGGCAAATAACCAGAAAAGCGGCACTGTTCTGCCAAGAGATTTTTCCCTATAGTTGTGCTCATGACTGGAAAAATACAGTACAACCAATTCGAAGGGCATTTAGAATTTGAATAAAGCTGGGCTAAGGTTAACCACAGCCCTTTCGCGTTGTTCACGCGGGGACAAAAAATGATGTTCGAACAAACCCCGTGTTCGAATTAAAATGATTCTAAATCAAGTAGTTTCTCCTGTAGTTAAATATCTCAGCTGGCCGTTTGTGTTCATTCGCCACGATCATGCGTTGTTCAGTGAGAATACTATACTCTGCGCTTCCCGCTCTTAAACCGGCGTCCTGATTCTGACCTAGCGCACAGCCTCAGATTTTGTTCGACTTTAAACTGACACGGGGGGAATCTGCATCCAATTGTTATTGTTCCATAACAATCCGATCAAAGCTTGCCACTCAAAAATCCCCCACGCTCCACAACTGCCTCCTGCATCCATGCTTCTGGCGCTCTTGGCCAACCAACGTCGAATTCAGCGGCTGCCGCCAGGAGTCGCGCGTGTAGCCTGGAGCAGGTCGGTACTATGACCATGTCTGTACTGCGCTGGATGCGACGCTACTTAGTCTCAAGAACGTGCCATGTTATTATACAACATGTTTTCGTAGGTGTGTGGCTGAGTTAAATACTTACTGGGATAGGGTTTCGGATTTGCTCTGTTCATCTGATAACCATAATAAATTCTTCGCGAGGAAAGGAGAAGACGCAAAAACGTTCTCAATTCTCGGTGCGCACATCGCGTTGTGAGAAAAGGGGCTGAGGAGATCGAAGAGATCGAGAAAGTAGTGAAAGAACAAAGACGGAGGCGAAGTTTTTGAGAGCTCCGGAGTAATTTCGATCTCAAAAGGTAGAGCACATGGGCCCTTTTGCGTTTCGCCTCGGTCGGAACGCGAAAGATTCAAACGCGGTATTAGGACTCAGTAGCCGTGCGTCCTAACCACTAAGCCAGCGGGGCAGATTCCCACCGTGGACGATATTATAGCGAGGAAGAAACACAGAGCAGGAAAAGAAGAAAAGGACTGGAAGACTCAGCTCGTCACGGAGTCGATGTCCCAACAGAGTCTTCGAATGTCAGCGTCGGGTGGCCGTGCATGCAGCGGCAAGAATAAAGGGACTATGTAACGAATAAAAAGTCACTTGTAAATGTTTTCAATGCTTAGAAATGATGCTAAGAAGCATTCACACCAAGTATGAGTCTTCAGAACTGAGCCGGCAATTTATTATGAACTTTAAAAAACCGTGTTTTTCAAAATTTGCGGGCCCCGCCGCGGTGGCTCAGTGGTTAGGGCGCTCGACTAATGATCCGGAGTTCCTGGGTTCGAACCCGACCGCGGCGGCTGCGTCTTTATGGAGGAAAAACGCTAAGGCGCCCGTGTCCTGTGCGATGTCAGTGCACGTTAAAGATCCCCAGGTGGTCGAAATTATTCCGGAGCCCTCCACTACGGACCTATTTGTTCCTCTCTTCTTTCACTCCCTCCTTTATCCCTTCCCTTACGGCGCGGTTCAGGTGTCCAACGATATATGAGACAGACACTGCGCCATTTCCTTTCCACCAAAAACCAATTATTATTATTATTAAAATCTGCGGTCAGATTGGTGTACTCGTAGTGACCGATTTTGGAACTAAAATCGTGGAACAAATACGTCACTGTACCATGACGTCGCCAGGCCACCACACGCTCCCATTCGCTGGAGCCACGGCAGAGACGACGTCATGGGCACACTTCCCTGTAGCCGTGAAAATCGTCTGCTCGTGCCGCCGCACGACCCTCTCGGGCAAGCGCGAGCCAGGGCATTGCCTTAGCGCATATGGTTTCAATTTTCCTCTGCCGCCTCCTTCTGTCGGGAGTTCCGGAGCCACTCGCACGGCTCTTCGTGGGCACGCATAGGGCTCGATGCCCATCGCGGCCGTAAAAGCGAGCAGTCGCACCTCGAGGTCCGGGTTTATTACTGCTAATTATCACAGATGACAAGCAAAGAAACCAGACGCGCGCCGCAATCCAGGAAGGAGAAGAGACCGAAGAGATGCTGCCACGCCGCCGACGCTGCTGCGGGGGCTAGGAGCGACAACCGGAATTTGCAAAATAAACCTCAGCGGATGACGTATTAATGGGCGGGGCCCAGTCCGAGAGCTGTTCTCTTTATTTTTTTCTGGTGCTCCTGGTGTACGAGTTGAGGGGGGAGAGGAGGAGCGTAATTTTTAATCGTCTTTATCTTCACTGTTATTGATGCTAGCTTAAAAATTCTTGCACTGGGGTGACGAGTAATCGAATGCCTATCTCTCGTCTGCTTTCATCCTCATCATCATCATCATCAGCCTTACTACACCCACTGCAGGGCAAAGGCCTCTCCCATGCCTCTCCAATTAACCCTTTCCTTTGCCAGCTGCATTCACCCTTTGCCTGCAAACTTCTTAATCTCATCCGCCCACCTAACCTTCTGCCGCCCCCTGCTCCGCTTACTTTCTCTTGGAATCCACTCCGTTACGCTTAAGGACCAGCAGTTATCTTGCCTTCGCATTACATGCCACGCCCAAGCCCATTTCTTTTTCTTGATTTCTACTAGGATGTCATTAACCCGTGTTTGTTCCCTCACCCACTCTGCCCGCTTCCGATTTCTTAACGTTACACCTATCATTTTTCTTTCCATGGCTCGCTGCGATGTCCTTAACTTAAGCTGAACTCTTTTCGTTAGCCTCCACGTTTCGGCCCCGTAGGTGAGTACCGGTAAGATTATGCTATTGTACACTTTCCTCTTGAGGAAAATTGGTAAACTGCCGCTCATGATCTGCGAGAGATTGCCGTATGCGTTCCACCCCATTCTTATCCATCTAGTTATATCCCTCTCATGATCCGGATCAGCTGTCACTACCTGCCCTAAGTAGACGTATTCCGTCACAATTTCTAGGCTCTCGCTGCCAATTGTGAACTGTTGTTCCCTTGATAGGCTGTTGAACTTACCTTGGTTTTCTGCATGTTAATTTTTAGACCCATCGATCTGCTCTGCCTGTCTAACTCATTGATCATGATTTGCAGGTCACCTCCTGAGTGACTCAGCAAGGCAATGTCATCAGCAAATTGCAGATTAATTAGGTATTCTTCATTTATTCTTATTCCCAACTGTTCACAATTCAGGCCTCGAGATACCTCCTGTAAACATGCGGTGAACAGCATTGGCAAGATCGCGTCTCTTGTGTCATGCCAAGCATTGTCACATTAAATGATAGATTTATTTAGGACAAACTTTAAGAAAAAGTGCACGGTCCTTCATCATCTTCAAGTTTAAGAATGCCCGCAATAACCGTCTGCTTAATGTGACAATCATCACAAATACATTCATCCACATGTGCCACGAGCTCAGATGCGAGATGCAGACAGTGGGCATCCACTGCACTCCTTGTCTTTCACACTCAACACAGCTGGATCTTGCATGTACGTACAGTTTGTACCCACCTTCTGACTGGAAACATAACATACCCATTACCATAAACTGGACTCATTCGATGGTGGATAATGATAGGGAGAACACCTTCTGCCATCCAAAATTTGGTTTCGAAAAACTGTTATAACCGTATACTGATGTATACTTTTTCCTTGTGACTACTTCAATATCAGTGGTGGCATGTGCAAAATGAAAATATGAAAAGTGGGAACATCAAACTTTCTTTTCATTGTAACGTCTTTCCCTTTCACGAGGTGATAAATGTGTTACAGACCAGGAGGTAACAAATATACTGATCACCCCTCGTATAAACAGAATCCGCCAATACCATCTGTTTAATGAAACAAACCTACATAATACACAAAAACACTACATATATACTATATCACGGAACAAGAGTAAGAGTTTTGTACACAGACCACACGAACAACACAGCAGCAAGTGACATACAGTATTAGTTACATTTCTCCATATTTACTATACTCAAATACAACTTAAGAATGAAGTGGCAGATGCCTCTCAAAGGACCAGGCATTGTAATGAGCATGGAGGAGGAGGACACAACCAGCAGTGCATGAGAGTTTTGATGATGACGATGAGATGTGAGCCCATTAACAGGCCAATGTGATCCATTAAACGTCTGCGTATACAAGCCGAGCACATCGAGCACTGCCACAATGAGATTAGCAAAAATAAGAATGACAATGTCTCTAATGAGCTATTGTAGACGTCATGGTAGAGGGCTCCAGATTAACTTCAACTGCATATGCACTGACAAAGCACAGCAAAGAGGCGTGTTTTCCACTTCACCTATATCAACATGTGGCTGCTCTCGCCTGGATTTGACTCAGCTTCCTTGGGCATAGACCACAATGGAGTGAATAAATGTCCATCCAAACAACTGTGACGTGACAACTAAAGAACTGAATATGGACAGGTAATCACAAAAAGAAAAGTGGGCCATATATGCCCTCTTCACTGTGTGAACATGTCGCCCACCTGAAAACAAACATAAAAATAAAAAGACATGAAGTGTCACCTGCTGAAGAAATAAACAGCCGAAACACTAGTACACCTTCATTCACAGAAATGAAGCTACGTGTCACAAGGCAATGGGTGTGGTAGGCATGCAGCAACCCAATTATATAGTGTGCGCCATCCTGTTTGGCTCAGGTTGTCGTACCTTCCATGTAAACAACTTGCGAAGTGAATTATAGAGAAGCATTTGCCACTTCATTCTTGTTGTATTCAACTATAGTTTACACAACACACAAAAGAAAATACTGCTTCTCAAAGGAACACTAAGGACATGTCCACATAATTTCTGTTCTTAGTAAAAATATGTTGCATTGGCCCTTTCTAACCATTCTGTTATTCGGTTAACCATTCTATTACTAGGGCCGCCTACCCGTGTGTGTTTTTTCTTGCAGAAATGAAGGGTTTATTTGAGATATGTCAACAAAAGAATTCCAAAAAGTTCCTATTGTTAGACGAAAGCTATATATTCGGAAAAAAATAATCCGATAGACACTGCAAACTGCCTTCAAAAATCTTTCCTGGCCGAATGCTTCGTCGGATCGAACATCTCTCAGGATACCTCGGGCGTTTTAAACTTGTTTACCAATAGACATCGGCTTTGCGACCAATATCAGATATACAATATGCAAGATATACCCACTCCAGCGGGCCGATCACGTATCTATAGGGCCGCCTACCCGTGTGTGTTTTTTTTTCTTGCAGAAATGAAGGTTTTATTTGAGATATGTGAATAAAAGAATTCCAAAAAGTTCCTATAGTTCGACGAAAGCTATATATTCGGAAAAAAACAATACGGTATACACTGCGAACTGCCTTCAAAGATCTTGCCTGACCGAATGCTTCGTCGGATCGAACATCTCTCATTACACCTCGGACGTTATAAACTTGTTTACCAATAGACATCGGCTTTGCGACCAATATTAGATATACAATATGCGAGATATACCCACTCCAGTGGGCCGATCACGCATCTATAGGGCCGCCTACCCGTGTGTGTTTTTTTTTCTTGCAGAAATGAAGGGTTTATTTCAGATATGTCAATAAAAAAATTCCAAAAAGTTTCTATAGTGCGACGAAAGCTATATATTCAAAAAAAACAATCCGGTATACACTGCGAACTGCCTTCAAAGATCTTGCCTGACCGAATGCTTTGTCGAATCGAACATCTCTCAGAACACCTCGGACGTTTCAAACTTGTTTACCAATAGACATCGGCTTTGCGACCAATATCAGTTATACAATATGCGAGATATACCCACTCCAGTGGGCCGATCACGTACCTATAGGGCTGCCTACCCGAGTTCAGGTGGGCTACACTCAAGAACCACGGAACAGGGGGGTGGCAATGGGGAAGGTCGCCTCCCCCCCCACATTTTTCAGCGGGGGATGTGCCCCCCAATCTCCATTTGCTTCTACTTGGATCAGATTTCTGAAAATTGAAACACATATTAGTTCTAACCTCTTTTAATTCAAAGCACAGTGGGGCTGCATGAGCTGCTTGGCTTAGTAGCCAGTTGTAAAACATTTGGTATATGAGTAACCTAAACCGGTCATGTCCCTACAGAATTCGATCAACTATATATCGACCTGACCGTGTACATGATCACGATTAGCAGAATTTAAACAAACTATGCACAAGCTTTTTTAATGGAATTGATCACTCCTCGTGCGTGCAGCTTCCCACCTATAAGCTCCTCATTTCAATTAATTTTATATTGCCACAAATCTTTGCACCGTTTGTTCGTTCGCACTTACAACCTCCGGCACGCGGCTTTATCATTTTGTTATGGAATGCGAGGTGCGACCAGACTTATGCCGTTGATCATGGCCACATGCAAATGATTCCACATTTTTCCAGATTCTTGCTGCTTTTGGTTCTCTATCTCGAAGGTTCCTTGCCAGCTTTAAATTCAGCACGACCAAGAACTGCATGGCATTAAGGTCGATGACCGCCGAGCACGCATGATTAAGCCTACTGCAGCCGCCGAGTAATTCAGTTCTTAGTGGGCGTGAGTCAGCCCCTTAAACAGTTAATTTTGGAAGCCTTTTCGTTGTCTTCCTGACAGCTGGAGTGTCGTCACCGCATCGTGATACTTTGCATCAAGCTTTGAACATTGAAAAATATATATATATATAAAATTTATTATGTAAGTGTGCATTAAATAAATAAATAACAAAATAAGCTCGAAGTCCTGCCCTCCCACTAAAAAAAAATGAGTTCCGGAGTCCCTGGCTATACTAATTGTCTCGAGCATAGCCCAAACTTTCACCCGCTGCCATTACGACCCGGACGCGACAGCGGTGTTGCAGAGAACACTGCGAAACTATAATTATAGAGGTCCTCGATCACCTCGATCGAGGGCGCGGTTGTGCTACCCAGTTCCGTGTTCTAGCGCACACTAGCAGTTTATTTTTGAGAGCCTCTTCCTCCTCGTACCTTGCACACTTCTGATTTCTTAAGATAAATTCTTTCAGTGCATTAATTTACCTATTCAGCAATCTATATTTCCCCCTCTGCTGGTCCTAAGTCGCTGATTTCAGGTCAGTGGCAATATAGTACTTATGATATCTACCACGCACCGTGCCAGAAAATACTTTTTTGCAGCAATTACAGACTTTTCAAGCACTTGCTGCATTTAGGGGAGTTCTAAAAGAAGTGTTTATTTTATCGTAGATAACACAGAAGTTGCTGTTTACAGAGCAGAGAACAGGGGAAGCTAGGGCCCAGCGTTATTTATGATGCCGCGCAACAGGAGCTTTTATATTTCGAAAACGAAACTGAAAATGTTCTAGCGTCGTCTGACGGCTAGGCCCAGACTTTATAGGTGCTTCCTGTTTGTCGTAAGCCACACAAAACTTTCTGCTTAAAGCACTAAGTAAACACCGCAAAGCACAATCAGGCACCGCGCGCCACTATAGTTTCCAGCTTTGAAACCGAAACCGAATGCGATTTGTCACATAGCGACTACTTTGTTTAATGCAGTGGCAATCAAAAATCGCAGAACACTTCAAAAATATTGGTTACAGCGGTACCATAAAGCTCATACATGATAGAGCCCATAGAGTTACACTATGCCACCCTATTCACACTCCATGGGCAGTCACAGGTGCAAGACCGATTTGAGGGGCTAGTTGGTTCTGCAGTTGGTTCTGCTTATGTTGGACCAACGCTCTGTGGCACAGCTTGACAGGGAGCTCATAACTATTTCCCCTTCAAAGTAGTATTTGTAACTTTTCAACTATAAGTATTTCATGGTGTGTAGAGCACAGCGTCGTCTGCTACTACATGCGGTCAATCAGCAGTCAACCGGATGGCCGGATGCGCTGCACGAGGAGGCTGCGACATGGTATAGAGATCACGGTCGGAGACGCAAGTTCTGCCGCAGGAAACAAACAGACGAAATTGAACGAATAAAACGTATTTATTATTCTGGTTTGTAAAGAAGATGTCATCATCATCATCATCATCGTATGCAGCGCCCTGTGTGGTGCGCGTCGCCAAGCCAATCCAAGTCTGCGGTCGTTTGCGTCCAACGTTTGCGTCGTCACTCGTGTCGGTGTGTGTGGTTGTTACAGTTATTAGATTGTGTGTTTTGCAGCCACATGTGACACTTCCACTATGGGTTCGTCAGCAGCGGCGAGCTATGCGTACGTGAAATACTTCAACCGACGACGCAAAAGCTATCGTACACGTCTCTATGTCGTCCTTGTTTCCTTTGCGCTACACCTATCCATGATGCCTCACCGACTGGCGTTAGCGACCTGGCGAAAAAAAGGACGTCTACTGGCTCGGCGGAAAAGATGAGAAGGCATTGTATTCCGCCCAAGTTATGGAGCTTGGAGGTGAGTTTTGCAGTTACTTCGCTACGTGGTCAGATTTCAGAAGTGCCAAACGTGTGATGCGTGTACAGTCAAGCCTAACGCTTTTAGCAAACCTTGGTGGTGTTTTACATAAAGTCGATGCACATGCTTTTTTACTGTTGCGAGCACTTGCAGAACGCTTACGATACCACTTCCTCTGTGATTGCGATCCGAGCACGCAGCAGCCCAGCGCATGCTTCCCAAAGAAGGGAAAAACTGCGTGGTCGCGTTGTAGCAGGTCTCGAAGTAAGCGTCACTCTGAGCGAAATAATATATCGTGATTTTTTTCATGAATTCACGTAATTGCATGAGGCAGGGAGAAATTGGCTGTGTTCAGATCTGCTAATTTTTCGCATCACATGATTCTTGGAAAGCAATGAACGCGACACACTAACTGATCCGTTTCCGTAGCTTGCCCTGTGTTTGCTGTCGCTTTCATTATTTTATCTCTCATTTCTTGTGTTCCAGTAACAAAAGCGGAGCTTATCCAGAGAATGTCGAAGAAAAAAATCACTGCAATGGACCTTGAAAAGTCTGAGCCATCAACAACAGTTGCACAGATATGTACATGTATGTACTGAGCGAAGTTTTACTGCGGATGCCTCTGCTACTGCCACTCGCACGCTTACCAGTCGCAATATGTACATTACATAGCAGCATACTTCAGAGCCAGACAGGCGTCTCTGTTCGTGTGTGTCTAAAATATTTATGGTTGCGGGAAGCAGCCAGGCTCCCGTCAGCAACAGAGAGCTTTGTAGCGGATCTTTGAATTGTAGTATAGAGATATTGCTTAAATGCTACCACTGTAAAAGATTGCGTAGGACACTAGAGAACCGCATGTGGAATGGAAGCATCGTTCTGTTTTTTTGTTCTCTCATATATTGTGTGCTTCATGTCAGGTCAAAGTTTCATTTTTCGTATTGCCTCCTCGCATTGTTGTCTAAAATATTTATTGTTTGGGGGAGCAGCCAGGCTGCCTTCAGCAACAGAGAGCATTGTATCGAGCCCACCGATACGGCGTTGCGGGACAGCGCACTTCTCTCATTGCAGCACGTTGTCTTAGCTTCGGCTTGCAACTCGGTGGCCTGTTTTCTCAGTGCCGTGATACTGGTTAAATATATGTATTGCTGGAAATTTATAAGCCCTGCTATTCTTCGGTTATGCGGCTTACCAAAGCGAATCGGGCCACGTGAGACACGGGTAGGGCCTCTGATAATTATTATTCACGAGGGGTGATAATTATTATTCACGTGTCTATCGAAAACACCGGTGCTGCGCTGTGGGCTACAACTGCGGTGGGCTCTGTCCGGTCGGGGCGGCTCTTGTCAAGACACGATTAATTACTGGAAGGCACCGTTCCCCTCTTCCCGTCATCTGTCCATCGTCGGTCGCTTCTTGCAGGGAACCAGTCAAAGGGGGAAGGTCATTTGCATCGAGCCCGAGCGTGGGAAGAACAGGCTCCTTCCCAGCTAGTCATCCTTTCTTTTTGAGCAGTCGTCGGCCACCTGATGATGCTGTCGAAATTGCCGCTGCTGTTGCTGCGCCACCGTGGTCATCCCTGTCGATGGGATCTGCACCTTAATCCTCTTCGGCTGGTGTGCATTCCGTTCATAACAGGCCCAACGCGGACGCCACCGAAAGCTCCCCATTTGACTTTCAAACAAAAGGGGTGCTGCCTACTCTTGTAAACGGAAGGGCAGCCACACAGAACAAGCAGGTATGGAGGACTAAAGCTAGTGGACCAAGCGGAAGGGAGAAAAACCTCTGAGAGGGAATGGAAGGAGAGGAGCATGGAAAAATAGCTAGTTTGCCATATATGTAACTCCAATATTATGTCTTTTATTAAAGATTGTTTGCGGTTGTATGTTCCGGGGACGGTGCCTCACAACAACCTTGGTAGAGGACATTTTCAGCCAGAGGGTGGTAGGGGCCCTTTAAGTAGTGGCTGCCGGCTGGCGTGCATGTGTGCTCTGCCAAATTTGTTGTTCAAAATTTTTATTCTCTACGGAGGTCATTTTCATTTCACAGCTGAAGATGAAGCATAACCTTGCGTGTGCCAATTCGGTCGTTGCCATAAAGCTTGGTGCTCGGGTCTTCTGCCACAAGTGCTTAAAATACCTGAGAAATACCGTATGCATACTTCACCTTGCATTTGACTCATCAAAAAGAAAAATTCCCCAGTGTGGATCATCATGCCTGCACACACAGTGCGGGGCCGACATGCAAGGCCAGGTTGTAATGCCTTTCATTCGAGTGCTAGCTTTGCAGTAAAAGCGATAGCATACAGACACGACGTTCAGCTAAATTTGTACAGTGCACGCACATCAGAAAAATGTTCATCCAGCTGACATGCACGCTTGTCAAAATAATGCTTGCATTACTTGTTGGCAGCAATATTAACAGCTGGAGGGCGGCAGACTACAGTTGAGTGGAACATATCCTGATTGTTTTCTACTTACAGCCGACACAGGAATTAGTTCAAAAACAGAAATTGCAACTACCACAGGAGAGTCAGTATAGGCAGGGTCGATCATTGGCGCCCAAGTAATTAGTGTGTAGTTAACAAATATGCAATAATCTGAGACTACAGCATGTTGTTTGAGCAGTGCATGCGCAGTTTTTCTCTCCTCCTCATCATCAGCCTCACTACACCTACAGGGCAAAAACCTCTCCCATGTCTTTCCAATTAACGCTGTCCAATTAGCCCTCCTATGTGGTGTCAAATGCAAGTCTTTAGAGTGCGACTGCCCGTCACATATGCTTTTGAGGATATCTCGAAGCTTACATGCAGACTTCACGACAGCACATAACGCACTGAAGGACATATACTTGCGTTGTTGCCGCCGATGTATGCATCTGAGTGCAAGAGTCCGCGGCTGCCCTGAATGACTAACATCCTTTCTTTTGCTCCCAAGGATCAGATTTGTACCATACGCATGCGAGCAATGAGACGCAACAGCAAGCAAAGCAGCAGAGGGCACTCGCATTCCGTGATCCATGGACGGCCTTGGCGCCATGATTGCCAGCAGGCTGGTTCTGGCGGCGACCAGTTCATGTGAGCATGATGCACCTTCCTGTCAGGAGTGAATTTTCTGGCAGCGAACAGGCTCTCCGAGCACGGCAATTTGAAAAAGCCCAATGATAATTTAAAGATGTATAGACACCTAATTTTGGTGGAATGTTTTCTTCCCTACAATGATTCAGAAGACACTACTATGAATGAATCATCATGTGGTGTTTGCCTGGGATCTATAAATAATTTATAATCGAATTTTTCTGCCATGCTGTCTCGGTTTCAACAGCAGAGTGAAGACTGTGACATCAGAGAGGTTATTTGTAACGTGAAGCATGGAAAAAATGCGATATAATTGCAGTTTGATCGTTTTAATTAACTACAGTGTTGAAGCCAGCCTTCCTCAATAGTCGGAATGACAAATGTAGTAGCACCGATTATATTGCAGTTTTTCATGCTTCGTATGACCTATAAGCACACTTTGACGTCATAGTCCCCATTCAGCTCTTGAAACTGAAACGGCGCGAGAAAGAAATTCGATTATAAATTATTTAGTAGTCATGGGAGAATCTTCATCATCATCAGCCTGATTACACCCAATGCAGGGTGAAGGCCTCTCCCATGTCTCTCCAGTTAACCATGTCTTGCCAGCTGCGCCCACCTTATGCCTGCACACTTCTTAATTTCATACGCCCACCTAACCTTCTGCCACCCCCTGCTATGCTTTCTTTCTCTTGGAATCCCTTAAGGACCAACAGCTATCTTACCTTCGCATTACATTCCCCGCTCAAGCCAATTTCTTCCTCTTGATTTTGGCTAGGATGTCATTAACCCGCGTGTGTTCCCTCAGCCACTCTTCCTGCTTCCGGTCTCTTAAAGGAGTATAGACACCTAATTTTGGTGGCATGTTTTCTTCTCTTCAATGATGCAGAAGACGCTACTATGCATGAATCACCATGTGATGTTTGCCTACGACCGCTAAATAATTTATAATTGTTTTTTCCTGTCATGCTGTTTCAGTTTTGGAACAGCCGAACGATGGCTCTGACGTCAAAGAGGGCTTTTCCTTCACGTGAGCCATAGAAAAAGGTCCATAGAATCGCTGCTTCATTGTTCTAATTTACTGCAGTGTTGAAATCATCCTTCCTCAATTGCTGGAATGACAACAAATGTGCAAGCAGCGATTATATTGCTGTTTTTTCATGTCTCGTGACGTGTAAGCACACATTGACGTCACTGTCCTTGTTCAAGTGTTGAAGCCGAAACTGGACGAAAAATAAATGCTATTATAAATTATTAAGCGGTCGTAAGAGATTACTAGCTGCTACTCCATGTATAATAATGCCTTATTGATCATTACAAACAAGAAAGCACGCACCCAAACGGTAGGTGTTATACTGCTTTAACGTTACGCCTATGATTTTTCTTTCCGTGGCTCACTGCGTTGTCCTCAGCTTAAGCTGAACCCTTTTTGTTAGCCTCCGCGTTTCTGCCCCATAGGTGGGTACTGGTAAGATACAGCTGTTTTACACATTTCTCTTGAGGGATATTGGTAAACTGCCATTCATGACCTGAGAGACGCTGCCATATGCGCTCCATCGCAATCTTATCCTTCTAGTTATTCCCTCATGATCCGGATCAGTTGTCACTATTGATGCCTGCCTTAAATAGACGTATTCCTTTACCTTTCCCTTACCTCGCTACCAATTGTGAACTGCTGTTCTCTTGCTAGACTTGAGAATAGGAGAATACCACAAGGTAATCCACGTATAATAATGCCTGATGCCTCATTAGAAAGCAAAAACACACACCCAAAATATGGGTGTTTATACTCCTTTAAAGCTAGTTGGTGCATTACAGAATGTAAGTCACAAGTGTTACCAGTAAAACCCTTTAACATCGTATTTTGATCTGTTGATTGAAATCAAGTTTTTTTGTGTTCTAGTTAATGGTATTTCATTATTTCTTTGCTCCTTATTTGGAAAAATTATTTCTCGGGACTCTGACCAGGCTCAAGAAGTGTAATGTGATAGTAAACAGAATATGTTTGAAAATCCTCTGAAGTTGCCCTTTAATTTACATTGTACATTAGTCTTTTGTAGCAAATGTGAACACTTTTCATACTTTGCAGTCTTCCACTAGCATGGATCCTGCTGCACCACAGAACCCGGATATCTTGCTGAGGTCAGCAGCCAGGTATGAAGGTGTCGCATATTTAGAATGTAAGACAAGTGGGCTTTGATGCCCCATCGGCCAGTGCTGATAAAGGAGCAAAACACAGACGGAAGACGAGGCTGACAAAGTTCAGTTTGGTGCTCAGGAACACTTGGCTACCGGGGTGCGCCGTGCTAACAAAGATTGTGGCCGTCCACACTTCTTGTTTGATTTGCGTCTTTACACCTGTAGAGGGGCTGGGTGCGCAGTGCTAACAAGAAGTGTCGACGACCACAATCTTTGCGAGTACAGCGCACCTCGGTAGCCAAGCGTTCCTGTGCGCCAAACTGAACTTTGTCAGCCTCGTCTTCCGCCTGTCTTTTGCTCCTTCTTCAGCACGGGGCGCTGGGGCATCAAAGCCCAATTGTCGATCTTACAAGAATGATTTTGTAAGCTTGAAATGCTTTTAGCTCTCATCCTTGATCAATGCAGGCAAACAATCTAGAAACTGGAAACATGGGGATGAGCATCACTGCACACCTCTCGGAAACGGGAAATTTTCTGGCCGAATGATATGAAGCAGATAATAAATTGCCTGCAGAGCAGCCGTAGGCACAATTTTAACCTGTGGCAGCTCGGAGCAGTCTTGCTTAGCGATGGCTTTGTGGTCGAAATGCAGTTTTTGTTTGTGTTCTAGTTGTTGACATTTCATTATTTTGCAGAATTACTTCTTGCAACTGAGACAAGGTTCAAGAAGTGTAATGTGATAGTAAACTCAAAGTGCTTTAAAATCCCCTGGAGATGCCAATTAAATGGACTGTGAGGAGAAATTGAGGTTGCCTTGTATCGATAAAATACAAGCTCCTGATCACAAAAACGCCACTCTTACTGAAAACAAAGCTCTTGTAAGGTAGAAAATCGCATGGACCAAAACACAGGTATCGCCGCCACAGGGCAATCTCGCAAGTACAAGCGTGATGACGTCATAGGAAAAGAGACGCCACCTTGGAGGAATGTTCCTTTTTACATGGAAGCTGCGAATCTTTGAGGCTGACAAAAGAAGGTTGCGCGGTTCAATATTGAAGTAAGTTTTGTTTTAAAACCGATAGCACACTATTATCACAACAGTAACACAGACAAAAGACAACCTGAATGTTGGAAGCAAAGAAAACCAATGCTTGGGGGCGCCACAGGCAGCCAGGAGTGTTTCGAATTGTTATGGCGCTTCGCGTCTATGAGCTTTGCGTGCCCCGTGGTTTTGTTTTTGACGCACCTCGATTTACAAGTGCCGAACAACAGAGGAACTCCAAGTGCCGCTTCAAGTGCTAGTTAACCTTTGAAGGAGCCTGTTAAGGCTGGTCAAATGATCGCCACGGTCGATGAAAAACTATCATGGCACGATGGTCGGTGATCGTACAAGGCAGTTCGCAGTATAAAGAGCACTTGTGTCTTCACACGCTCGCCCGGCGAAACATTCTTGGCTGTGCCAGTCAACTTCAAACTACTCAACGGAAATCATTTATTAGGGACGGGAGACAAGGTACAAGGCAGTTATAAAAAAAACTGATGGCCTAGCTGTGTTAGGCCAGGATATACGTAGCGAAAGCGCGGAGACTTCTGCATCGAAGAGTGCACTCAATAGATGCGCCTTTATTCATGTGTATATCTTGAGCCGTCGTGGCGGAGCGGTAGAGTCCGCCTGAAACTGCAACGGCCCTGGTTCGATTCCGAGCCTCGGCACAGGTTTTTTTTTTATTCAGTGAGTGGGTGGGGGGTTTCAGTGGCGTGCATAGATTCCGCCACCGAATACGTTGGTTAGCGGATAAGCGCAAGCTCTGTTAAAGGGGCAGTTAGGAGAACTTTATCAAATTATTTTTGTTAGCAAAATCTGATAGTTCGGCATTTCAAGGCTTTGTTGCCGCCTGTCCGGGAGTGAAAGATGCATTTATTTCAATGAAATTTGGATTCAAAGTTGAAAAAGCTTTTCTCCCCACTCCGATTCAAACTCTGGAACTTTATGACATCACGGCGCACTCTTATGAAGTTACAGGACGCAGTGACGTGAAACGTGACGTAAGCGCAGACGTGATTTCTCGCGGCTAGCAGTGTGGTCTAGCAGCCGAAATGAAAGCTACTACCGCCGCACATTGAAGGCATCTATCGGGGGTCGCTACTGTCGCTTCGTTTACGTTTGCACCGGCGTCTTGTCTGCGTTATGATCGATCCCGTTCCCGAACCTGACGACGAAGTTCTCGCAAAAACGCCGGCCTGCATTTCAGCGACCTCAGCCCCAAAGTGCGTGCGATGCTTTTGAGGGAGCACGGTTAGGTTAGGTGCCGGCGGGTTGTTTCCCCCTCCCGCCATGAGCAACCGTTGAAAATCAAATATCATAACCCCAGTGCGGGGAGTCACAAGGGGCCAGAACAAGGTCAGGGAGTCGCGCCCATTGGAGGCTGGCCGGGGCTTAGGGGCGAAGGGATTGCGATTCCTTGAACGGCGCGGTTGCACGGTGTAGCAGGCGGCATCATGGTCTCGCACGGTTGCAACAGCCAGGTTATTTATTTTATTTTTGCCAAAAAAACGGATGGGTACTCAAGGGCGCTTGCGTTTAAAGTTGGCGGCTTGAAAGTAAAGCCCACGCTTCAACGGCTTCCGCGCGTTTCCGGCGGTACGGAGTCTACTGGACCGGGCTCTCTCGCCCACTTGCATGTACCTTCAGATGTGTACTGTGAATGCATTAAATTAGCCGAGAGCTCGAAAAGAACAGCTGCGTCCAACTGCCGAAGCTATTGAATGACGTCACAACACGTACCTCGCCGCAGAGCTGAATCGGTCTGGCCGGGCCGGCGGTGGCTGGCGCACCCTTCGCAAAATAGAGACATGCTTAAAGTCTCCGCCAGTGCGGTCAGAGTGCGCCGAAACTGCCGAACGCGTCGGTGGTCAAGCACAGTTGGAGCATAGAGGGTCTCGGTTTTGCTGATGTGACGTCGCCATGCAGCGCGCGCGCGCATTACTCCGGAGTGTAAACACACCTTAACAAAGCCTGCGCTTAATCGCTAACCAACGTATTCAATGGCGGCACCTATGGTAGCCACTGAAACCCCCCGCCTACTCACTTAAAAAAAAAATCTGTGCCGAGGCTCGGAATCGAACAATGGCCATTGTAGTTTGAGGCGGAGACTCTACCACTCCGCCACGACAGAAAAGATTTAACCATGAATAAAGGCGCATCTAGTGAATGCACTCTTCTGATGCAAAAGTCTCCGCGCTTTCGCTACGTATATCCTGGCCTAACACAGCTAGGCCATCAATTTTTTTTAACTGCCTTGTACCTTGTCTCCTGTCCCTAATAAATGATTTCCGTTAAGCAGTTTGAAGTTGACTGGCGCAGCCAAGAATGTTTCGCCGGGCGAGTATGTGAAGACACAAGTGCTCTTTATACTGCGAACTGCCTTGTACGATCACCGACCATCGTGCCATGATAGTTTTTCATCCACCGTGGCGATCATTTGACCAGCCTTAACAGGCTCCTTCAAAGGTTAACTAGCACTTGAAGCGGCACTTGGAGTTCCTCTGCTGTTCGGCACTTGTAAATCGAGGTGCGTCAAAAACAAAACCACGGGGCACGCAAAGCTCATAGACGCGAAGCGCCATAACAAATCGAAACACTCCTGGCTGCCTGTGGCGCCCCCAAGCATTGGTTTTCTTTGCTTCCAACATTCAGGTTGTCTTTTGTCTGTGTTACTGTTGTGATAAAGGTGCGCTATCGGTTTTAAAACAAAACTTACTTCAATATTGAACAGCAACCACGCAACCTTCTTTTGTCAGCCTCAGAGATTCGCAGCTTCCATGTAAAAAAGAACATTCCTCCGAGGTTTCGTCACTTGTCCTATGACGTCATCACGCTTGTACTTGCGAGATTGCCCTGTGGCGGCGATACCTGTGTTTTGGTCCATGCGATTTTCTACCTTACAAGAGCTTTGTTTTCAGTAAGAGTGGCGTTTTTGTGATCAGGAGCTTGTATTCTATCGATACAAGGCAACCTCAGTTTCTCCTCAGTGTCCCTTTAATGCGCGTTTATAGCCTGGCGTAATGCATGCGCGCGCACTGCACACCAACGTCACGTCGGCCAAAGCGAGACCCTCTATACTCCAACTGCGCTTGACCGGTGACGCGTTCGGCAGCTTAGGCGCACTCTGACCACACTGGCGGAGACGGAGCATGTCTCTATTTCGCGGCGAGTGCGCCAGCTGTGCCAGCCAGACCACACTGATACGGTTCCGCGGCGAGGTGCACGTTGTGACATAATTCAATAGCTTCGGTCGCTGGGCGGTGCTGTTCTTTTCGAGCTCTCGGCTAATTTAATCCATTCACAGTACACATCTGAAGGTACATGCAAGTGGGCGAGAGAACCCGATCCAGTGGACCCTGTACCTCCAGAAACGCGCAGAAGCCGTTGAAGCGTCGGCTTTCCTTTCAAGCCGCCTACTTTAAATGCGAGCGCCCTTGAGTACCCATCCGATTTTGTGGCAAAAAAATAAATAAATAACCTTGCCCTTGCAACCGTGGGAGACCTGGACGCCGTCTTCTGCACCGTGCAACCGCGCCGTTCAAGGAATCACAATCTGTTGACCCCAAAGCCCCGGCCAGCCTCCGATGGGCGCGACGCACTGACCTTGTCCGGGCCCCTCTCTACTTCACCACTGGGGTTATGATATTTAATTTGCAACGGCTGCTCATGGCGGAAGGGGGAACGACCCGCCGGCGCCTAACTAACCGTGCTCCCTCAAAGGCATCACATGCTCTGCGGGGCAGAGGTCGCTAAAATGCAGGCCGGAGTTTTTCCGAGAACTTTGTCATCGGGCTCGGGATCCATCTTAACGCCGGCAAGACGCTGGTGCAAACGTAAACGATGCAATGGTAGCGACCCCTGATAGATGCCTTCAACGTGTGGCGGCGGTAGCTTTCATTTTGGCTGCTGCTAGACCGCACCGTTAGCCGCGAGAAATCACGGAGTCTGCGTTTACGTCATGTTTCAAGTCACTGCGTCCTGTAACGTCATAAGAGTGCGCCGTGATGTCATAAGAGTTCCCGAGTTTGAATCGGAGTGGCGGGAAAAACTTTTTCAACTTCGAATGCAAATTTCTTTGAAATAAATGCATCTTTCGCTCTCGGACAAGCGGCAACAAAGCGATGAAATGCTGAACTATAAGATTTTGCTTACAAAAGAAATTTGATTGAGTTCTCCTCACTGTCCCTTTAATGTACCATGTACAGTCTAGGTCAAAAGTTTTAAGGCTACAGCATTCAGCTGCAGTGAAATCAATGTTCCTAGAATAATTCATGTAGCGGATCATTCAAAACTGTAGTCAAGCAGGAAGCTTCTGTATCGCAAGAAGAAACCTGCTAGCATTTCAAGGTCACTTGGTCTTTAATATTGCTGTAATGGCTCTGTTATGCGGCTGAAGCGAAAAGCCTTTGGCCTTAAGACTTCACCGACACTGTACATTACTCTTGTTGCAAATGCGAACACTTTGCACACTTTCCAGGCCTCCACTAGCATGGGTCCTGCTGCACCATGGAATCCAGGTGTTCTTGCTGAGGTCAATGGCCAGGTACGAAGGCTTCCCATATTTAGAACTAGTTTGTAAGCTTGAAATGCTTTTAGATCTCGTTCTTGGTAACTGCAGGCAAACAATCTAGAAACTGTGGAAACGTATAGGGCTGAGGATCAGTGCACACCTCTCGGACACGTGAAATTTTCCATCCAAATGGCATGGAGCAGAAAAAAATCGCCTGCACAGGAGCCCCAGGCACAATTTGAACCTGTGACAGCTCACGGCAGCTTTGCTTAATGAACTCTTAGATCACTAGACCATGACCACAACCTTTCACCTTTCATGTTCTAATTAGCACAGCCTCTTTTGCGAAGATTTAATCGCTGTGTTTTAAATATTCATAATCTTTCATCTGTTAGTTCTGTGCTTCCGAATATTTGGCAGCATTACTGTAGCCAGGGTGCAGTGGAGCCTGAAGTAGAGATAAAAAGGCTCATCTATGTTGTCAAAGGCAGCTTATATGACTGCACATAAACGTGACCTGGTGGCCCATCGCGCTGCTCACTCCGAAGGAGAGAGCGATGTGTCATGTTTTATCATTAGTAGCGTTTGCAAGGAAAACTGCCATATTCGTAATGTTAGTTATAGGAGTCCTGAGGAATAGGATTTTAGCAGTTTTATTGTGGCAAATAATAACTCTCTCCCCAATCTGTTAAAGGGCTTTATACAAAGCATATCTGCAGCTGTTTTATTGCAGGTCCACCTCGGGAGCGGAAATTGTCAGTGTAGAGCGGTGGCGCTGGCTTCTTTCCCAAGGTCGAGACTTCCTGTTTTGCAAGGACGCCACAAAACTTTTGTGGGGTTCCCCACAAAAGTGACGCTCCTTTCTGGTCTGGTGATGCTCCTTCCCCGAAGAGCCTTAGGGGAAAGAGCGTTCAGGAAAGGAGCATCACCGGCTCAGTGTGCCGGCAATTCCTTAAGGCTGGTGCCATGCAGAAGCCTCGGATAAGCTCAGAAAAACTAGCAGCTGTGGGCAGTAAGCCTCTTTTATTTAGGTACATTTCCTGACTGACAAAGGCATTTGTTTATTTAAGTGTGCATGACTTAAATACTTTTATTTTACAGCACCTGCATGTCTTCAATTTTGTCATGATTAATACTCTTTCAGATGCATTTGATGCATACATCAAAGCTGCACAAGCTGCCGAGGATGAGAAAATGCGCAGAGCAGTTGAATTGCTACCTGGCGGACATGCTGAGGGACATCAAGTAATCATCACCTGCACCTGCCCCTGTAGCCAATGACTGTAGTCAGATAAAAATGATAAAATAAAAGCAGCAAGAAAATTTATTTCATTGACTGCAGCCTGGTATTTAGTGCTGGGATGCAGCATTTGCTGCACTGAAGGGTTGCAAGTTCATTCAGGTAGCCTACATATTCAGAGCTATTAACTGTACACCAGAGTACGTGTTGCAAGGCCATTGTATCCCCATGTCGAGGCCCTCGTATCTGTACGAAGGTTACGTGGCCCTCGTATATACGAGGGACGGGATGACACATATCCAATTGCGTATATATGAGGCACGTATCACCCGTATATATGTGTTTCGCCATACTTGGGGAGAACGCGTATGCCATACGAGCACGTATTCATACGACCATATATGTGGACACATATCCAATAATTGCGTATATATGAGACACATTTAACACATATATACGAGATTTTTCAATAGGGCAGCAATAAAGCTGTATATACGTCTCAGGATACAGACTCTTCCACCTCCGTGGGCAAGGAAAAGTACCAGTCTGTAGTAAGCGTAACGTAAGTGCCTAAGCCTGGTTTAGGATGCGGCCAACCGTAAACCCTGTGATTAAGAAGATAATACTTCGTGATCTCAATGTATGTGGACAGGGAGTTTCTGTTCTCGGGGAGTACCGCCACGCCGTGACGCGTGGCAGAGGGGAGGTAAAATCTCGCGCTGCATCATGAGCAGACTCATTAATATTCGGAGGGGATCCCTCAATCATCCCAAGGTGAGCAGGGAACCAATATTAGTGATTTGAGAGATCTCACAGGTCTATCTAGTTTTAAAAGCAACCTTACCCACCGCGCCCTTCTCGAAGGCCTTAGCACCGACTTTGAATCTCTATATACAAAAGGCCTGCGCCTGTCAACCAAGGTGAGCGCAATAGCCGCTTGCTTTGCGACATCCGCCCTATCAGTCCTAACATTAGCAGCGTTAACGACACTGCCCTCATTGGCCACGACAACTATTTCAAACACCTTCCTCTCCCTCCTTAAACGTAGCATCAACGAAGCCAACCTTCTGATTCTCGTCACAAATGAGTCTCTGCAGGCAAGCCCCCCCCCACCCCCGCCCCCCGGACTTCCTTCAACCCACATTTCGCTGCATGTTCCTGGGAACAGGCTTGACATGATACCGCTTACGGACCTTCAAGGGAATACCGACGTGCAGCTGCGAAATCTCCTGTGGAACACCTCTCTCAGAATCTGCCGACCCGCGCTTGTAGCACCATCTGCGCTCTCTCCTGAACATGAGCTATGTGATCCAAGCAATTATGAATTCCTAGCTGTAGAAGTCGGTTGTTGCTAGTGCACACTGGTACTCCCAACACTTTCTTGGTGATCTTCCTAACCTATTTGTCAGGCTTCTCCTTCTCTGATGGTTTCCACTTGCGCATGGGCGCCACATAAGTAAAGTGACACAATACAAATGCGTGCAAAAGACTAATCGGACTATCCTCCTTCAAACCCGTCTGCTTGTTGGCAACCCTCTGCAATAGGTGTAACGCATTTTCTGCCATGGAAATGATCTTCTGGATCGCCAGCGTGTTGGCGCTGTTCGACTCAGTCAGCATCCCAAAAACCTTGATCTTACCTACCCTAGGGACGAGATCGCCATTTCTTGTGCGAAGCTGAATGCTCAGCTTGTCCACGGGGATCCATCCCTTTGGCTTGGGTACCTTTCTAGTGAGACTGTACAGCAACAGCTCCGACTCTGAAGGGGAGCACCTTAACCCCGTCGGTTCCAAATAAGTCTCGGTTACACCTACTGCTTTCTGCAGGATACTCTCGATAAATCCCTCACTACCCCTGGGCACCATATGGTCACGTCATCTGTATACGTGGTGTGCTTAATCCCTTCAATCTTTAAGAGCTTCTTGGCCAATCCGACCATGGCCAGATTGAACAATGTGTGCGCGATGATGGCCCCCTGAGAAGTGCCCCTGTCTCCGAGATTTAACGTATTTGACTCCA
This sequence comes from Amblyomma americanum, assembly GCF_052857255.1. Taxonomy (NCBI): domain Eukaryota; kingdom Metazoa; phylum Arthropoda; class Arachnida; order Ixodida; family Ixodidae; genus Amblyomma; species Amblyomma americanum. The sequence continues at coordinate 84,850,418 of NC_135501.1, forward strand.
GCTCCGCAACCCTCAAGGTAGCCTTCCTACCTGACTGGAAGGAGTGACATAGTCACGAAAACGTGCTGCCGCCAAGATCCGAAACGGTCTTAAGAGCATGAGTACCGAACGTTGTCCAAGGCCTTCTCCAGGACCAGCCCCAGGATGGCCTTAACGCCCCTTCCATCTCCGTCAATGACCTGAGACTTGATGAGCTCATCGCGTCCTGAGTCGACAGCCTGGCCCGAAGACCAATCATTGTTTGGGGGTAGACTTCGTTGTCATCAAGGAACCTTGATAGCCGATTAAGCACCGCATGCGCGGCCACCTTGCGCACACACGAAGTTAGCGAAATAGGCCTTAAGGTATAAATGCTCGGGGTTTAAGATCGTGGGGAATCAGCACTGTGAGAGCGGTTTTCCACTGCTCTGGAACCGCCCCATCTCTCCACATTGCGTTAACCTCCCCAGTAAGGTGCTTGATAGACCTATCAACCAGGTTCTTCAAAAACTTGTTTGAAATCCCGCCCTGTCCGGGAGCCGACTTTCTGTTAAGGCTATGCAAAACGGTGCGTATCTCTTCCACAGAGAAGGCTTCATCTAAGGAAAAGTTGTCCTCTCCCTTCCGGTGTAGGCCTGCTCCGTCAGCAGAGCATACAAGTCCGCAACAAGAAGGCACTTGTTGGCCAGCTTCTCAACCAGCTCTTCCTCCGAGGCAGACCTCACTGCTTCGTGTACAGCTCTAGCAAACACGTGCCCCTGACTAACTGTCGTGTTGGAGTCGTTCAGCAAATGCTTAAGCAAGCCCCACTACCTCCCGTTGCGCTCCTTCTCGTCCACCGAGTTGCATACCTCAACCCACTGTTGCCTACATGGAAGCTTACAGTGCTCTTCAATCAGCTTATTCAGCACCGGAATCTTTTTACGCAGCCTGCGATTAAGCCGCTACCCCTTCCACCTAGCCAGCACAAACCACTTCGCTTCAATCACATGGGTCAACCTGCTATCAACACTGTCCCCTTCCAAATCTGTAGTGATCTCCACCGTAGCCTCCTTTACATGCTCCCTCACCTGGGTGGCCCATTCCTCAAGGGACGGCCGGTACAGGTGTTCAAATGCCTTCCCCTTTTTTCCGCTGTCGTCGCGGATCATCCGAAACTTATCCCAGTCTATAAACGTTAACGCCCTAGGGAGCCTACCCTCAACCTCAAAAACGACTTGGTTAATATGATGATCATTAACTAGGTCATTAGAGGACTCTTACCTTAACTGTGGGATACTTGTACCCCCACACGAGATACGGAGCATTAATCTCCCCGGCTACAAACAGTATATTGTCCTCGGCAAGCTTAGGAGCCTTCTGCAGAAGCAGCTTGAATCTCTGCACCCTGTTCCTCGAGCTAACTATGCACGTTTAGAATAAACAAGCTTTTCTTATTCACCCGGTGAGGATTCGCCTCAATCATGAGATATTCTAGGGAACTTAATAATATCATATGATCAGGCACCAACTGATTCAGTTTTCTGATCGCCCGAGCATTGAATCTCGAAGGCGGTTCGGTAGCCTGTCAGAGAGACTTCTTCCGTCACTGTCTCTCGCAGTAGAATTGCCTACGGCCTACCCTTACACGAGCGAATATACTGCAGCAGAGGGGCCCGTTTACGAGCATACCCCCTACAATTACATTGGCACACACAAAGAGTTGAATTTGTCGCGCCATGTTGAAGCGGTTGCTGCGAGCCATTTTGCTGAACCTGCGACTTCCCTGTCGAGGAATTAGCTGACTGAGATCACGATGTAAGAATGAGAGAGGGACTCAGACTGGACTTGATTTCGAACACTTCTACATTGCAGCTCCTTGAACCGCCCAACGACTGAGCCGAGCGACTCTGTGAGACGCGTATTCAGCTGCGCCAGACCATCGTTCACCTGCTTCACACTATATACAACACTCGACATCTCCGTCACCTCAGATCTCAAGTTCCTCGACGCGGGCTCCGCCACATGGGACATGGCCTCCCTCTCTGAGCAGCGCGACCCACTAGCCTTACCTAATTCAGCAAAATCCATGCTCTCTATGGGCGCATGCATTGCCCTCTTGCCTGGTGGAGGGCCCGCCACACCCTTAAGTGCCGAGATTTTTGCCTAAAGCAACCTCCCTAGTTATCTCATCTCTGCATTTTTCTGCTCAAGCCTCTTGAATCTCTCCTCATTCTTGCTATGCTCTGGGATACCAAACTAGACATCTCCATCCGAGCAATTGCGCGCTCCGCCCAGGTACTACCACTGTCATCTCCACCGGGTCTCTTGCCTTGTAGATTCTGCAACACGCCAAACTTGCGCACAGTCGGTCCCCCAGTTCAATTGGGGCCACGCGCAGTCTCAGTTCCCAACTATCCGTCCAGTCCGAAGAGCACATTAGACGCCGATTTGCTCCCGGACCGGGCACTGGAAGGGCTGCGAGTTGCCCTTCCTGGTCTTCTTGCCCTTGATCTTGAGCGTTGACGCCCACGATCCAGCCCTTGCCCAGCCCTCAGCGGCTTCCCCAACGTTAGGAACTGGCTTTCGGCGTACCTGAAGTCTCCATTCTCTTCAACCTCCGCCTTGATATCCGCCATCATCATCATCATCATCATCATCATCATCATCATCATCATCATCATCATCATCAGCAGCAGCAGCAGCAGCAGCAGCAGCAGCAGCAGCAGCAGCAGCAGCAGCAGCAGCAGCAGCAGCAGCAGCAGCAGCAGCAGCAGCAGCAGCAGCAGCAGCAGCAGCAGCAGCAGCAGCAGCAGCAGCAGCAGCAGCAGCAGCAGCAGCAGCAGCAGCAGCAGCAGCAGCAGCAGCAGCAGCAGCAGCAGCAGCAGCAGCAGCAGCAGCAGCAGCAGCAGCAGCAGCAGCAGCAGCAGCAGCAGCAGCAGCAGCAGCAGCAGCAGCAGCAGCAGCAGCAGCAGCAGCAGCAGCAGCAGCAGCAGCAGCAGCAGCAGCAGCAGCAGCAGCAGCAGCAGCAGCAGCAGCAGCAGCAGCAGCAGCAGCAGCAGCAGCAGCAGCAGCAGCAGCAGCAGCAGCAGCAGCAGCAGCAGCAGCAGCAGCAGCAGCAGCAGCAGCAGCAGCAGCAGCAGCAGCAGCAGCAGCAGCAGCAGCAGCAGCAGCAGCAGCAGCAGCAGCAGCAGCAGCAGCAGCAGCAGCAGCAGCAGCAGCAGCAGCAGCAGCAGCAGCAGCAGCAGCAGCAGCAGCAGCAGCAGCAGCAGCAGCAGCAGCAGCAGCAGCAGCAGCAGCAGCAGCAGCAGCAGCAGCAGCAGCAGCAGCAGCAGCAGCAGCAGCAGCAGCAGCAGCAGCAGCAGCAGCAGCAGCAGCAGCAGCAGCAGCAGCAGCAGCAGCAGCAGCAGCAGCAGCAGCAGCAGCAGCAGCAGCAGCAGCAGCAGCAGCAGCAGCAGCAGCAGCAGCAGCAGCAGCAGCAGCAGCAGCAGCAGCAGCAGCAGCAGCAGCAGCAGCAGCAGCAGCAGCAGCAGCAGCAGCAGCAGCAGCAGCAGCAGCAGCAGCAGCAGCAGCAGCAGCAGCAGCAGCAGCAGCAGCAGCAGCAGCAGCAGCAGCAGCAGCAGCAGCAGCAGCAGCAGCAGCAGCAGCAGCAGCAGCAGCAGCAGCAGCAGCAGCAGCAGCAGCAGCAGCAGCAGCAGCAGCAGCAGCAGCAGCAGCAGCAGCAGCAGCAGCAGCAGCAGCAGCAGCAGCAGCAGCAGCAGCAGCAGCAGCAGCAGCAGCAGCAGCAGCAGCAGCAGCAGCAGCAGCAGCAGCAGCAGCAGCAGCAGCAGCAGCAGCAGCAGCAGCAGCAGCAGCAGCAGCAGCAGCAGCAGCAGCAGCAGCAGCAGCAGCAGCAGCAGCAGCAGCAGCAGCAGCAGCAGCAGCAGCAGCAGCAGCAGCAGCAGCAGCAGCAGCAGCAGCAGCAGCAGCAGCAGCAGCAGCAGCAGCAGCAGCAGCAGCAGCAGCAGCAGCAGCAGCAGCAGCAGCAGCAGCAGCAGCAGCAGCAGCAGCAGCAGCAGCAGCAGCAGCAGCAGCAGCAGCAGCAGCAGCAGCAGCAGCAGCAGCAGCAGCAGCAGCAGCAGCAGCAGCAGCAGCAGCAGCAGCAGCAGCAGCAGCAGCAGCAGCAGCAGCAGCAGCAGCAGCAGCAGCAGCAGCAGCAGCAGCAGCAGCAGCAGCAGCAGCAGCAGCAGCAGCAGCAGCAGCAGCAGCAGCAGCAGCAGCAGCAGCAGCAGCAGCAGCAGCAGCAGCAGCAGCAGCAGCAGCAGCAGCAGCAGCAGCAGCAGCAGCAGCAGCAGCAGCAGCAGCAGCAGCAGCAGCAGCAGCAGCAGCAGCAGCAGCAGCAGCAGCAGCAGCAGCAGCAGCAGCAGCAGCAGCAGCAGCAGCAGCAGCAGCAGCAGCAGCAGCAGCAGCAGCAGCAGCAGCAGCAGCAGCAGCAGCAGCAGCAGCAGCAGCAGCAGCAGCAGCAGCAGCAGCAGCAGCAGCAGCAGCAGCAGCAGCAGCAGCAGCAGCAGCAGCAGCAGCAGCAGCAGCAGCAGCAGCAGCAGCAGCAGCAGCAGCAGCAGCAGCAGCAGCAGCAGCAGCAGCAGCAGCAGCAGCAGCAGCAGCAGCAGCAGCAGCAGCAGCAGCAGCAGCAGCAGCAGCAGCAGCAGCAGCAGCAGCAGCCTTACTACACCCACTGCAGGGCAAAGGCCTCTCCCATGTCTCTCCAATTAACCCTATCTATTGCCAGCTGCATCCACCCTTTGCCTGCAAACATAATCTCATCCGCCCAGTTAACTTTCTGCCGCCCCCTGCTACGCTTACTTTCTCTTGAAAGCCACTCCGTTACCCCTAAGGACCAGCGGTTATCTTGCCTTCGCATTACATGACCTGCCCAAGCCCATTTCTTTCTCTTGATTTCAACTAGGATGTCATTAACCCGTGTTTGTTCCCTCACCCACTGTGCCCGCTTCCGATCTCTTAACGTTACACCTATCATTTTTCTTTCCATGGCTCGCTGCGTTGTCCTTAACTTAAGCTGAACTCTTTTCGTTAGCCTCCACGTTTCTGCCCCGTAGGTGAGTACCAGTAAGATTAAGCTGTTGTACACTTCACTCTTGAGGGAAATTGGTAAACTGCCACTCATGATCTGCGTGAATATGCCATATGCGCTCCACCCCATTGTTATCCTTCTAGTTATCTCCCTCTCATGATCCGGATCAGCTGTCACAACCTGTCTTAAGTAGACGTACTCCGTCACAACTTCTAGGCTCCCGCTGCCAATTGTGAACTGTTGTTCCCTTGCTAGGCTGTTGGACATTACCTTGGTTTTCTGCATGTTAATTTTTAGACCCATCGATCTGCTCTGCCTGTCTAACTCATTGATCATGATTTGAAGTTCACCTCCTGAGTCACTCAGCATGGCAATGTCATCAGAAAATCGCAGATTATTTAGGTATTCTCCTTTTATTCTTATTCCCAACTGTTCCCAATTCAGGCCTCGAGATACCTCCTGTAAACATGCGGTGAACAGCATTGGCAAGATCGCGTCTCTTTGTCTGACGCCCTTCCTTATTGGAATTTTATTGCTGACTTTATGGATGACTATAGTAGCTGTGCAGTTGCTATATATATCTTCCAGTATTTGGACATAAGGCTCTTCTACCCCCTGATTACGCAATGCCTTTCATGACTGCTGAGGTTTCCACTGAGTCGAATGCTTTCTCGTAATCAATGAAAGCTATATATAGAGGTTGGCTATTTCTGCGCATTTCTCTATCACCTGATTGATAGTGTGAATATGATCTAGTGTGGAATATCCTTTAAGAAAGCCTGCCTGATCATTTGATTGATTAAAGTTTAACGTTGCCCTGACTATATTAGCGATTACCTTAGTAAATACCTTGTAGGCAACGGATAGTAAGCTGATCGGCCTGTAGTTTTTCAAGTCCTCTTCGTCTTCCTTCTTATGAATTAAGATAATGTTTGCATTCTTCCAAGCTTCTAGTAGAGTCGAGGTCATAAGGCATTGCATATACAGGGTGGCTAGTTTTTCTAGCACCATGTCCCCTCCATCCTTGAACAGATCTGCTGTTACCTGATCCTCCCCAGCTGCTTTTCCCCTTTTCATTATTTCTAAGGCTTTCTTTACTTTATCTTTCGTTACTGGCGGGATGACGCATTGCTTTGCATTGCTGTCTTTCTCATTAGCGCTCTGATTACATTGGCTACTGTACAGGTCTGCATAGAACTTTTCGGCTACGTTAACTAACTTATCCATATTGCTAATGACATTGCCCTGCTTGTCTCTTGATGCATACATCTGGTTTTTACCTATGCATAGTTTCCTATTCACTGCTTTTAGGATACCTCCGTTCTTTAGAGCATGCCAGATTCTCTCCATATTAAACTTCCTTATGTCGGCTACCTTGCGCTTATTTATTAACTTTGATAGCTCCATTAGCTCTATTCAATCGGTAGGGTTAGACGCCCTCATGCTTTTGCGCTTCTTAATCAGATCTTTCGTCACCTGAGATAGCTTCCCGGTATCTTTTCGAACTGTCCTACTGCCTACTTCTACTGCGCACTCCGTAATTATTAATGTCAGATTATCGTGCATTGAACATCAAGATCCTCTTCCTCAGTTAAAGCCAAATATCTGTTTTGCAGCGCTATTCTAAACTCCTGTGCTTTCCATCTTACGGCTAACTTCTTCTTCTCCTCAAGTAATTTGGCACATAAATGGTCTTCTTCTTCTCTAACTTCTTCCGTTCCCTCTTCAAGTCTAAACTAATTCTAGACGTCACCATTCTTTGGTCGCTACAACGCACCTTTCCGAGGACGGCCACATCCTGAATGATGCCAGGTTTAGCGCATAGTATGGAGTCGATTTCATTTTTAGTTTCACCATTGGGGCTCTTCCAGGTCCACTTCCTGTTTTCTCGTTTTCGGAAGAAGGTATTCATTACCCGTAAATTATTTCTCTCCGCGAATTCGACTAATAACTCTCCCCTGCTATTTCTAGACTATCCCTTAGTCACCTACCGCGTGGTCGTCAGCCTGCTTCTTGCTCACCTTCGCGTTGAAGTCGCCCATTAGTACAGTGTACTGCGATTTTACTTTATTTCATTTTCGATTCTACATCCTCATAGAAACTTTCAACGGTCTGGTCATCATGACTGGATGTGGGTGCGTAGGCCTGCACAACTTTCAGCTTGTACCTCCTATTCAGCCTAATTACTATAGCTGCTACCCTCTCGTTAATACTATGGAGCTCTTCTACGTTACCTGATATATCCTTATTAATGAGGAATACCACACCTAGTTCTCGTCTATCCTCTAATCCGCGATTACACAGTATGTGTCCGTCCTCTTGTGCTATATACGCCTCACCTGTCCTCCTAAATTCGCTTAGCCCTATCACATCCCATTTAATTCCCGCTAGTTCCTCGAACAGCACTGCTAGGCTAGCCTCACTAGATAAAGTTCTAGCGTTAAACGTTGCCAAGTTGAGATTCCAATGGCGGCCTGTCCGGAGCCAGAGATTCTTAGCACCCTCCGCTGCATCACAGGTCTGACCGCCGCCGTGGTCAGTTGCTCCGCAGCCGCTGGGGACCGAGGGCCGTGGGGTAATTGGTTTGATCATAGAAGGTTGTGGCCAAGTACTACACCAGGGTGCCCAAATCCTGCTCTGGTGAGAGAGTGCGTTGTCGGTTCTGGTCACCGAGATCAGACCGCACTCCAAGCCTGGTTATCCGATTCCATCGACACGCGGATTTTTTTTGAAACCCGGTGGAGAATTGCGCGGCACCACGATTTGAGCCCCGGTCCTCTTGCACGCGAGGCGGATGTTCTATCTCTACGCCATCGCTGCATTGGTGATATCCGCCATGGCCCGCTCAAAACGGTGACGACGGATCACATATGGTGTACGGAACCACTGCTGGCACTCCTTGGCAGCCGTGATATGCTCTCCCCCACAAAGTTCACATGTGGTCGTACACCGGTGGGCCTCACCGGGAGTTGAACCGCAGCACCTGCAAACCACTTCTTCCGGCGAGGGAGAGACGTCAGTGCGATGCCCCAGCTCTCCGCAAGCAGAACAAGCATGAATCTGTTTGCGGTAAAGCGTGCACCTAACCAGCGCGCCACCATATCGAACGTAGTTCGGCACCTTGTACCCATCGAAGGCGATGATGACCGTACCCGGTTCCTTGATGCGTTTTGCCGCCAGGGCCAGGGGACTACGCGGGTTAACAATCTTGCGAGTGAGCGCGTCCCCCGCTGAGAGGAACATTTATAATTATTCCCTTGAATGTTTCATGCGTCGCCGCACGATATGCCGCAGGTTCATGCGTGTGCCCATCAATGCATGAATCCTTGATCCTCACGTACTTCGTAGCATTTTCTTCTTCCGGCGTGCAACCCGCCACAATATTCCGCTGATAATTGGGGCAAATCGTGTCCGCTTCTCGTTGACGTCGTCAACGCAAGCAGCAGCCGTGATTGCATCAGCCACCGCGGCCGCATAAATTATAGCAGTATTCAGACCTCCCCTGACTCTGACGATAATCTTGATATCATTTTTCAACAGCGGAGACATTTTATCGCGCCTTATGATACCCTTCTTGACACCAGTAGGCGAGTTTGTACTCTGCCGTTCTTGGGTCCCGGCCCGCCGTTAGGGCTAACAGCGTTGCAGCCGTATGATAGCCTTCCCTTGGTCGCAGAACTCCTCCGGGTGTTAATTTTCCAGCCACTATCCTCCGAAACGTCTTCTGGAGCAATATCTTTGCCTTCCACAACGTATTTCAGTATGACAAAAGCGTCAGGCGGCCGGGGAGCCGGGGCGGCCCACGAGCACGGCGGGTTCGGCGAAAAGGGTTAACAATTCCGGCGGCGTAGTCTAGACAAGAGAGGCTATAAAATCAAGTAGAGTCCACGCACTAAAAAACGTCCTACATTCCGATGTAGCGTGTAACTTCGGGTATCTGTTTAGCACTGAATTAGGCACCAAAAAGAGAAAAATGAAGTCAGAACTGCCCAAAACGCGCCCTTCTAAAAAGAAAAGGACGCGAGTCGCAACTACCGCGTCCGTCATCCGTTAAGGAAGGAAAATGAAATGCAAATTGCTTTTAAGGAAAGGTAATGAAGCCTGTCTCACAGTTCTCGCTGTACACCCGTACCGCGTTGTAAGGAAAGGAAAAGGAGGCGGAGGTGTGCGAGGAGGAGGATTTTTGCGGATATCCTTATCCGCCCATAATAATAATAATAATAATAATATTAATAATAATAATTGGTTTTTGGGGAAAGGAAATGGCGCAGTATGTCTCATATATCGTTGGACACCTGAACCGCGCCGTAAGGGAAGGGATAAGGGAGGGAGTGAAAGAAGAAAGGAATAATGAGGTGCCGTAGTGGAGGGCTCCGGAATAATTTCGACCACCTGGGGATCTTTAACGTGCACTGACATCGCACAGAACACGGGCGCCTTAGCGTTTTTCGTCCATAAAAACGCAGCCGCCGCGGTCGGGTCCGAACCCGGGAACTCCGGATAAGTAGTCGAGCGCCCTAACCACTGAGCCACCGCGGCGGGTCGCCGCCGACGCCGACACCGGCTTTTCTGCTGTGCCTCCTATTGTGACTCCTATGCACGCCCTTAACGTGGCTGCGCAGCGAAGCTATGCTGTTTGCATGCTATTTTTAGCCTGGCATTTAATGCTTACGACAACGACACGAAAACACAACCGTAATCTTTGCCGGTAAATATTCGCAAGGAGAAGGAACGTGCTTAGCATTGCTTGCAGGCGCCGTTATCATACATTGTGCGGGTTGCACTTCACACGAGGACATCGAATGGCGCCAAAACCTTTCTAAGCAGATGCAAATTTAATGTTTACCGGAACGCGTAGTTGCAATGATCGCGTCCTCGACATGCTGGTACAGAACAATACACACAACTGAGAAGCGATACAACGCCTCCGCACCACAGCTCACCAATTAACCGGCCTTATCCGCCGCACCTCCACGCACCGTAGAGACATGAAGGAGGACGACCGCCGTCGGCGAACGCAGGCATTTCTCATCACCAGTATTATATACTCCTACTCTGAATACGCAGTGAACAGCATCACCCGCTCGAGTCACAAGGCTGCCCTAGGGTTGCCACAATAAGACAGCGCACACTTCCTTTAACTTGGTTGGCATCTACAAAACACTTACGCACACAAGACACCCCAAATTCATCGCCTCTTCAAGACCAAGCGCGGCCGTCTCATAATCGACCGTTTAAACGTCCACTCAATAGGCGATGCCCATCCCAAAGCCCCCTCCCGACAGGCGTAGATAGCCGCCTCGTTGTCAAACCGCTACCCTAGATCATTCTCCCTGGCCGACACAACGAACGCCGTCAGCACAAACTCGGGCATTGGATAATTTCTATCGTGCCGATGGACACGCAGCATGCATGGACGTGGCAAGGATAGATTCAACAACCTACTTGGTCTGTGCAACCACGCCTAATGAATGAATGAAAAACTTTATTGGTCCCTTTAGGAAGTAGTAGCGGTACAGGACGAAGTCTTCGTCTTGAAGCTTGGGTCCTCCTTGGCCGTGGGTGGGCCCCTAGTCCAGGGCTGCACTGAGTCGGGCCACCTCGCTTGCGTGTGCTGTGAGGGCCCTTTGGACCCCTAGCTCGCAGCTGGTGAGCCGGCTCTCCCATTGCTCCGCACTTGGTGTTTTGTGTTTGTGGAATGCTTGATTTCTTCCGCACTCCCATGTTACATGGTATAGTGTTGGTTTTGCTCCGCACCACGGACAGTTGGCGCTATACTGTGTGGGGAACATTTTGTTTAATATGTATAAGTTTGGGAAGGAGCCTGTTTGCAGTTTTCGCCATCCTGTGGCTTCCTCCTTGGATAATGCTTTATGTGGTGGGGGGTATTGGAATCTTAGCCCCTTATATAGCTTTAATAATTCCGAATAGCTGTCCCCGCAATTCATCTGGGGCCCCTCCGGGGTTAATGACGTTCCTGCTCGGCTGGTCATTCCTCGAGCTAGGTTGTCTGCCCCTTCGTTGCCACTGATCCCTGCGTGACTCGGTATCCAGATTATGTTGTGTATTGGTCGTCCCTCAGAAAGAAGAGCTCTACTGAGGATCTTGAGTGCCGTGCTGCTAATTCTGCCTCTAGTTTAGTTCCGGCACGCCTGTTGTGAATCCGTTAAGATGTTAAGGGATCTCCATGTCCTATATCCTTCATTCGCTGCCAGGGCGACAGCAATCTCCTCTGCCTCCGTTATGTTAGATACTGCGGCTGTGAGGCTTGTGATGTGTTCTCTGTGGTAATTTACAACTACTGTTACCGCGCTATTTTTGTGTGTTTTGGGGAATAGGGAGGCATCAGTGTAGACTGTGTTGTCCTGATGCCCCATGTTCCTCTCATAAAATTCTGCCCTAACCTGTCTCCTGTTAGCATGGAGGTTTGGATCATTGTTTCGGGGGATAGGTTGTATGCATAGCTTCTTTCTTAGCGGGTCTGGTATTGCGGCCCTGCTATTTTGTGGCTTTTCTATTTCCCGACCTAGCTTTGTCAGGAGCGCCCTTCCAGTCGTTGTGTTGCTAAGTCTTCGTATTTGTGCCTTGACCTGGCATTCTCTTAATTCTTCGAAGGGTCAACCTGCTATCAACACTGTCCCCTTCCAAATCTGTAGTGATCTCCACCGTAGCCTCCTTTACATGCCCACTCACCTGGGTGGCCCATTCCTCAAGGGACGGCCGGTACAGGTGTTCAAATGCCTTCCCCTTTTTTCCGCTGTCGTCGCGGATCATCCGAAACTTATCCCAGTCTATAAACGTTAACGCCCTAGGGAGCCTACCCTCAACCTCAAAAACGACTTGGTTAATATGATGATCATTAACTAGGTCATTAGAGGTCTCTTACCTTAACTGTGGGATACTTGTACCCCCACACGAGATACGGAGCATTAATCTCACCGGCTACAAACAGTATATTGTCCTCGGCAAGCTTAGGAGCCTTCTGCAGAAGCAGCTTGAATCTCTGCACCCTGTTCCTCGAGCTAACTATGCACGTTTAGAATAAACAAGCTTTTCTTATTCACCCGGTGAGGATTCGCCTCAATCATGAGATATTCTAGGGAACTTAATAATATCATATGATCAGGCACCAACTGATTCAGTTTTCTGATCGCCCGAGCATTGAATCTCGAAGGCGGTTCGGTAGCCTGTCAGAGAGACTTCTTCCGTCACTGTCTCTCGCAGTAGAATTGCCTACGGCCTACCCTTACACGAGCGAATATACTGCAGCAGAGGGCCCGATTACGAGCATACCCCCTACAATTACATTGGCACACACAAAGAGTTGAATTTGTCGCGCCATGTTGAAGCGGTTGCTGCGAGCCATTTCGCTGAACCTGCGACTTCCCTGTCGAGGAATTAGCTGACTGAGATCACGATGTAAGAATGAGAGAGGGACTCAGACTGGACTTGATTTCGAACACTTCTACATTGCAGCTCCTTGAACCGCCCAACGACTGAGCCGAGCGACTCTGTGAGACGCGTATTCAGCTGCGCCAGACCATCGTTCACCTGCTTCACACTATATACAACACTCGACATCTCCGTCACCTCAGATCTCAAGTTCCTCGACGCGGGCTCCGCCACATGGGACATGGCCTCCCTCTTTGAGCAGCGCGACCCACTAGCCTTACCTAATTCAGCAAAATCCATGCTCTCTATGGGCGCATGCATTGCCCTCTTGCCTGGTGGAGGGCCCGCCACACCCTTAAGTGCCGAGATTTTTGCCTAAAGCAACCTCCCTAGTTATCTCATCTCTGCATTTTTCTGCTCAAGCCTCTTGAATCTCTCCTCATTCTTGCTATGCTCTGGGATACCAAACTAGACATCTCCATCCGAGCAATTGCGCGCTCCGCCCAGGTACTACCACTGTCATCTCCACCGGGTCTCTTGCCTTGTAGATTCTGCAACACGCCAAACTTGCGCACAGTCGGTCCCCCAGTTCAATTGGGGCCACGCGCAGTCTCAGTTCCCAACTGCCCGTCCAGTCCGAAGAGCACATAAGACGCCGATTTGCTCCCAGACCGGGCACTGGAAGGGCTGCGAGTTGCCCTTCCTGGTCTTCTTGCCCTTGATCTTGAGCGTTGACGCCCACGATCCAGCCCTTGCCCAGCCCTCAGCGGCTTCCCCAACGTTAGGAACTGGCTTTCGGCGTACCTGAAGTCTCCCTTCTCTTCAACCTCCGCCTTGATATCCGCCATCATCATCATCATCATCATCATCATCATCATCATCATCATCATCATCATCATCATCAGCAGCAGCAGCAGCAGCAGCAGCAGCAGCAGCAGCAGCAGCAGCAGCAGCAGCAGCAGCAGCAGCAGCAGCAGCAGCAGCAGCAGCAGCAGCAGCAGCAGCAGCAGCAGCAGCAGCAGCAGCAGCAGCAGCAGCAGCAGCAGCAGCAGCAGCAGCAGCAGCAGCAGCAGCAGCAGCAGCAGCAGCAGCAGCAGCAGCAGCAGCAGCAGCAGCAGCAGCAGCAGCAGCAGCAGCAGCAGCAGCAGCAGCAGCAGCAGCAGCAGCAGCAGCAGCAGCAGCAGCAGCAGCAGCAGCAGCAGCAGCAGCAGCAGCAGCAGCAGCAGCAGCAGCAGCAGCAGCAGCAGCAGCAGCAGCAGCAGCAGCAGCAGCAGCAGCAGCAGCAGCAGCAGCAGCAGCAGCAGCAGCAGCAGCAGCAGCAGCAGCAGCAGCAGCAGCAGCAGCAGCAGCAGCAGCAGCAGCAGCAGCAGCAGCAGCAGCAGCAGCAGCAGCAGCAGCAGCAGCAGCAGCAGCAGCAGCAGCAGCAGCAGCAGCAGCAGCAGCAGCAGCAGCAGCAGCAGCAGCAGCAGCAGCAGCAGCAGCAGCAGCAGCAGCAGCAGCAGCAGCAGCAGCAGCAGCAGCAGCAGCAGCAGCAGCAGCAGCAGCAGCAGCAGCAGCAGCAGCAGCAGCAGCAGCAGCAGCAGCAGCAGCAGCAGCAGCAGCAGCAGCAGCAGCAGCAGCAGCAGCAGCAGCAGCAGCAGCAGCAGCAGCAGCAGCAGCAGCAGCAGCAGCAGCAGCAGCAGCAGCAGCAGCAGCAGCAGCAGCAGCAGCAGCAGCAGCAGCAGCAGCAGCAGCAGCAGCAGCAGCAGCAGCAGCAGCAGCAGCAGCAGCAGCAGCAGCAGCAGCAGCAGCAGCAGCAGCAGCAGCAGCA